>NC_089507.1:206636137-206974887 GCF_036850995.1 Saccopteryx leptura
TTGTTTTAACTGTGTGTTTTCTAAGACCTCAGCCTTGTACCAAAGAAGTCCATAGGGCAGCCTAGTGAATGAACCCTTGTCACCCGGCGTCGGTAGTTACCACTTCATGCCCAATTTTGTCTCACCTCTTGGCCCCATCCGCTCATTCCTTATGTGATTATTAATATATATTTTTGTTATCACCCGAGTCCCCTCACGCTGCCCCTTTGTTGTCAGATCCTTCCCTCACCCTCAGCTCCTCGTCACCTCTGGTCTGTTTGTGCTTGTTATAGTTTTGACTTCTCCAGAATGTCAGATAAACGCAGTCATGTGTGATATAGCCTGATGAGTCTAGCTTCTTTCCGTTAACCTACGGTGTTTGGTACCTGTTCGTATTACTACGTGTGCCAATGCTTTGTTCCTTTTTATTGCTAAGTAGTATTCCATATTCGGAGTTTGGACTGGATTCTAAGCACGCAAGGACCCGTGGAGATGCCTGGCATCGTCTTTAAGGGGAGTTTATCTAAGTATGTTGCACCGGGCCACAGTTCTGAGGAAGAGGGGATCTGTGCTCAGGCAGCCAATCGCCCTGCCTTTCCTGAAAGGAACTGATGTGACAAAAGATTGTGCCAGGCTGGGAGCTGGAGGCCGTGCCATCCTCTGCCTCACACTCAGAGCAGCTCCGGGGAAGGCACAGGGATGGGGTTAAATTGACGAGGTTCACTGAGGGCCGATACTCACATTCCCTTCCCGCAAAGGCAGAAACAATCCAGGCTGTGAAATTTGTCAAGGGAGTGTATAGGACGTTTTCACAAATGAAGATGGATACAACCATCAAAACAAAACAACGAAACAAGAGAAACAAGCGCTCGCAAACCTACCCCGGTGGTATGCTAAAGGAACAATGTAGCACTGTACAATAAATTCTGTCCTGGAGCCTTAGGGAGAATTCAACATGTGGAAATTAAATATGCCACACTGATCAGTTAAAGTAGAATAACCATGTGATTAGTTCAATAGTCTCAAAAAGGCTTTTGATAAAAATCCAACACCTATTCTGGTTTAAACAGTAAGAAGGAACCCTACACCAAATGCTGTAGCTGACTAGAAAGGACCTTGTGACCCTAAAAAACAAAACACAAAACCTCCCCTCCCCACAAACCCCCAAACGCTAGTCTAAATCAAACACGAATGTCATCATTTTACTATGGAAAATTAGAAACACCAATGTCGAAGCCAATGTTAAGACTTAAGTTGTTTGATACCCTCATTATTTAACAAGAAAAAGATATACTGAATAATGGCTGTTAGAGCTTGAATTGTGTTATCAGAAAGAACGTATGTTGAAGTCCTAATCCCCTATATCTCAGAATGTTACTGTATTTGAAAGTAGGGTCTTTGAGGATTTAACCAAATGAAGATGTAGTCATAAGGGTAGGCCCTAATCCATTCTGACTGGTGTTCTTATATTATATAAAAAGGGGAACTCTCTACACCAGCGGTTCTCAACCTGGGGGTCGCGACCCCGGCGGGGGTCGAACAACCAAAACACAGGGGTCGCCTAAAGCCATTGGAAAATACATATTTATTATACAAGACATTTTTTTTTTATTATACATTTTTAAATAAAATATGTATTTCCGATGGCTTTAGGCGACCCCTGTGTTTTGGTCGTTCGACCCCCGCCGGGGTCGCGACCCCCAGGTTGAGAACCGCTGCTCTACACAGAAACAGACATGCACAGAGTGAAGACCATGTGAAGAGACAGAGAACGTCATGTGAAGATGAGGCAGAGGTTAATACAAGCCAAGGGATACCTAAGGTTTCTGGGAGAACACCATTATTATTTGGAGAGAGGCATGGGGCAGATTCTTCTCACAGCCCTCAGGAAGAACTGACCCTGCAGACATGTTGATTTCTGACTTCCAGCCATCCCAACTGCAAGGTGATATGTTTCTGTTGTTTCAGCCACTCAGTTTGTGGTACTTTGTTCTGACACTTTGTATCTATGAACTCATTTAAAAATATTTTTTTTGTATTTTTCCAAAGTTAGAAGCAGGGAGGCAGTCAGACAGACTCCTGCATGCGCTCGACTGGGATCCACCTGTCATGCCCACCAGGGGGCGGTGCTCTGCCCATCTGGGCCGTTGCTCTGTTGCAGCCGAAGCCGTTCTAGTGCCTGAGGCGGAGGCCATGGATCCATCATCAGCACTGGGGCCACCTTTGCTCCCGTGGAGCCTTGGCTGCAGGAGGGGAAGAGAGAGACAGAGAGAAAGAAGAGGGGGAAGGGTAGAGCAGCAGATAGGCGCTTCTCCTGTGTACCCTGACCCGGAACCAAACCTCGGACTTCCACACGCTGGGCCGATGCTCTACCGCTGAGCCAACCGGCCACTGCCTCATTTTAATTTTTACAACAGTTTTATGAGGAAAGAGATGATTGTTATTGACGTTTTATTGAGGAACAAACTAAGGCACAGAGACTCGAGCAAACTTCCCCAAAGCCATCTAGCTAGGAAGAGATAGGACAGTAATTTTAAACTCAGACAATCTATATCCTGAACCAGTTCCTAACATTACCACTAACTGTAGCATATTCAGAGCCATAAGAATGACAGCATGTTGACAGTGACATATTTAGACACGTAGATCAATGGGACATATAGAAAGCTCAAACATAGGTGGTGTGTATGTAAGCATTTCCCCTGTGATAGTTTTCAAGGAGTGGAAGGACTAGGCAGTGGTGCTATAACAACGATGGAAGCACTTTTATAAGTAAAATAGAATTATATTTATGTGCCACTTCGTACTTTGAAATTACTTCTACATGAATTAGAGATTGAAATGTATTCATGATTTAACAAGAGAATCAAAGGCCAGTACAGGTGAATATTTATCTCTCCGCAGCATCAAATGCCGGATTATCCGATATTCTCTGTCGGCAATTCTACCAGGGTGGGAAATGATATACAGAAATCACTTTCTCCTCAACGTTGTCCAAATGGCAAAAACAATTCAGAGGTTAAACTAGAGAACTCTTTGTAGCTGAAAATACAGAAAATGGGCTCAGGTCTTTAGCATATTAAGAGCACTTACGGATTAGAATGAATAGACAGCCCAGTGCTAAAGTGAGCAGGCAATGTACAGATAGAGAAACGCCAATGGCCAGCTGAACTTACGAAAAACATTCAACCTCACCTAGTATTCAAAGAACTTAAAACAGTGGGCTTCTGCATTTTACCAATTACAGCGAGAAAGATGAAAAACAGTGAGAGTTAGTACCGGGGAGGGTGCACAGGAAGTGAACAGTCTTAACACATCGCAGAAAGCGGTGTCACTTGCAACAACCGCCCTGGAAGGCGGTGTGACTGTATGTTGATACAAAATTACGCATGCCTTTGGATGCAGGAAAATCATCCCAGGGAAATCAATGGGATGTGTCCTAAGTATTATCTCCTTGCTTTATACATAGTAATTATGGACACTACAAAAATAAGAAAAGGGGTTTGGTTCGGTAAATTATAGAACGGCACATAGCATGGTAATCATTACAATTAGGTTTCAGAAGAACGTTTAGTGGAAAATGGGCCTGATATTGTAATGCACTTTAAAAGCAGGTTGCAGAGCTTTATAGTTCACTCTGGTTCCAATTTATTTTTAGAAAATAAATTTATCAGTGGGGGAAAGAAAAGTCTCAAAATCCCTATGAACAGCGGTGACTCTTGGCGAGGTAAGGGTAGAGGGGATTGTACTCTTTTTACCAAATGATTTTCAGTAAAAGTGTTTTATGTTTGCAATTAGAATAAAATGAATAAACCTGATTAGATTTATATATAATTATATGTAGGGTGCTCCAATACAGTATACACACCTCTTAGAGGTTAATTGCACCAAAGAATGCCATGTTGTCAGATGCATTGGTGCTGGTATGAATTTTTAATATTTGGGACTTTGGAGTAACCAGACTAGTTACTAGTTAATGTGTATCAACCATGATAACTTATTAAAATGTGTGGTATTGAATATATTTTATAGGTACTCTACTCCTACTACCAATAATAGCTAATATGTATTTTGCTCTTAAAATATGCCAGACTTTTTCTCTAGTTCTACCTGTTTATGGTCTCTTTTAATTCCCCTAAGAAGTTCTGTGAGGAGTGTGTGTGTGTGTGTGTGTGTGTGTGTACCAAGATTTACAGAATACATAAGATACATATATTAGATTTTTTTTTTTTTGGAGGAAGCACCATGATATAAGAAAATGCTTTGCTGAGTAATTTAAAAAAAGATTTTGTGTTCTGTTATCCCCTTTATCTCAATTTTGTCCTTGTTTTGTGTGACAGACTCTTATGATGCTCTTGTGGGTACCAAGGCTCCCACAAGAGCATCATATATGGAGTTCTCCCAAGGTTCAAGGCAGTGTGCAGACTCACATGTTGTGCTCAGTGATGTCTGGTTTGATCCTGGAGCAAACTCTAAGACTCCCTGGGAAGTAGATGGAATGGACTCCCTCTAAGCCCACCCTCCAGCAACATCATCTCTCCTGCCTAAGTTTTCAGTAAGAACTACACAACAGTTCCCCTGTGTAAGGTATTTCCCTGCTGAGGAAGAAAGAAGAGCGTATTTACCAAGTGTGGAATAGCAAAAGCTTTATTTAGTAGAGCATGTCCAGGACAAGGTTTTCTGCTCCGTAAGATGGGCCAGAGAAGTCCCTGCCTCCCCTGTTTGGGGGTCATTTATAGCGTGGTAGTGTGGTCGAGTTGATATGATGTGGCGAAATTTCATTGGCTGACAGACTGTCGTTCTTTTTCAAAGGGCTCTTGGGAAGTTTCTTTTGGTGCACATGGGTGCGGGAGGTTCCAGCCAAAGTTCCCGGACCTGGTTCCTCACATGACCTTCCCCCATTGCCAACCGACTGCACACCCTGTCTTACACAACATTTGTTATTTCCAAAATAACTAGGAAATGATAAAGGAGCATATGAAAATTGCCATTACTTCCACCATTGAACAAGACGTTACTTCCCAACAAATTCCTGGTGCACAAATGTTGCCAAACGGGCACAGGTCTGTTTCTTAAGGCATGCCATGAGGAGCCTCCTGGGACTATTGGGGAGCTGCTGGGAGATATCCCCATAAAAACTCAAAGTGGATGATCAGGATAATTCTAGTGAATCTGAATCAAAACAATTTCACTCTCCCAAGTATGCGGCTGGCTCCTAGGCCATCCATGGAGATGCTGGGCTGGGCTGTACCACCTGATGTGGCCTCGGGCTTCTTGGGAAAAATATCTTCAGCCAGACACCCTGCAGGGATTGATGGGGAAGAGGTCACCAGCTTTGCATAACCGTTTAAAGCTTCAAAGGTGTGATTGAGGTGTGGAGGGGGCCCCAAGGGGGAACAGGAGGAGAGAAGAACACGAAAGTTAACAAGAGTCGGAAATCACCATTGACCTCAGCATGTTTTAGCAAACCAGGCAGATGTCTGAGTTATAGTAGTTTGCTGGGGCTGGCAACCATAGCAATGTTTTTTAAGCACTGTGGTTGAATGTTTTTCTCCCCAAGGTAAAATCCAAAATATGTGTATGTAAGGAACTGCATGTTGGTGAATGTTTTCTTGCCCCCACCCCAGGGCCCGGCCCATCTCCTGAGGATGTTAGGAAGGTGAGACATGCCGCAGCTCAGGTGCAGGGCAGGTGTCTGCGGTCCCGGTAGGAAATGTGGCAGGGCTGCTCAGAAGGACGTCCCTCACTCCCGGAGCCCCGCCCCCGGCCACGCCCCCTTGCCGCCTTCTGGCTTTCACTGTCCCATCACCCTTCCCACGCCCTGAGAGGGGCCCTGGCGACACGTTTGGACAGTCATACATTTCATAAAGTTGTCAAAAGCGAGACAGGTGTCACCATATTTGATTAAGACTGCTGTGTGATTTCTCTCTGACTCTCCCTTCATCAGACTTTCCTTTTGGCTGGGGGTGGGGATTGAAGGTGGGACTTCTGGAGTAGACAGCGGCATTTTAGCCTCTAGAGTAAGTGAAAGTTGAAATTTAGCTTGGGTTAATGGGGACACATATATAGAATTTATGTATACGTACATATATTTAATATATAGCACATTTAATATATACAATGTATATAACATATAAATACTCTATACAATGTGAATACATGTACGTTAGCATATATATTATATATATATACACACATGTACATATAGCACATATATAGTTCTTATCCACATATAAACATGTTTCATCTGTACATTTTTTTCTCATGAATAGTTAAGCCATCATTAACTGCCCTGGCGTGGAAATGACTTGCAGGAACACAGGTCATCAATCAAAGGTTATTTATGAATACCGAGTGCACAGAAACACTTGTAACACAACACCCTGGCGTATTGCAGAGCAGGCGCGAAAGAAATTTAATAGTGGTTTCCCTATATTCGACAACGATCCTAACGTTTACATGACATTACGTAAATAATGACTCTTGAACTTGAAGGAAACTTTAAAAAATTATTATCAATAATAAAGACATTTCAATCAACTTGCTCGAGGGGATTCTGGAGTTTCTGGTCTCTCTATGAAAAAAAATAGACTGTCACATGCAAAATGATTGTCATGAAGAGGTAATTGAGGGAATACAGCCAGGTAGGGGACAATGTTGTCGGGAAGGTAATTAATCAGTTATTTCTCTGGATTGCACAATGTTTGTGTTCCCTGTAGGCTGGTAGAAGTTTGTCATTTGTAGGGGTTTTGCGCGTCACTTCAAATAAATAGTCTCTCTCCTACGTTTGTACTCTCCTCCCTAAAGAATGTTGAAGCTTCAGGCTCCCCAGTGCTCAGGCCGGCTCCTGGGAGGGGAACGTTGTTATTACCTTCTCACAGATGAGGAAACGGAAACTCCAAGATGTTAAGTGGCCTGTCCGAGGTCGCATGGTCATGGGCTGGGCTCCAGGATGCCCATCACCCGTGCCTTGGTCTGCCTCCCCAGTGGGTCATGATTGGGACGTGTTCTCTGTGTTAGTGGGGTGACGGCTGCTGATGGCCAGAGCCGTGGAAGAGTGGGCGGGGTGCTCTGTGGCCCCTGCTCTTCGCAACCTTCTCGGGGTTGCTTCTTCGGGAAGCTTCCTAGTGGTGCAGGAGAACCTCTCTTTCACCTGGCTTCTGGCACGTCCGCTTCCGGCGGGAAGTTGAGGAAAGTGAGGACTGGCTGTGGTCGGTCCCCACCTGCAAGGTCAGGGTGCCATGTCTCACTTCTTCCACTCTGCGTCCAGCTCCTACCTGTCAGCGTGGGGCTTTCCCAGATGAGAGAAGGTCCCAGGGCCTCTGGGGAGGATGGGTGAGACGAGAAAAAACAACAACAAATTGATAGTGGTCTTAAAATGCTGTAGAGGGGGATGGGGCACAGGGCACAGAAGTTAGAGGTTCTTCCTCTTCCCACAGCTCTTCCCTCCAAGGGGCCCCAACATTTTTTTTTTAAGATTTTATTTATTCGTTTTAGAGAGAGAGAGAGAGAGAGAGAAAGAGAGAGAAGGGGGAGGAGCAGGAAGCATCAACTCCCATATGTGCCTTGACCGGGCAAGCCCAGGGTTTTGAACCGGCAACTTCAGCATTTCAGATCAGTGCTTTACCCACTGCGCCACCACAGGTCAAGCAGCCGTCAATATTCCAACCGGCGGTTACTCCCGGGTTTTCCAGAATTTTATCCACTTCCTCTCACACTGTGCAGTTCTCTCTGGAATGAGTTGTGTGTTATAGAAATTCCTTTTGGGGCGGGCCCAGATCGTCTAGCATCCTCTAAATTAATGATGAAAAAATACATAGCAGGGTAGCTTCAGCGGGCCACTTTGGCTTCCTTTTTGTCCATTTCAGGCATTATTGAGGTCAGAGGGTTTGAAAAATGTACATTTATCCACTGTCCACTGTCTTTCTCAGTAATGCTGGTTTCGATGCTAATTTTTGCATATTCGCTTTCCCTGAAATCTTTTTTAACCCACAAATCTGCCATCCAATCCTAGGGTCTTTGCATCTTCCATTAGCTTCTCTGTAGCTTTCTCTGTTTGTTTCAGCAAGGACTGGGTCTCTTTGCACCCTGCTGAGGATGCTGAATGTTTTTTTTAAAGAAGCATTCTTCAAGTTCTTATACATCAGTTTTTTTATTATTATTAATTTTAATGGGGTGACATTAATAAATCAGGGTACATATGTTCAGAGAAAACATCTCCAGGTTATTTTGACATTTGATTATCTTGTACATCAGTTTTAAAGGTCTTTTGTTTTAAGTTTCCGTGGTAATGTACTTTGCTTTTTTTATCCTGTTCATTTTTCTAAACTTATAATAATTTTTATTTTCTGAAGAGGCTGCAGGTAGGAGATGGTAAGGATGAGACAGTCAGAGTGCCTGAAACAGGTCTTCTTTATTATAGAGGGCCAGTGACATGCTTTTCTACTCATTAGACACTGTTTCAGAACTTGGGGGTTGATAGTGTGGAAGAAACACCTGGTCTACCTAGTTAATTCCAGGCGGATACGGTTCACCATCTCCCCCGCCCCAGATTTATAACAAGGGTATAACAAGGGTGGTCTGCCATTGGCGTTTTTAAATCTATCTCAGTTTTTTTTCCAGTTGCTAGTGATGGTTTTAGTGTGAGTCCTTGTTTTCATTTCTGTGGGAAGCTTTTATATTTTCAGGGGCGTTGCCGTGAGTTTCTGAGAGCGTCAGGCGCTTCCAGCCAGACACACTTCAAACGAGACGTGACTTGGCCAAGGTCATGTGGCCAGCTGGTGGCAGAGCCAAGTCTGTAACGCAGGGCTCCTTGCTCCCAGGCACATCCTCAGTCTTCAAGACCACCTGCTGCTCTTGTCCTGTCTGGGCCTGGAGCTACGATGTGATTTAGCAAGTGGAGGCTTTGCTAGAAGGTCATTTCTGTTCCAAACAGTTTTAGCCTGAGGTAGAGTCATGCTGGCAAGGGCTGCAGTCATGGGATCATATGTGTTGGGCCTTTGCAGATTAAAAAATAATGTGCATGGAGCTCCAAGTTGCTGAGTACTGGTTCCAAAAAAGAGAAATATGTTTATGCATCCTGGCTGTGAATTCCCAGGCGTCGGAGTGCAGGAGGGACGTATGGCCACTTGAAGGTCTCAGGTCTGTTTTTTGTGTGTGTGTGCGCTTAGGAATCTTAGTGACAGCCCTGCTATTTGTTTTTTTTGAAATGTGCATCAAAGGCTGCTTCCATAATTATTAGGCCAGTGACCACTTCCCATTTGTGGGTGCCTCTTTCTTGATGAGATTTACCCAAAACGTCAACACTTGAGAGAGTAGACAGGCTTAACGACTGAACAGGGGGACCTGCTAACAAAGCTCTAATTGCGCAATTACCCAAGCACCGTCACCGCCACTGTCACCGCCACTGTCACCGTCACCGTCACTGCCGCCGAGGCCTAAAAACACGTGGGAGCCACCCGTTCTTTCGGACTGGCCCAATCCCGGCATCCTGGTAATTGGAGTTGTTACTTAGTTGCAGCTCCTGTATGCTCTGCCCTTTAAAAGGCCTTCATTCTACATTTCATGCACATTTATTTCACAGGCCACAGGGGATGAGCAGCCCCCAGAAGGATTAGCCAAAGCTTCACTGTTCTGAGGGAGTGTCGCATACCAACTGTACTTACGATCATACTCAAACCTCAGTAAACATTTTATCTCCACAGTCAGCAGTTGGGTGATTTATGTAACACGGGATGCTCTTCCTGAGTTTAATTGACCACAGAACCCTCATTCTTAACTTTGGGTAATGAAATGTTAATATACATACTTATGAGCACGGAGTCTGTAAACCGGTATCTGTTAACCAGTCCTGAACGTGTCCTAGGCGTCTGCGTGCACGGCCCCCCTGCAGCGCAGAGAGGAAGGCCTTGGAGGACAGGGAGCAGCCTCAGAATCCACAGACCTGGAGAACTGGGACCGGGTTCTTGTCTCGTTGGAGTCTCAGTGTCTTCATCTCTACAGTGAGAATGAGTGATCCCTGGATCGTAGCTGGTAGTTATGATGAAGTGACAGTACGTGGAATGGGGGCCTGGTGTGAAGCAGTGACTAGCTGCTTGCTACGATCACTTTCTTTATTCACCTTGGGGATTTGTTTATCGAGTGCCCACCACGTTCATGTCATTACGGTATGGGACGAGCCAAGGCGGGTACCTTACCGGCTCTATTTCTCTCCATGTTTTCGTCGTCAGGTTCCTGGACTAGAATGTGAACTTCACGGGGGGGGGGGGGCACAGCTGTGGTTAACCCCTGCTCTGTTTTTGGTGCCTAGAGTAAAGTCCGACTCACAGTACATACTCAATACAAGATTAATGAATGACATTCAAGCATGGGCTGAATTCGTGCCGAGAGGACCGTGAGGAGTGAGAATCTCCAGGCGGGAGGAGTTTCCTGGGTTTTTTGATTTTGGTTTTGTTTTTTTATTTCATGCAGCAGACGTTCTGATACAGCTGAGAGGGCTTGTGCATTGGGGTCGGACTGAAAGTGATTCTGTTCCTGACTCGGCCTTTACAAGCTGTGTCGTCTTGAGGAAGTTTCTTGACTCCTCCGAGCCTCAGGTTCCAACCTTGCAAAACTGTACATCCAGGAGCAACTCCCAGGGCACTCTCAGAGCAGAGGAGGCGGTGCTTGTAAATAAAGTGCCTGGGTTGCTCAGAGGTAAAGGCGGCACCAGTGCGGGTCATTCCTGTGGTGGAATTCAGGAAGGCTCTCAGTGACCTGAAGGTGTTCTCTCCCGGGGACCTTTGATGACTCCGAAGTGATAATTACAAGGGTCCGCTTCTCGCTTCTCGCTGGGCCAGGTGGGAGCACCTGGCTGAGGTCTCTCCTAAGGTTCTCTAAGCCAGGTCACTAAGTGGTGCTGAGGTCTGGGATGGGGTCAGAGGGAGCCGCGTGTGGCCCATGTGACTGCACGTGACCTTGAGCCACCAGGACAGCGAGCAGAGATGCAGGAACCTGACCTTGTTGCCTAGGCCCCTCAGCAGAGGCTCGGGACATGAGGCTGCTTCTCTTTTCCTCCGAAAAATATTATATGTTACAAATAAGTCACTTTTGGAAGAAGAGGTTTTTAGAAAGCTATCTATTCCTGTAGCAATGACAACAGCACTGTTCATTTAGGTCTCATGGCCCAGTGATTAAGAATGTGGTGTTTGTTGTCTTCTTTTTATATTATTATTATTGATTTCTAGAGAGGAAAAGAAACATGGATTTGTTGTTCTACTTATTTATGCATTCATTGGTTGATTCTTGTGTGTGCCCTGACCAGGGCTCAAACCCGCAACAATGGCATATCGGGACGATGCTCTAACCAACTGGCCTCCCCTGCCAGGGCCAAGAATGTGGTGTTTGGAGTAGGACAGCCGTGGTTCCAATCCCAGCTGTGAGATTTGGGACAAGTTATCTAACCTGGTTCTCAGTTTCATCACGCATAGTGTGTGGGTAGAACCAGTGCCCACCTCGTAGGCCTCTTTGAGGGTTAGATGAGATAAGCCATAATTAAACGGCTCAGCGCAGCGCACAGCGCATAGCAAGCACTCCGTAAGTGCTAGCCGCCACCATTATCGTCCCCACTTTACAGACGAGCAAGTAGAGGCTCAGCAGTTTCTCTGATCCACCTGAGGTCACAAAGAAAGCGCTGGAAGCACACCGGGCGTCGTCCTCTGATGCCGTCTGCACTCCTGACGCTTCACCTGGCACTCCATTTGCTGAGTTTCCCCGTGGCTCTCAAGCGTGACAGAGAGGATGGACGCACACTTCCTGCCCTTGTGGGCTTAGACTAAATAATAAAGAAGGCCCTGGCCGGTTGGCTCAGCGGTAGAGCATCGGCCTGGCATGCGGGGGACCCGGGTTCGATTCCCGGCCAGGGCACACAGGAGAAGCACCCATTTGCTTCTCCACCCCCACCCCTTCCTTCCTCTCTGTTTCTCTCTTCCCCTCCCGCAGCCAAGGCTCCATTGGAGCAAGGATGGCCCGGGCGCTGGGGATGGCTCCTTGGCCTCTGCCCCAGGCGCTAGAGTGGCTCTGGTCGCAACAGAGCGACGCCCTGGAGGGGCAGAGCATCGCCCCCTGGTGGGCAGAGCGTCGCCCCTGGTGGGCGTGCCGGGTGGATCCCAGTTGGGCACATGCGGGAGTCTGTCTGACTGTCTCTCCCCGTTTCCAGCTTCAGAAAAATACAAAAAATAAAAATAAAAAAAATAATAAAGAAGTAAATAAGCCCCTTCAGCGTCACGGAGAGGTCTCAGCAACACCCCCACGGAGAGGAAGAAGCAGGCAGTGTGACAGAACCGGAGAAAGGAGGAGGCTCGTTCCCACGCGATGGGGGGGATTCTCTGAGAAGGCGGCCTTTGGTTTTGATGTGGTTGGTGCCCAGAGCTGGCCCTGGGAAGCCAGTGAAACAGGAGTGCAGGAACAGTCCGGCACGGGAGCAGCAGTGCGCAGGCCCCGAGGGCATCCGGAGCTTTCCTGGGGCCTCGGAGGCCTTCAGAGGCTGGCCCGGCCCCTGCCGGGGGTTGGGGGGCAAGCCCCTTCCTGTGTGCGGAGGGCACTGTGCTCAGCTTCCCCTGACGGATCTGCAGTTTCCCTGAGACGGGTTGTGACCCCTGGCCGTCTCTTCCTTTCATCGCTCCCTCAAAAACAAAAATAAAAAAGGCATCGCCGTTGTCTGAGAAAAGATGAAAGATGCTATTCTGGCTTCTGAGTGGGCAGAGCGCTGGCCCGGGGCCAGGAGAGCTGGGTTCCGTCCCGGCCCAGCGCCCCTTCTCTTTCTTGTCCTTTTTATGCCTGTTCCCCCACCTGTAAAATCAGGAGCCGGGCCAGCCAGGTGACCCCGTCCCCTTTCATACATGGGCGAGCAGCTGAATCTCTGAATCTGCTAGTTTTGGTGGGGAAAAAAAAGACTGTTGGCTGGGGCTGCTTGTCAGGCTGGTGGGCTGTCCAGCTGGACCCCAATGTGAGCTGTCCTCACTCCTAACTGAAGGTCAAGGCTCTCTACCTGTCCCCCAGCCTCTCCTTGGGAGCTGACCCCACACCTGGCCTCCTCCTTTGCTCTTTCCCGGCTGGTCGCAATGTGTTGGCAGCATCCGCGAGGTTGCCCGGGGCACAGAAGCCCTGCCCTCCTCCAAGCCTCCGCCCTGCATGCACACCAGTGCCTGGGAAGGAGGGGACAAGCGAGAAGACAGAAACCTGCCTGCCTGCTGTGTTCTCTTCTTGAACAACATCCGGATGTGAACCAGCGAAGGACACAGTCACCGTCTCCTCAGGGCGTCAGAAATCGAAGTGCCCTTTGTGAGGGTTTCCCTAACGGCCTTCTGTTACAGGGGGAAGGTCTCTGGCCCGCGAGGTTAGGTGTTTCACCCAGGGCCACACAAGGGCAAGGGGCGAAGGAAGCTGTGATTCGTAGCAGAAGGCACTGCTGGTCCATACAGGATGTGATGGATCAACTCAGAGAATTTCTTTAAAATCTTTTGTTTTTGAGATTATGTAACCCAAACACAGAGAGCATAGCTATCGTTCCCATTCCTGATTTATGCCTTGGGGTTTAACAATTAATTTAACAAAAATTATTTGGCACCTACTATGTGCCAGGAACTATTCTAAGTCTTGACCGATATTAAATTCACCCAAATCTTTATAAAACCCCCACCGATTGGGCACTATTATTATCCTCGTTTTACAGAGGCGAAAGTGGAGGCACATAGAGATTAAATAAATTAACCAAGGTCACACAGTTTAAAAAATATTAGCACAGCTGGGCTGCCGACTCTAGGAATTCCACACTTTAACCCCTACAAAGTGGTGTGTCACCGGGCCAACAAGGTCATCCGCCATCCGTGGTGGGCATGCCCCGGGGATGCCAGCCTCCTTGAACTTCCTAGTTGGCAGATGGGAAAGCTGGACCCTGTAAAGGGCACAGGAGTGTCGGGTCAGGTCTCAGAACACGGCTGTTTCTGTTAGCCCTGACCGCTCCCGCTCCGCGGTGCCGCCTCGGACTCTGAACATGTCTCTGGTCTGGAAGACACCCTGCAGCCAGTTCATTATTGTCCCTTGAAGTCCTGCAGCCAACTCCCACCTTTGCTGTTTTCATTCCTGGATTTATTATAATTGGCCAGATAACCCAAGCTGCCCCGCGGAGTCTCCCGGAGAGGAGGGAACCCACAGAACAGATCAGACACGGTTTCTCTGGTCCTTGGGGAATGCCCGAGCCATCAGAGAGACATCGCCTTATTTATAATCAATTCACTGCTGAGAGAAATTTAAAACATTTTTTTTTTTCCTATTAGGACTATTGTTTCTGTCTGTTGAGTCCATGAGTGTTTGACATTGGATGACTTTATAAAACATTCAAGTAATTGGATTTGTTAAAGCAAATAAATCAAACACTAATTGGAACGTGCCCTGCCATTATTTTTGCTTACTGAATTAGATATAATGGTGTGAAGCCCTTCTTATCATATGTGTGCACTTATTTAAATACCCCCCTGGCATACACTTCTGCAAATTGAATTAGATATTCAGAAAAGGAATTCAATTTATGCAAGCCTGGTTTACATTCATTGGAGGGGCCAGACTCGCCTACCCGCGACGGGCTGCTCACGATTAATAAGCCCCACTTAGATGTGGTCCTGACTTCCGAGCGTTCGTCCGCACGAGGCTGGAATCTCGATGACTTGGGGGTTGGCGCTCTTTATAGTTAGACTGTGTGTGTCCACAGAGCAGGTCCGGCTTCATGGGTGTGTGACTTGTGCAGTCACACAGGGCCTGGCACCAAAAGGACCTCCTGCTTAGTTTTATGCTCTGCTCTTGGCCATTTTAATTTAGTTTAGTTTAGTTTTTGTTTTTTTAGCAGGAGGGTCTGCATTTTAGTGTTGCACTGGGCCCCACAAATTTTGTAGCTGAGCTCTGCCCTGGTTCTCAGACCTTCGGCTTAAGGATGCAGTCCTTGGCTTGATCTGGGGCCTGCCTCTAATTGACATGTGGTGTTGAGCATGTCGTTTGCTCCAGCCTCAGTTTCCACATCTGTGAAATGGGAAGAATAGTGGAGACCTATTCCTTCTCCGTGAAGAACCCAGGTCATCACGTAGGTGATGCGGTTATTTAAATCCGGGGAGCTATTATGCTTCCCTCAATCCCGTATCCTCCTGGCCAGGCATGGAGCTTCAAAGGACTGGGGGGTGGGAGCAGGGCTGGGGGTGGTGGACACGCTCTCCTCCACTTCCCAGAGGAAGGGAGAAATGTTCTACAGCTGAGAAGTGGGAAGGAGGTGTTGAAAGCACGTGACCTTCAGTGCTCGAGCGGTGAAGCAAGGTAGTTTCTTGGGACTGTGTTAAAACTGGACATTTTTACAGCATCAAAGCAAAAGTCAGCAAGCTGCAGCCTGCTGGTCCAGCCTGGACCGTCACTCAGCTCGGAAAGGAAGAATCGTTTCTCCATTTCTCGATGGTTAGACAAATCACAGGAGAATCCTGGTCAGGGTCGTGTGCAATTCAAAGTGCAGTGCCGGTAAGTCGGGTTTTAGTCAACACAACTCTGCCCGTGATTGCCGTGCTGTTTGTGGTGCCGCTGCGTGGTTGTGGCATTGCTGAGCAGGACGGGTGAGCGGGCCCACGGAGGCGGGCAGAGTTCTGAAGACCCCGGGGTGTATGGCCCGTGGAATTCCTGTCCCTTTGGTGGGATGGTGAACAGGACAGATTTCCTTTCTGTGGTTAGATTACGTTAGTGACAGAGGTGAAGGGGTTTTGCAGATGGAATTAAGGTCCCTAATCAGTTGACTTCAGTTAACCCAACAGGAGGCAGTGGTGGATGGGGCTGGCTGAGTCAGAGGGGCTCTCTGAAAGGGCTGCGCCCTGCCCACAGGAAGGGGTTTGAGACAGGAGAGGGTCACGGCAGGGATTGTGGGCGGCTGCCAAGGGCCGGGAGTGGCCTCTGGGTGACAGCCAGCCAGGGGGCAGGGACCTCAGTCCTGTAACTGCAAGGAACCAACTTCTGTCAAACACCAGGTGGCCACAGTAAGGACCCGTGCTCCAGAAAGGAATGCAGTCACCCTGCACCGTGACCTCAGCCTTGCGAGGCCCTGAGGGGAGCCCCCGCCCCAGCCTTGCCCGGATTTCTCCCCTGCAGAAACTGCGAGATAAGAAATGGGTATTGTTTTAAGCCCCTAAATTTGCGGTAAGGTAATTGGTTGGGTAACAATAGGAAACCATTGTGCCTGCAAGGTGAAGATATTTAGCATCTGGCTTCTTATGGGAAACGTTTGCCAGCCCTCGAGTAAAAAAATAACAACGCAAACCACTTCTTTCCATAGTCCCTTCCCCGGGCCCTAACCATTTACTCCTGCCGTGTCTTGATTCTGTCCAAATGGTTTGTAAGAGCGAGGGGCCTGCACATCGGGGGTGACTGTGTGAGGCCCGACTCACCACCTAGGTGAATAACCTGTATAAATGTCAGGCCCCCTCTTTTACAGTATGGCCTCTCGGTATGTTGTGTGCTCACCACCTGAAGCCCAGTCTCCCTCGTCACCATATCGCTGACCCCCTCTACCTTCTCCATCCTCCCCCCAGCTCCCTCCTCTTGGGTAACTACCATCCTGTTGTCTGTGTCTATAATTTGTGTGGGGTTTTTTTTTTTTGTCTGTTCGTTTGTTGCTGTTTGTTTTATATCCCACATATGTGTGAAGTCATAAAATTCTTGTCTTTTGTCATCTGACATCTGTCACTTAGCATTAATACTCTCAGGATCTATCCATGTCGTTGCAAATGGCAGTTTTTCACTTTTTTTTTAATGGCTGAGAGGTATTACTATTCTTATTGCTGGAGGTGATGTCACTCTTTTCTCCCCCCAGGTCTCTAGCTGGGCATGTCCTTTACGAGCTCTGATGACAAGTTTCCATGTATAAAATGGAGAGAGCAATGCTTCTCTCTTAGAGTAGGGGTTGGCAGACTGCAGCTCCTGGGTATAATCTGGCCCACTGCCTGTTTTTATAAATAAAGTTTTATTGGCACACAGCCATGTCTGTTTCTTTACTTACGGTCTCTGGCTGCTTTTATGCTACAATGGCAGAACTGAATAGTTGTGACAGAGTCTGTGTGACTGCAAAGCTGAAAATATTTACTATCTGGCCTTTTACACAAACAGTGTGTTGACCCTTTTCTTAGAGAGAGGTGGTGGCTGATCCATTTATATATGAACATCTATGAACACATACTTACACAGCTCAAACACAGTGCCTGGCATGTAGAAAAGCCCAGCAAATTTTTAGTTCCTCTTCGGCACGTAATTCTGTTCAGGAATACACAGGCTCATATCATAAATGCAGAGACAGACACGTTTATATTTTTATTGACTTCTATTTCTCTCTCATTTTCCAAAAGAAGGGCTCACGTTTAAAAAAAAATTCTGATTGGCACCGTAAACTTTATTTATGCTTTAATGTATCCTAAAGTATGTTTCCTGCACTATTTTTACTTCCCTTACAGATGCTGATATGCTATACATTACCAAACCCAAATGGGTTTTCGAAATCCAATTTCCTTGCTACAAGTTTCCATTTTTTCTGTTGACTTTTTATGCTTGAGTTGCATCAGAGCTTCTGGGGCCTCTGGCACATTTTGACTTCAACCTGTCCAGGGAAATAGCTCCTCTGTCCTGGTGCAGGGAGGGAGTGCTGGGTCCTTGGCCTGGGACTGCCTTGCCATTGCCCCGTCTTCCCTGAAGAAAGCCCGTCTTCCCCAAACCAGGACCCCGTGCTCCAGGGGCTGAGTCCAGTTCCTGGGCTGGGGGTAGGTTTGGGAGGGTTTTGATTTGCCTCCTCCCCAAATGATTGTGATGCGGTTGATGTTAAACGGGGCTGCTTGCTCTTGAAAACTAAATGAGGTGAGCAACCAAGCAAGTGTCTTTTGGGAACTCTCTCCCACCATCAGTCTCCGGCAAGTAGGCAGCCACAAACATCTGCAGAGCTGGCCAGGTGTTCATGGCAGGGCTGCTTTCTGCCAGGTGTTATGGCCCCAAGGAATTGTACCGAGACAGATAAACATCACCTTTGGAAGAGCAGGAAGAGCCACAGTGAGACCTGAGGACCGTGGGTTTGAATATTTCAGGCTGGGAGTCCCGGGGCAGCTGGTCTGCCCTTTCTTGTCTTTCTGTGGTTCTCCGTTGCGGGTCCTCGGGCTGGTGGCATGGCTCTCTATGTCTCTGGGGCTCACGAGAGTTCCCAGTCCTTTCTGAGTCCCTGGAATCCTTCACCTTTGCCACTGGAAACTCCCCTAGTGACCGTCTTGTCCAGCCCCTTGCTTTGCACACCAGAAAAGGGAGGCCCGGAAATAAGAAAAGAATGAGAACAAAAAGAGCTGTAACTAGTTGCCAGGGTGGGTCACTGCCGGCTCCATGATCAGAAGCGCATAGACGCTCTGATGCTCAATCTGTTGGTTGAGAAGAAGGAAATCCAGGGAGGATTAATTAAAAAATATGTCTTGAGTGTATTTTCTCTCCGGCACCGCTTTTAAAAGTTCCCCCTGGGTCAACCCAGACCAACAGGAAGCAGATTTCTAGACTGCATCATATCGATCCCCGATGTGTTGCTCTTCCTGAGTTGTACGTTTGGGTGCTGCGGTCAATTGATACTGAGAATGATTATGAGAAATTGTCTTTTTTTTTTTTTTATAATTATTTTTTAATTTTTCATTTATTTTTTTTATTGATTTTTAGATGGGGGGGGAGAGAGAGAGAGAGAGAGAGAGAGAGAGAGAAAGGGGAGAAGCAGGAAGCATCAACTCCCATATGTGCCTTGACCGGGCAAGCCCAGGGTTTCGAACCAGCAACCTCAGCATTCCAGGCACGCAGTTGGCCAGGGGCCCTTTGTGGTTGGGTGCTGTGTCTGAGAGTGTCCACTGTGGCACGTGGGATTTCTGTTACCAGTGCCCCTGTGGAGAAGGTCCTCTGTAATCTGAACACCTGGCATGGTTGTAATTTCCTGAGCAATTTGGCTTTTGCTGTATGAGCCCAGAGTGTCCAGTATCCGGGCGGATTTCCCTGTTTCTTTCTGCTGTAACCGCCATTTAGCAGGTAGACAGGTAGGGCGTTGCAGCACGGACTTGCAACTCCTTCCTTTCTGCCCTGCTTTTCTTTCTTCTCTGGGTCTCAATTTCCTTCTTTTTTTTTTTTTTTTTTTTTTTTTTTTTTTGCCATCATGCTGTATTTCTTGCCTCTGTGTTCATCAGGCCACCTTGTTTGGACTAGAGTTGATAATGGGTAGACCCGTTAGACAGCATTGTTTGAATGGAGTCTCTGTTCTTCATCGACACAGAGCACAGGGATACTTACACGATCATTTAAATCGGTCTTGCTTGGCTGGGAACCCAGGAGTTCCGTGGAAAAGTCGTGAACCTTTTGTTACCCCTGGGGTTTGGACATACATATTTGATAAAGTGCAGGATGAGGGCCTGTAGGGAGGGACACTGGGGTCCCCTAAAGGAGGGCACATTCTGAAAGAGTGGCATCAAACCCACAGGGGATCGGACTGTCCCAAAGAAGGACTAGCTCAAAGAACGAATAGGATGACAGGCTGCTTTTGACTTCACTAAGCCTCGTGGCGGCAAAGAGAGGACTAGAGTCTGAAAATTAGAGCTGAGTCACTGGGGTCCCACGCTTGCTGCAGTTGGACCCCGGGGTCAAAGAGCAGACTGTTAGAAGGGAAAGGCATTTGCTCACCGGCTGAAGGTGGAAGCGTCCACCAGAGCTCTGCAGATGGAGCCAGCAAGGTGCCCAGGGAGTGGCCGTGAAAAGTGGCTGTGATAGGTCCCCTTAGAGTATGGGGACCTATCAGCTCTCAGCTCAGGGGTAGCTGAACAGGCCGCCTCTGAGGAGTTGACAACTGATCCAGTAACTACGGACAAATTGTTGATGCGACCTTGCTTGGGCTCTGTGAGCTGGGATGCCCAGAGGTGTAACTGCACGCCTTCCTAAATCTTGTCTGGAAGAAGGCAGAGGATTGGTCTAATTAGACCATTAATTACAATTTATTAGCAACTTCTTCTTTGAGCTTGGACATATCTCTATGAAAGTGTTTTCTGCATTGCTGAGTATATATATATATAATATATATATATATATATATTATATATATACACTGTTAGTGTATGCTGGTGTGATTGTCCTTCACTCTGCAGGATTTATGAGGGTAAGAATCATGTCTGCTGATTCTAGGACCCTGCATAGAGCCTGTGAAAAAGGTCTTTGTTAACTGTTTCTAGAATAAGCAAGGGAATGGATTCAAATGGGAGAGACCCGACCACCTTGGAAGTTCTTTATCCGTACGTTCTCCTCTTGTTAACCTGGTAAGTGAAAGGTTTGGTCCTTGGCTTGGGGGAGTACATGTTCTCTCTGGTCTGTTAGAAAGAGCATGGCGTCTGTGGTTAAGTTGCAATGGATTTAAACATGATTCCAACACTTCTTTTCTGCGTGACCCGAACAGGTCACTTAAGGCCTCAGTGCATCGATCACCTTATTTAAAGTAGGGATAAAAATCTACCCCACAAAGTTGTGAGAATTAAGTGAGACCAAATAAGATGGCATCTGCAACCAGTGCCCAGTGTCTTTTCTGGCATGGAGCAAATGCGTGAGAGGTAGCGTTTCTTATGTTAGTCAGGATAGGCAAGGCTCTGCTGCATTAAGAGCTAACCCCTATGGTGTCAGTGGTGTAAGATAAGAAAAGCTGGTTTTGTGCTCTTGAAAAATTGAACACCAGTGTTACTGCTTCTGTGACTCTCTGAGTGGCCGTCCCCCAATGAGTGTCTCAGGCTTCTAGATAATCTTTTTTGTAAATTTTATTTAGTGAGAGGAGGGGAGGCAGAGACAGACTCCAGCATGAGTCCCAACCAGGATTCGCCAGGCAAGCCCACTAGGGGGCGATGCTCTGCCCAGCTGGGGCATCGCTTCATTGCTCAGCAACTGAGCTCTTCCAGCACCTTAGGCAGAGCCCGTGGAGCCATCCGTCCTCAGCACCTGGAGCCAACTTGCTCCAATCAAACCATGGCTACAGGAGGGGAAGAGAGAGAGAGAAGTGAGAGGGGGAGGGGTAGAGAAGCAGATGGGTGCTTCTCCTGTGTACCCTGCCCGGGAATTGAACCTGGGACATCCACACACCGGGCTGATGCTCTACCACTGAGCCAGCCAACCAAGGGCCTAAATAATCTTTCTTCCTTTGATTGCCACCACCTTCAACAATAGCTTGGAAGGTGCTCACAGCCTGGGCAGGTGAAAAGGGATGCTTATACGGAATATTTTTGTGGGCTAGTTCTGCAAATGTGGATATCACTTTGTTAGGTATTTCCACGGCTTGTCACGCGGTCTTCTTCAGCTGTACGGTGGCCTGGAAACACGGCGCCCTTGTATACACAAGTGCGAAGACCCAAGCAGCGTGCTGCACACATAGCACAGTCTTGGCCACGCTTTCCGTCTCTAGCCCCGGATGCTGATCTCGGCTGGGATCGGTTCTCAGTCGGCGGTTCCCAGGGACGCTGGAGGCGCTGCAGGCTGCCCTTGCTTAGCAGTCCCAGTGTGCAGCGGGAGCTGCTGTCGAGGCCGTTGACCTGATTCATCTGTCGCCCGCAGGCTGGGCTCCCGCAGGGCGATGACAGTTTAGGGAAAGGAGATTGACCCTCTTAGAGCTAGTGCAGCGGCTGCTGCTACGTTGTTAAAATTTTAAATGCAGTGTTTTCCTATCTGGGGCACTCGCTCCGCTGTTCTGGTCAGAGAAGGTTTATAGGAGTGATTTGGGAGTATCGTTGGGAATTTGTCAGGCAGGCGGCATGGGGAAGGAGCTTATTCTAGGTTCAAGTGGCAGCTGTGGGACTTGGAAGAGCAGGTCGAACTGGGGCACAGGGGCTCACGATTCCCTGCGTGTGCCTGGCCTGTGTCAGGCATCCCATTAACATTTATTGGTTCATTCATTCAGTGTTTATGAAACCCCTGCTCTGTGCCAGAGCTGTGGCCACGCTACTGTCTCACAGAGGCCGGTTGACCACCACCTCCCGCCTTGCCTGTCAAAGGTCATCCTTCCCCGCTGTCTCTGGGACAAAATCTCCTCTGTCACCTGCCCCTGACCTTACCTCTGGTCTCCTGGGCCTCCCAGCCTCACCTGCTGACCCACATCAATTCCCACTGGTCATTTCCCTTTTTTCCCTCGGTCCCCCAAAGCACCAGCCACACGTGGTTGTCGCACGTAGCCAGATCGCACAGAGGAGCTGTGTGAAGTGCAGGGACGTTGCGGGGCTAGACCAGGCCCTGTTTCCAACTCCTGGTCACACGGGCTCCCTGGACCGTTCCGACTCAGCAGTCTCTCACCCATCCTGCAGCAGCCTTCCTAGCACGTGCCGAAGCCCGTGATTTCTTATCAGTTTCCTGTCGGTCTGACTGCCCGGCAATAGCGTGCCTCTTTTGTAAACCGCCGTGTGGCGAGGACCCAGTACTCTGCTGGGTCTGTGCTCAATGCTCAATGAAGTAATTGATGAATTACTGAATGAACAGATGAAAGCAGATAGATATTTTAGTTCCTACCAGTGCACCACGGGAAATGTCACACGGGCCATCACCTTCTGCAGGTGTCTGCTTTGCCTGGTGTTTCTTGGACCTCTCTCTCTCTCCCTCCCTCTCCTTTTCCTTCTCTCTCTAGCTCTCTGCATAACACACTCCATATTTCTGTTGTTTTTAAGTGTAAAGCACTTAAAATAATACTCAACTCACTTCCCAACCCCCGCACTACCAGAAGAAGATCAGCCCTCCTCCGCCCAGCCCGAGACTCACCGGGGTGCTAAAGGCCCGTCTTCTGGGCTCCCGTCCCCAGCAGCAGAGGAAGGTGGAGACAGCTTTGACAGACAGCACAGGTTTTCTCTAGCGGTGTTGTGGTCAGGTTCTGTATTGACTCTGTCGACAGGACTTCCACCCCCACTACACAGAGGGAATCCCTTGCAGGGGGGGCCGAGAGGGGGTAGCTGATGGAGACGGTGGTGACGTTACCTGAGAATGCAGACACAGGCAGGGGCTCACGGGAACCGGTTTCTGTACATCAAGCGGCACCGCGTTTGGATGTGTGACAGGGACCTAATGGGTGCTTATGGGGACGCGATGGTATCTGAGCATCTCGGAGACAAGAAAGGGGCAGTGGAAAAGCTGGACCGCGGTGTGAGTCCGGGAGCCAGTCCGGAGCTCGCTGGAGAACTCGGTCCAGGTGTTGCCACTGTGCATCCGGCCAGCCTACCTAGATGTCCTTCCTCCTGCTCCCCATCCCTGGCGATGCACGCATCCTTCACAGCCTCACGGGTCACCTCCTCCTCTTCCTCTGGACGGACCAGCATTCCCAGTGTTACCTGGAGGGCCTTTACAGCCCATAGCAGATGCTGAGTAACTTCTTGTCAAAATCGAATCGACACAGCTTATTGCAAACTGCTGGTGGATGGCTTAGATGTGAAAAGCAAAAGCTTTAGACACTGTCAGCGTTGACTTTATTACCTGCCAGGTGCCTGATTGTCTAATTCTTCACAAATTTGATTTTTTACTTTGTGGAAATGATTTTTCTTTTTTTTTTCTCACAAAATTGCCCTTTGAGGGGAGCAGGTGGATGTTAAGAACTTGTTCTGTGCTGATTACTTTTCAAACAGGATTCCATTTAATCCTCGTGACATTTCATCGGGTGGACCTTTCCCTCCATATCGCAGGTGAAGAGACCGGTACCCAGACCACAGTGGGGGTTGAGCCGGCTTTACCGAGCCGGGATCTGTGTCTGGTTCTGCTGGACTCGGTAGCCAGTGCCGTCCGCTGCCACGCGGCATCCCTGTGTGCTGCAGGGAGCAGTTAGAGGCGTGCCCCGGCATTCATCTCTTCCTACTTAGAGTGAGGCACTGCTGTTTACATTCTCAGGAAGGAAGATTAAAATCCATGTAACTAGCCTTATTAACTTTTTAAAATAGGGGATGTGTGGGGGGGTGCCTGCAGGTGCCGGTGCCTTTTTCGAGAGCACCGAAGCAAATATAAAAATCTAATTTGCTTGCCTTTTTTTTTTTTCTTTAATCTTCTCCCGAGTTTAAAATTCAAAGCTGTAGATGAAGAAGCGATGAGACTGGGGTAACAAACCGAGCCCCAGGCACGAGGCTGTATTTACCCATCTCTCTTTTGTTGGCAGGTGGCTGTTCCTTTGATGAGCACTACAGCAACTGTGGTTATAGCGTGGCCCTGGGGACCAATGGGTTTACCTGGGAGCAGATTAACACGTGGGAGAAACCAATGCTGGACCCAGCTGTGCCCACAGGTAAGTGACCCACTGAGTTCGGGCGCTATGATGGGGATGGCATCTTTTATGATGGCTTGGGGGAAAGAACTGTCTTATAGGTTAAGTCGTCTGAGAGGGCAATGCATAACTTTGTTGGTAGTAAGTTCCCCATCCCCAGAGGTATGCAAAGCAAGGCTGAGTAGATTCTTAAGAATGGGGTAAGAATCACGTATTACCTGGGTTCAGGGACCTTTCGGGTTTTTTTAAGCTTTGAGATGCTAAGCTTTAGCTCCAAGTAGGGCATCGTGGGATTTTGCTTGGGAGCCTAATGATAGCGGGATTTCTGGGGAAGAAAGAGCGTCTGAATGATCTGAGGTCATGTTGTTTTTCTTCTTTCCGGCAAGATGGACACAGCTTGTCTATACATAGGGAAACTTCCACAGTGAGGCTGTGACTTAGAAAGTTAACGCTCAGGCATCCTGAATACCAGGCTGATCCCTAACCAGTGGGGCTGAAGTCCTACTGTGCACTCTCGATGGATACCTGCGTGGGGCCGGCCGACGAGATATGTCCCAGAGGAGGCACACCCGGAGGAGGTGTGCTCAGGGAGAACACACTTAGGGTGCCGTGTGCCCTGGTGAGTGGATGACGTAAGCCAGGAGGAGCAGCAGGGCTGAGGACTTCGAGGTCACCTCTCTGTATAATGTGATCCTCGGCGCACTTGTCAGGGCAGTGGGTTTTTGGAGAAAGGAGGTCGCCCTCTGCAGCTCCTCCCCGGCCGGGGGCTGTCTCTGACCCACTCACCGTCTTGGCTTTTTACCGGCCCCCGTTGACGCTCTTTCTCAGGCTGCGGCTCCTCCCCGGCCGGGGGCTGTCTCTGACCCACTCACCGTCTTGGCTTTTTACCAGCCCCCGTTGACGCTCTTTCTCAGGCTGCTGTGTCAGCTCACTCTGGCCGTTGAACAGTGGAGCTCTTCAGGAGCGTTCTGTTCTCTCTGGATGTGTCTGAGGGTGCTCCGGGGAATCCGGGTAGACACGGTGATACGTGTAAGAGGAGATTTACTATAGGAATTGGCTTGCATGGTTACGGCGAAGGAACCATGATCTCTCTACCCTCTGTGAGCTGGAGAACCAGGAAGGCTGGTGGTGGAATTCAGCCCGCGTCAGACGGCCTGAGGATTGGGGTGGGGTGGGGGTGACGATGTGAGCCCCAAACTGAGGCTGAAAGCCCGATGTCCGAGGATGCACATCTCGGCCTCCTCTGCCCTTTGTTCTATTTGGGCCCCCAAGGGATTGGATGATGCCCACTCACTTTGGGCATCAGTGGTCACCAGACATCTCTTTTGAACTCTAGACCCACATAACCCACTGTGCCGTGTCTTCTCAGCTGATCCTGGGGGGCGGGATTTCCCACGCTGTCACTAAGACAGAGAAGATGCTCAGAGATGTCTAGCTGAGCTTATGGTCTTTGTGGCCTCATTGACTTGAAGTTTGGCTCCAAGGCGGGAAGCCACTGGACGGCTCTAGACGGTTTCCTTGGAGGGTGTAGATTGTTTCGATAAGTTTCTTCTGAGTGTAGACATGAGCCCCAGGTATAATAAAGATGTCCTGCGGTACGAAATTGAGCTTTTCAGATCTGGTAGGATCTTACTTTGCATGAGCAGAGTCAGCGACTACACCCACCCGTGAGTCAGGTGACCATGGGACAACCTCGGTGCCTGTTGCCCCATTATAATGTTTACTCCCAAAGTGTCTTGGTTTAAACCAGGGGTAGTCAACCTTTTTATACCTACTGCCCACTTTTGTATCTCTGTTAGTAGTAACATTTTCTAACCGCCCACCGGTTCCACAGTAATGGTGATTTATAAAGTAGGGAAGTAACTTTATAAAATTTATAAAGCAGAGTCACAGCGAGTTAAAGCATATAATAATAATTATTTATACTTACCAAGTACTTTATGTCAGATTTTCGCTAAGTTTGGCAGAATAAATCTTTATAAAACAACTTACTATAGTTAAATCTATCTCTTTATTTATACTTTGGTTGCTCCACTACCACTCACCATGAAAGCTGGAACGCCCACTAGTGGGCGGTAGGGACCAGGTTGACTACCACTGGTTTAAATGATAGAAATACTCAGCCCACTAGGGACCCCGAGGATCCAGACAGCCTGTGCTGAAACTACCACATTGGCTCTGCTCTGCGTGTCTGTCTTTGAGGTTGGCCAGTAAAACCAGATCTTACAGTGTCTGTGCGTTCATGCCTGCATGAGTGTGTGCATGTGTGTACGTGTGTGCATGCGTGCACGTGTGTGTATGCTTTACATGCTGCTTCTGCTCCTCGTTAGCCCACCTCAAGCCCTCTAGGCTCTTATGGCTCTCCGAACTCAATATCTGCAAAACTTAACCCTCAGTTCATTCATTCTCCTTCCCCTTCTGCTCACCCTCTAGTTCAGCGGTTCTCAACCTGTGGGTCGCGACCCCAAAAGCCATCGGAAAATACATAATGCACACCAGGTATTTACATTCCGAATCATAACTGTAGCAAAATTACAGTTATGAAGTAGCCACCAAAATTATTTTTTGGTTTGGGGTCACCGCAACATGAGGAACTGTATTGCGGGGTCACAGCATTAGAAAGGTTGAGAACCGCTGCTCTAGTTCCTTGTCTCAGGGAAGGCCACTTTGTGCACTCTGGTGCTGATTCTGGACCCCAGGGGTCACACTTCTCCCTTCCCTCACTTTGCCCCTCTTCCTGTCGATCACTTGGTCCTGCCACTTTGCCTCCCGAGTTCATCTCAGGTCTGCTCCCGTCTCTCCGTCCCTGCCTGGCACACACTGCCATCCGCGCCTGCCCGGGTAACGGGAAGATTTTCTACCAGGCTTCTTGGCTTCCTCTTTGGACTTGAATCCCCTCTCCACACAGAAGCCAAAACTATTGTTCTGGAAAAGGGACCTGTTCGTGTTACCTTTTCCCTTTATTGTCCCCATGTCCCATGCCCCCTCCTCCCCCCCTTGCTCACTTCACACTGACTTCTGTCAGTTTCCGGAATGTTCCAGGCCCTTTTCTATCTCAGAAACTCACATAAGATCAGCGCCCTTCATGAAACCTTTTCTTCCACCTCGTTCTCTTGTACTTCCCCTTCTTGTCTCAGCTGACACCTCACTTCCCTGTGCCCTGGACGGCCCAGCCAGGGCCAGCACCCTGTCTCTGTTTCCCGTCACACCCTGCGCTTTTCCTCAGTAACAGGCACCCCAGTGGATGCTGTCTGTTCAATGCGTGTTTTACCCCCAGATGAGAAGTTCCATGTGAACAGGGACCATGGCAGCCTTGTTCCTAGCTCTATCTCCAGTGCTCAGAATAGTGAGCATAGCATGCACTATGTACTATCTACTGTTTTTGTTGGATCGATGCATAGAGATGGCCAAATAGTCTTCGTTGGGTGTTTTCCTCAATGAAGGAATGAATGGTAGGCATGATTAAATGCCTTCAGCCCCCTGTTAACTGATGGCACATTTGTAGCCCTGTTACCATCCTTCCCGTTTTACAGATCGGAAAACCAAGGTTCTGAGGAGCTGCGTGGTGTTGCTGCTTCCGCCACCGTGCCGCTGTCTCTCCCCGAAAGGGACAGTGCCGGCTTCTCATTTTCCTTTTTCCCTTCCCCTCATTACAACCGAGTGTCATTTCCTAAATATTGGATTGTGCTAATACAATCTGAGCTCTTCTAAATAGAGGCATTTGATAATGATCACTGAAATGACTCTGTCACGATGGGCCTGTGGGTTCCAGGCGGCTCTGCGTGCGCCGTAGGCAGAGAGGCGTGAAAGCCAGTTTGGATTAGGCGCAGTTGTTTGTTCTTCTCCTGGGCAAAGGCTGCAATCTTCGCTTTTCCTTCTGCAAAGCCAGCAGTTTCCGTCCCTTTGGAAATTGAGTTTGAGTCTATTTATTCAGATGTTTCATCACCTTTTACTGACCTGCTTCTCTGTTGACAAGCTCTGTGTTGGACTCTGGGTGAATCAGACCATGTCACTTTGGCACTTGTCCCTCTGGTGGCTTCCCCTGGCACATAGGACAAAATTTGGACTCCTTGCTGTGGCCTGCACGGTCCTGTATGACCTAGTGTCTTTTCTGAGCTCCTTTTCTTCTCTCTCCAAATGCTCTGGACACACTCACAGTGGTTATTTTTTAGTTCCTTTGACATCTCAGATTCTTTCCTGCCTCAGGGCCTTTGCATATGCTGCTTCCGCTCATCGGAAGTGTTCTCCGCTCTTAACTTGGCTGATTTCTTCAGGTCTCAGCTCAAGTGTCCCTTTTTCAGGGAGAAAGGCCCTCATTGTCTATCTAAAGAAAGGCTCCCTCATTGTTCTCACTCATAGCATTCTATTTTTTGCTTTTTTTTTTTAAAATTTATTCATTCTAGAGAGGAGAGAGAGAGAAAGAGAAAGAGAGAGAGAGAGGTAGAGAGAGGTAGAGAAGGGAGGAAGGAACGGGAAGCATCAACTCATAGTAGTTGCTTCTTGTATGTGCCCTGACCAGACAAGCCCAGGGTTTTGAACTGGCGACCTCAGTGTTCCAGGTTGACACTTTATCCACTGCGCCACCACAGCTCACGCTGTTCTTTGCTTTCAAAGTCCTCATCACAGACATGTTTACAGGCCAGATCCTTCTAAACTCAGCCATAGCTAAGTGCCTCTGGGGCCTTAATCCCCCGGCCCCTGTTTCCTCATTTTTACCGTGGGAACCACTGTAGGAGTTAAATGAGAGCGTGAAGTGTCCGCACATAATGAGGCTTAATTGGTGCTGGTTCCCCTAGATTCCTGTCCGGCTCTTACAGTCTGAGTCCACCTTCGAACCTTGTGCCCTCCTTCAAGCTCACCTGTCACCATGCTGGTGACACAGCTGACCCTTCCAGCAGGAGGTCTGCCGTGGGTCCCCGATGGGCCTCAAGAGACTTTTCCGTACCCGGGACACGTGCTGCCCCGAGGGCCCGAGCTCCGCCTCCATCCGGGCTCTGGGAATTCGGTGTCACACACACAACCGTCGTGGTGTGCTGTCATCGCTGTCCGTGGGAGACGTCCCAGGCTGGCGCTCCAGGCTTCAGACCTGGTTCTCCCCCACACCTCATCTTTATCGGGGCCGTCACAGAGGAGCGGGGGTTGCTACACCCACAGACCTCCTCTCCGGCCCTCTCTCCTCTCCCTGGAGCTGATGGAAGCCACCGCTGTTCCTAGGTCTGCCTCCCCCATCCCCATCCTGGCGTGGGTTTGCACGTGTCCACCCTGAGGTCCAGCCCAGGGCGCAGCAGGAGGGTCTCGGGCGGACTGAACGGAGCGGGAAGTGCTGGAAGTGTCATCTCAAAGGGGCCGGAGCCAGAGGAACTGAGGCTTGGGACGGTTCCTCTTAGTTCCCTTATTGCTGGAGGTGATGTCACTCTTTTTTCCCCCCAGGTCTCTAGCTGGGCATGTCCTTTAAAACGAGCTCTGATGACAAGTTTCCATGTATAAAATGGAGAGAGCAATGATTCTCTCTTAGAGTAGGGGTTGTAGGACGTTATTGTCAGTGTTGGAATGAAAATCGGGCTGAAAACCAGGTGCCCAAGAAGTGCTGCATTTACATCAACTTGAATCTGACCCTGCAACTCCACGGAGTTAGGTATTTTCAGTCATCATGCCCCCCACACACACACGTAGGGGTCGACAGATGTCCTGGGGCTGTAAGCAGGCCCTTGTGGTTTTCTCCGAGAAGCTCACTGTCACAGTTCCTGTGGTTCCTTTGGGTCTCGTAATTCTGCTGCCTCTTTCCCAGGCCTGGAGGCCTTGTCCCAGGTCCCGCCAGCCCAGGTGCATCACCCAGCAGCCCTTCTGGTGCCTGGCCCTCCTCGGCTACTGCCGCTGAGCAGTGTGGGGCCATCAGACCCGTGTCCTCCCCTCCCCGGTGTGGGAGCGCTTCTCCGCTCTCCTCCTTAGCCCCTGCGGGCGCACCCATCCTAGCTCAGCCTCCCTGGGACCCACCGCCTAATCTCTTCAGTAAGTTTAAACGTAGGAAACGCCGGGCAGCTTCTCGTCACCAGCAAACATGTCTGGAGCAGAGCAATACCATCTTAGCTGGTTATCTGACGGGAAGGGGCAGGTTTTGGGAAGAGTCCAGAAAGAACAGACACACGGGCAGGTACACACACATAGACGGGAATATTTCCACCAGTCAGTCTGCCGTGGAAGTGGGCATGGTGCCCAGCGGGGTCCTGGGCTTTTCCCGCCTGCCCCTGCAGCCTTGGCCGTGTGTTCCTGCTTTGCTCTAATTGCTGATCTTTCTAGAGATGTGTGGGGTGTGCTGTGCGTTTAATTGTGTTCCCCAAAGAGATAGATTGAATAAAACCTTAACCCCCAACACCTGTGAGTGTGACTTTATTTGGAAATTAGGTGTTGATAGATGTAATCAAATGATGAGGAGGTCACGCTGGTCATCCTGGGCCCTCACCCAGTATGGCCAGTGACTGAGAAGAGGCACGCAGACACCCAGGGTAGGTCATGTGAGACCCAGGCAGGCTTGGAGCGATGCATCTTTCAGCGAAGGGACGCCCAGGATTGCCAACAGGCACCAGAAGCCAGAAGTCGCAAGCAAGGGTTCTTCCTAGAGCCTTCGGAAGGAGCGCACCCCCGTCAACACCCTGACTTCAGACTCCTAGACTCTGGAACTCGAAAGGCTGTTTCTGTTGTCTTGGAGGTAGTTTGTCATGGCGGCCCTAGGGGGCTACTACTGGGTTGGCCACACATCGGCACCCCGACCGCATCACCTTTTCCTACGTAAGAACGCACACCAGAGCGCTCTTAAGTAGTGGAGCCTCCTGCGCAGGGCTACCCACTTAGACAGAGTGAGCCGGCGGCCAGAGGCTAGTGCGGCGGGGTGTCCGGCTGAAGGGTGGTGTCGGGCCCCGGGAGGTGGTACTAAAAGAGGTTGTTGCTCTCTGCTTCTTGGTTCCCCACAAATGCCTTCATTTCTGCTTGGTTCTGAGGCCCGATCCTCTGGCTTCCTGCTGCTGCTACGCCTCCCAATATTCTTCCAGAATGTTTCCTCTTTTTGAGAAACATAGTCATGCCTGATTTCTCTTGTTTTTACCCACAAACCCCGCAGGTCACAATGTCATGCTTTGTGCTTGCTGACCCCTCTGGCTAAAAGGCATCTCTTGTCCCCCCTTTCTCCTGTCTCAAAGCCCTGCGCGGCTGTCACCTCCTCCAGCAGGCCCTCCCTGACTCTTCCCCACAGCACTTGCTGCCTCCCCTCTGTGCTTCCGTGGCTGAGTTCTTTACAACTGTCTTCTCTGACCCCCCACTAGTGCCGTGAGCCACTCAGGGACACGGGCAGCTTCATGGCTGAGTTCTCTGCTCTGCATAGGGCTTAGAATAGGGCAGACGGTCTATGTATGGACTAGATTAATGTTAGGAAAGTCAAGGAGAAAATGATGCCATGAAATTTTAGGGGAGAATTCCAGAGAAACTTCTACTTTCTTTGGCATTTTTACTGGATCTGGGACATCTGTGGCTTTCATACCTCCAGCACCTCCTCTGAGCTTGATGATGTTGTGGTCTGGATGAGCCATTTGGTCCCAGGGCCTGGCTGGTCTGGGCTCTTCTACTCTGTAGTTGATGCTTGGGACAAATAAAGGGACTTTGGGTCTCACTGCTGCCTCTTCCCTGGGACCTGGCACACTCTCACAAGTGTAGATCTGCTGGTGGTCAGAGGCTCCCCTTTGGAAAAAGGTGACTTCTCCGAAAACTGACCTCCTGTTTTCGGTACCATAATGCTCACATTAAACTGATCTGGACATACAGGCCTTCAAGCACCCTTCATCACGACGGATATTATTATGGGTTTGTCTTGAAGCTGTAAGCTCTTATGTTTCCATTTAACCACTGTTGAGTCCATACATTTTTCTCTTCCCTTTTTAATGGTTAAACATGACATATTTATTCTTAAAGGAATGCTGAGTTTGTACATGTAGGTTTACTTTCTCTAGCTCCATCTCCGTTTCCTCCAATATTGCTATTAACAGACTGATATATACCGAGAGAGCGAGAGAGAGAGAGAGAGAGAGAGAGAGAGAGAGAGAGAGAGAGAGGAAGAGGAGGGAGGCAGGGGAGTGAGATAGAATACATGTATGTGATACTATTATCAATAATAGTGAGGAAGCAATATTTATGTGGTGCCTATTAAGTAGCAGGTACTCCCCTAAGTTATCTGATGGGGATAAAATATTTAAGTTATTTAATCCTCACAACAGTGATCTGATGTAGATATAATTGTCTGCGTTTTACAAATTGGGGATCTGGAGGCACAGAAAGCTTGAATGACTTGCCCAAGGTCATGGTGAGCATATGGTGGAGCCAGGATTTGCCCGTAGGAAGTCTGGGTCCAGAGTCTGTGCTCTTGACCACCTTTGTCTAGTGCAGCGGTTCTCAACCTGTGGGTCGCGACCCTGGCGGGGGTCGAACGACCAAAACAAGGGTTGCCTAAAGACATCGGAAATACATATTTATTATACAATACATTTTTAAATAAAATATGTATTTCCGATGGCTTTAGGCGACCCCTGTGTTTTGGTCGTTCGACCCCCGCCGGGGTCGCGACCCACAGGTTGAGAATCGCTGGTCTAGTGCCTCCTAAGAATTCAGATGATGAGTAGGTTGGTGGTGCCCAGACTTGTGTCACTGGTCTCTTTCTGCCACTGGGCTTAGATCTGGTTTTCAGCTCCCAGGGCCTCATGGTCCTCCGCTGGATGGATGCAGCCTGGTTTATTGAACCAACACCCAACAGACGGCAGTGGGAGAAGAAACAGTGGTCTTCAAACCCTAGCCCACGCGCCCAGATGAAAGGCGAGGTTTTCGTCTCCACAACAGCTCTTGGAAATGTTCTTACAAAACATCTCGTATAACGGGATGCTCTCTTGTATACTTTGAACTCCAGAATTCATTGAGGAAACGACATTAGCCTGCCGTGACCCCAATCAATGCTAGTCTGGGATGTGCACAGCGATAACAGAGTTGATAGGGGAAGAAAAGACAAGAAATTGAAGACCAGTTGACTGTGATTCCGGAGGGTATGATCAAATAATGACGAGCGGCAAAGATGGCTTGGAAAAGCAACGGAGGCTCTTTGTGGCCAGATCAGAACACACACATCTGTCAGATAAATGGGCAGACTCGTCGGTTCTAATACTCACACGGATGCTGGCCTTGATGTTCGGTTTTCTGAGACATCAAACCTGCTTTCAGAGAGTGTTGTATCCGAATAGTGTAATTAGAGGTAACGGCGATGCAGGCCGGTCCTTTGTGGCGAACCCGGCTGTCAATGGTGCAGGTGACGAGTCTGAATAGAAGACTATATCATACATGGCGATGGACACGAAACCGCTATTTTTTAACCGAACATGTGTGTGCTATTTACTGGAGAGCCTTCTAGGGGCTTTACATGCGTCTAACTCATTTGCTGCGTCAACAGCGCTGGGTATTGTTAGCACTCCTGTTTTACGGATGAGGAAACCGAGGCCCCAATGTGAGTTAAATTTACCCCCAAATTAGTAGTACTTGAACCCAGGCAGTCTGGCTCCCAGAGTCTGTGCTATGACCCTGTATCTAGTTTTTCACATAATGTTATCTTAATGAAAGCCGTGACTTCAAATACATTTGTGTAATTAAATCACACCTTAGGCACTGGGGAGTCGACATCTGACTAATTTCTCTACACCCTGAACATTTTGGGTATTAGAGTTGCCTGAAGACGTTTTATGGGGCCGTCCTCCTGGGGAAATGAAGGGAACGCTCCGGGTCTAGTACCGAGGGCTGACCGTCCCGATCAGGTGGTTGAACTGATGAAGCCCGTTAGCGGCCCCTTCAATGCAGACACAAGGAGCCCACGGAGGCAGCCATGCATTGGAGACGTCTCCCTGGACAGCACGGACAGCAACCAGGCCTTCCCTCGTGACTTCTGCTGTTCCACCTCAGCCACACCCGGGACAGCCGGGCAGAAGAGGTTGCCGGGGAACCCTCACACTCAGAGTGATGGCGGCCGGTGTGGTGGGTGGCGTGTCCGTGGACGGGTCATCTCATTTGGCTGCTGTTCCGGGGGAGGGGGGGCGAGGACTCCGCCAATTAACCCCCCTTTGTTTTTTGAAAATATAGATTGTATTGTCATGAATGAGGAAACAGGTTTTCTTTATGCTTTAAATACTACAGTAATTTGAATCTGAATGACAAATAGGGAAGATTGGATAAGAAGATTGTAGTTTAGTACAAGTATAGTATTTTTTTTTAATTCAGTAAAAAAAAATTAGATGGCATGCGTGAGTCTGTAAAATAGGGTCCAGTAATCTGGAAAATTTCATAATCTATTTTCAGTCCCCTTTGAGCACCTGAAATGTGGCTCGTCCTGTGTGTGTAACATGCACACCAGACTTTGAAGACTTAGTGTGGAGAGAGGGATGTAAAACGCCCATTAGTAGTTTCCATACCCCGTTTCGCTGCTGTGCTCTGCGCTCACACCGCTGCACTTCCGCTTTGGAAAGCAACAGTTACTTTCCCGAACTGTTTTTAAAGCTTCCCTTGAGGCTGGCAATTTCTTTTAAAATTGCTTTCTTTCTTGTGTTCATCATTAAGAAAACCCAGCTGTCACTTTCTCAGAATCCAAAGCATTTCTTGTCATCAGCGAAGCGACTTCTAAAAGCTACGGACAAACAAAAGTGTGCTCTACCCTTTGTTTACAAGTCCAGAAGTTTCCAAGGTTAGAATAAGATGCATAGCTTACCAGAGCCTAATCTGAACTATAGCTGCTAATACATATAAGTTATGATGGGTCTATCATTAGAGCTTTAAGTAAGAAAACAGAAGCCACCTTGGGTGTTTCAATCAGGAAGGTGTTTAATCTAGGCCACTAGAGGCTTCTAAAACCTTTGGAAGCCCTTCTGTGTACGGTCAGATGAGTTTCAGAAAGAGTTCCAAGACCCCACAATGCAGAAAAGACAGTCTCTTCAACGGAACACGCTCGAAAACCTTATCCACACAGGAAAGACTGAAGTTGGGCTCTTCCTATACACCATGCCTTCCACAAAAACGAACTCAAAATGGATCAGATACCTAAACATGAGGCTGAAACTATAAAACTCCTAGAAAAAGACATAAGTGGAAAAGCTTTATGACATTGGATTTGGCAGCAATTTTTTTTTTTTTTTTTTGATATGGCAACAAAAGCCAAAACGAGATGTGTGGGAGGGACTGTATCAAAGTCACAAACTTCTGCGAAGCAAAGGGAACAGCAGTGTAAAGGCAGTCTCTGGAGTGGAAGGAGATAGTTACACACCGTGTGTCTGCTAAAGGGTTTATAGCCTAAACCAGTGGTAGTCAGACTGGTCCCTGCCGCCCACTAGTGGGCGTTCCGGGTTTCATGGTGGGCGGTAGCGGAGCAACCAAAGTATAGATAAAAATAGATTTAACTATAGTAAGTTGTTTTATAAAGATTTATTATGCCAAACTTAGCAAAAATTCAACATAAAGTACTTGGTAAGTAATTATTATTATATGCTTTAACTTGCTATAACTCTGCTTTATAAATTTTATAAAGTAAAGTTACTTCCCTACTTTATAAATCACCATTACTGTGGAACCGGTGGGTGGTTAGAAAATGTTACTACTAACAGAGATGCAAAAGTGGGCGGTAGGTATAAACAGTGTGACTAACCCTGGCCTAAATGAATAAAGAACTCAAAACTCAACAGCAAAAGAAACGAATAACCTCATTTAAAAAATGGGCAAAAGACTTGAATAGACATTTCTGCGAAGAAGATACACAAACGGCCAACAGGCATATGAAAAGATGTGCAGTACCCCCCCCCCCCCCGGTTGTTAGAGAAATGCAAATGAAAACCACGATGGGATGGCACCTCACATCCATGAGGATGGCCATTATAATAGGAATACTAAGAACAGTAAAAATAATAACAGAAAATAACAAGAATTGGCGAGGATGCGGAGAAACCCAAGCCCTCGTGTACTGTTGTTGGCGGTAGAAAGATCACCATCGTGAACAACCAGGGAAAGCAGTATGGAGTTTCCTCAAAAGGTTTAAAAAAGAATATACCCAGCAATCCCACTTCTGAGTATATGTCTAAAAGAACCAAAAGCAGGATCTTCAAGAGATATATGTGTGTCCATGTTGATGGCAGTAATGTTTGCACTAGCCAAGAGGTGGAAGCCGCTCAGGGGTCCCATGAACAGATGAATGGATAAAGAAAAGTATATATATACACCCTTAAGAAGGAAGGAAGGACATTCTGAGAGTCTGTAGCATGGATGCACCTTGAGGACATTTTAAGTGAAATAAGCCAGACACACAAAGACAAATACTGTCTGATTTGACTTATATGAAGTATCTAAATTAGTCGAACTCTTAGAAACAGAAAGCAGATTGGGGGTTGCTGTGGGCTAGGGGGAGTTGCTCAGTGGCTACAGAGTTTCAGATCTGCAAGATGAAGAAGTGCTGCGGGTCTGTGACACAACAGTGTGCGTATAGTTAACGCTCCTGGGGGCACTGTGACACAACAGTGTGCGTATAGTTAACGCTCCTGGGGGCACGCTTAAGAGTAGTGAAGATGATAACTTTGATGCTGTGTGTTTTCACCTCAGTTGGAAGGGCGATGTAGTGTCTCGGCTTCCAGCCCCAGGGATGTGTGAAAGGGCTCAGAAGGGTGGGGATGATGCAAAATACTAAGACACCGTTTTCAGGGTGGTGTGCTCTTTTTACAGGGAAGACACAAATGGGAGTTGGAATGCCAGTTCTACAGGTGACTAGCAGTCTGACCTGGGCTGGCTGGGTAACCTCTTGACTGAGGTCAGGTTTCCCCAGGAGAGTAATCAGAGCAGAGGGCAGAGGGCAGAACTGGAAGTTCCCCGCTCTGGGGGATGGGCAGAGGACTGGCTGCCTGAGGAGGAAAGGAAAGAGCCCCCTCAGAAAGATGGCGTGTGGGCAAGTCTGCTTTTACCAGAAGCACCTGTCCCATGTCCCATCCACTGTCCCTTCCCCACGGTATCTGAGCCCTGGGGTGCCCCTTCTTTCCAGGTCTGTTGTTTGCCTTCCTGCACCCCTCAACTCTACCTGCTTTGCTTTTCTTTCGTCTCCATGACTTCCATGTTCTTTTCTTTGCCTCGAGGACCACCCAGGTCTCATAATTCCCTTGTGCCCCCCGCCCCCAGGCCCTGCCCCAGGTCATGCATCTAGAGAGCTCAGTGCAGAAGAAGTGTATTGTCATTTTGCAGTTAATATCCATCTCTCAATCAAATATATGCTCCATGGGGTCAGGAATTAGCTTTCCCGTTCATAACTATTTGTCCTCCTTCCTTAGAACTGGTCCTGGCCCCAGGGTCCCCTCAATAGATACTGAGTGAATTAGAGGTAAGCTGCTGGGGAACAGGCTTAAAAAAAACAAAGCCTGAGGTGGCGAAGTACAAAGTTTTGGAAATTAAGAGCCCTGTGCCCAGGGGTCTCAGGAGGCCTGGGTTCTGGGTCTGCTGTGTTGCTATATTGCTGTGTGGTGTGGAACAAGTTGCTTGGCCTCTCTGGGCTCCAGTGGCCTTGCACAATGAAGGGCCCAGGAAAAGGAACACACCCCACAGTTTTTTTCTCACTCGAACGGCATGCAGGTTCTATGAGGCAGGTTCTGCCACCGCCAAGTTCATTCCGTGGCTGTAGCCAGGGCTTCACGGGACAGGAGCAGGGAGCGTGGAGCATGCATGTGAGAGCGAGGCGGGTTGTGTTGTCCGAGGCCGGAGCAGACAGAGCGCGGCGAGCCAGAGAGCTGCCCCTCGAGTCGCTGTAACCCTTTGGAGAAGAGATTTCGTTTTTCTTTTCTGGGGAGTGGCAATAATTAGGACTGCACTAAAGACTCGTGCTGAATGAAGTAATTGGCTGATTTTGACCATGGCCTGCAAAACGTCAGCTTTACAATCCTGATTTGAAGACGCAGTGCTGTTTTAGACTTTGCAATATGGAAAGCGGTAATAGAGAGGTGATTTTCTCGAATTAAATGACCACTTTCCTGCACTCGCAGTGAAACTTCTGTCACCTCTCTCTTTGAGTTTAGGAAAGGCTACTAGACATGTACACATACGCCAAGTTCCTGAACACTTTCGGCCAGAGAGATATGCGTGGAGGACCTTGAGCAAAGCTGTGTAATTTCCTTATGGCTCAGGGTTTTCTTTTTTTTTTTTTCCTTTTTGTATTTTTCTGAAGCTGGAAACGGGGAGGCAGTCAGACAGACTCCCGCATGCGCCCGACTGGGATCCACCCGGCACGCCCACCAGGGGGCGATGCTCTGCCCACCAGAGGTGTCACTCTGTTGCATCCAGAGCCATTCTAGCGCCTGAGGCAGAGGCCATGGAGCCATCCTCAGCGCCCGGGCCAACCTTGCTCCAATGGAGCCTTGGCTGCGGGAGGGGAAGAGAGAGACAGAGAGGAAGGAGAGGAGGAGGGGTGGAGAAGCAGATGGGTGCCTCTCCTGTGTGCCCTGGCTGGGAATCAAACCCGGGACTTCCGCACGCCAGGCCGACGCTCTACCACCGAGCCAACCGGCCAGGGCCTCAGGGTTTTCTTTAACCTCTAAAATGAAGGTAATATGATTATAGAATGCAGAGATGAAATGAGATAATGTATGAAAACATAGGACAAAACACTTGGCCCATGGGTCCACGGTAGGTCCTGTCGGCCCCTGTGCCTCCTTACCGCCCTGTCTCCTCTGGGACTCACGGGGCGGATGGTGAGTTAACCTATCTCCGCTGAGGGAAAATCCAAGGAATTGTCAGGGCTGAACTAATTCTCTCTCTCTCTTTCTCTCTGGTGTGTGTGTTGGGGAAGAGAGACTAGATGGTGTGGCTAACACACAGGTTACCCCCAACTGGCCTTCTTTGAAGCACGAAGCAGCTCTTGGATGTCCCTTGTCCCAGCATGCTTGTGGAAGTTCAGCTGCAGGCCCCTAAGTGGCCAGTCCTGACCATGTTAGCCCTGGCTTAGGGCGCGAGAGCCCGCACAGAGGGTCGCACTTGCCAGTGTCATGATAGCCAGGCCTTGCTTGGGACGGGGTCCTGACTCTTTAGGGAAGGGACAGGAGCAGGGGTGATGGGAGGTGACCCCCTGCAGACTTGAGACCTTGGCTGTGTGGCTGGTGGGACCCACTTCAGCTCCCAACACTTCAGATTCTGCAGTGACTTCCTAGCTCCCTTCTCTGTGGAGAGAGCTCCCTTCTCTGTGGAGAGAGCTCCCTTCTCTGTGGAGAGAGCTCCCTTCTCTGCGGGGCTGGGCCCCGGGGCGGCCACGCTATACCGAAGCGTCTGAAACTCAGATCTGAGGCTCACGTGCTCTCCCCTACCCCACTCAGATCCTTTAGGGCAAAACCTGCTCTTCCCATTACTCTCTGCCCATGACCCGTTTATTATGATTTGGGGGTGAGAGAGGCAATGGGGGTCTCGCCGCCACAGACATGTCCACTATTTTCATCTTACTCAGGAAATAAGTTGAACGAATCTGCAAGCTTTTAGGGCTGGGTCATGTTGGTCAGTTACGAAGTTACTCATTGACTCATGAGTGTGACCTGAAGTCTGGACATCACTGTGGGGCCGGCTTCTGCTTTCGAGGGGAAGTAGACGTCATGGAGAGCGATCCCCAAACACGAAGCTTGACCGTGCTTTCCCAGCCTCCCTTCTGGATAGTCACAGCCAGAGCTGTGCTTGGGCCTCCGCAAGGGTGTGGACCCTGAAAGTCAGTGCAGGTCTGCAGTGTAGACTCAAGGAAGGACATCACCTCAGGTGTCCCAGCTGTTGCACGCCCTGGGGATTTGCAGACGGTCCAGACCACACCAGGCCTTTTCTTACGCCGTGGCAGGATCTCGGGCTTTGCCAGAACGTGAGCATCACCACCTGGCACCGTGGGCAGAGCACAGGGTTTTCCCATCACACGTATCCATGTTTGAGCCCTGGCTCTGATGTTTCACCAGACTGTCACCTGGTATGACTGAGGACCTCTCTGAACCTCAGTCTCCTTTTCTGTGAAATAGAAATGGGAATACATGTCTACCTCACCGTATTATTGTAAAAAGCAGTGTAGATGGTAATGGGGAACATGATTTTGAGGACTCACTGTCTCTCTAGGGGTTAGTTGTTGCCACTGTGATTGTGACCTTGATGGGTAGCTGGGCTCAAATTTCCTGTTGCAAAGAAACGTGTTGATCTCAGCTAAAAAGACCACCCCCCCAACTTACCCACCCAGCCCCTCTGAGGGCAGATTCGAAGTGTTGTGGCTGTAAACCCAGCCAGTATAGGCTGAAGTGTACTAAATTATCCCTTGTTTTGCAGTCTTGACGAGGAAAATAAATGCAATTAGACCCGTGAATGTTGAAAAATGAAGCGAAGCAATGCAGATTGGCACATTTGAGGTGCTTTTCCAAATGAAAGGTTTGTGTACAATGAAGGCTGATGGCCTCCCTCCCTCCCGCTCCCGGGCACGTTGTACAAAGTGATCTTCCTGCATTAAGGGAGTAGCTGGGCCAAGTGCCCCAGGCACGGGAGAGGTGGCCTTGAACGGTGCCCACAGTCGGAGACCCAGCAGGCAGACCTGGATTTCTTCTCTTGGCTAAGAACCCGGAACAGACTCGGTTTCCTGAAGGTGCTCACTGAGTGATCTCAGTGAGGCCTCTCTGCTTAGGGACCCGGGCATCCGCTCTGCAGGGCTCTGTCATTCTGTCCAGCAAACATTCGCTGGGCACCTACTGGGTGCCATGCAGGATGCTGGTCGCAGACGAGATGCCTCTCATATGTTCTGCCCCTCCCAACCGATCTCTGTTGTCACCAAGGCCTGGTGGGCATGATGTAGTCAGGTGCTGGCCGACACGGTGGCCAGCAGCCTCGCAAGGCTGTTGAGCACCTGAAATGTGGCCAGTCAAATGGAGATGTGCTTTAAATATAAATTACATACCACATCTCCAAAACTTTGTGTGTGTGTGTGTATAATATAATCATATATATATATAATTTCATTAATTTTTATTTTATTAAAATGTTGAAAAGATAAATTGGCTTAAATAAAATGCATTTAAATAAATTTCACTTATTCCTTTTTATGTTTTTAAATAATGGCTTCTAGAAAGTGTAAAACTGCAAAAATATAGCTTGCACTATGTTTCTATTGGACATTAGTCATCTAGCCCTGATCTACCTTTTCTTTATATTCTTAACCACCTCACCCGCCCCCCCGGCTGGTGGCCCTTTTGCCAGTTTTTCAACCAGACCAGGCTCTTCCATGCCTCAGGGCCTTTGCACTTGCTATTCTCCTTACCCAGAAGGCTCTTCCCCAGCTCTTTTTCAACATAAATGTCACATTCTGTGAGAAATAGTCTCTGACTTTCCTGTTCAAGTACATCAAAACACTTTCTAGCCTGACCAGGTGGTGGCGCAGTGGATAGAGCATCGGACTGGGATGCAGAGGACCCAGGTTTGAGACCCCGAGTTTGCCAGCTTGAGTGCAGGCTCATCTGGCTTGAGCAAAAAGCTCATCAGCTTGGACCCAAGGTCACTGGCTCGAGCAAGGGGTTACTTGGTTTGCTGAAGGCCCATGGTCAAGGCATATATGAGAAAGCAATCAATGAACAACTAAGATGTCGCAACGAAAAACTGATGATTGATGCTTCTCATCTCTCTCCGTTCCTGTCTGTCTGTCCCTATCTATCCCCCTCTCTGACTCTCTGTCCCTGTACAAACAACAACAACAACAACAAAACACTCTTTCTAGTTATTCTTCATCAAAGCACTCTTTCCTAGTCACTGTTGTGTTATTTAAGTGTTTTGTTTGTGTATCTGTTTCTTCTAAGAGAACATTAGGACAGAGAACCTGTTTTGTTTTTTGTTTGTTTTAATCTCATTGCCGACCACGGCAACTGCACAAGTAGGTATTCAAATTTCTTTTCTTAAATGAATGAATAAATGTTTCAATGTCACAAAGAGGAAAACATTTTGATCATTTTGAGATGTTGTAAAGACACTTGACACCACTTAACAGTGGGTCCTGACGTGTCAGTCAGTTGTGGCGGTTGTGGGTGAGAAGCTGTGGCACGTGGAGGGCTTGGATGGAGGGAGTCAGAGGAACTCAGGTGGGATCAAGAGTAAGGGAACGGACCAGTATCGGTGAAGCGCTCAGGGGCTGGCAACAGCGGAGAGCTGCCGCCACCCTGGGACTGACGGGCAGGGGTAGCGAATGGTGTCGCAGGACTGCCTGCCGTGCTGCAGAGCAGGGGTCCCCAAACCCTAGGCCGCGGACCGGTGCTGGTCCGCAGAGAAAGAATAAATAACTTACGTTATTTCCGTTTTATTTATATTTAAGTCTGAACGATGTTTTGTTTTTTATTTCTTTTTTTTTTTTTTTGCATTTTTCTGAAGCTGGAAACAGGGAGAGACAGTCAGACAGACTCCCGCATGTGCCCGACCGGGGTCCACCCGGCACGCCCACCAGGGGCGATGCTCTGTCCACCAGGGGGCGATGCTCTGCCCATCCTGGGCGTCGCCATGTTGCGACCCTCCTGGGCGTCGCCATGTTGCGACCAGAGCCACTCTAGCGCCTGGGGCAGAGGCCACAGAGCCATCCCCAGCGCCCGGGCCATCTTTGCTCCAATGGAGCCTCGGCTGTGGGAGGGGAAGAGAGAGACAGAGAGGAAGGCGCGGCGGAGGGGTGGAGAAGCAAATGGGCGCTTCTCCTATGTGCCCTGGCCGGGAATCGAACCCGGGTCCTCCGCACGCTAGGCCGACGCTCTACCGCTGAGCCAACCGGCCAGGGCCGATGTTTTGTTTTTTAAAAATGACCAGATTCCCTCTGTTACATCCGTCTAAGACTCACTCTTGACGCTTGTCTCGGTCATGTGATACATTTTTATCCGTCCCACCCTAAAGGCCGGTCCGAGAAAATATTTTCTGACATTAAACTGGTCCATGGACCAATAAAGGTTGAGGACCACTGCTGTAGAGGACACTGCCACCACTCATTCCTCCCACCCTCTGGTATTGCACCGGCACCTGCCATGGCTCAAACTCAGCCAGCGCAGACGGGAAGGGAGGCTGGAAGGTGCCGACCACAGAGCTCAGACCCTCAGAGCAGAGCCGGGTGGGGGTGGGCCCGGGTTGGGGGTGGGGTGCACGGAGAATAACTGTCCTCCTGAAAAAGAGGAGGCTGGAGAGCCATTTTCTTAATGTGCCGGAACACGTCTATTCCAGACCAACACCCAATACCCTAAAAATATAAGGATGCTCGTGATCACTAAGATCACTTGACATTCATGCAGGGATTTTCAGTAACGGAATTGGATAGATAATTATGGGAAAGGAAGAGATAAAATTATTTGCAGAGGATATTATCTACTGAAACTCCAAGAGAAATAAGCGAAAAACTATTAGAAGCCATTAAAAGAGTCCATAAGGTGATTAGTTAAGGAATAAATATACTAAACCTAACAATTTTCTAAATCCCAGCAATACCCAGGTAGAACTGTAACATAAAAGATGCGTTTCATATAATGAGCAACAAAAATATAAAAGGCTGAGCAATCAACTCAAGGTGCAAAATGAAAGACCTTTAGAAGGAAGATATAAAGCAAAACCGAGAAAAAAGAAGTAAATGGATGCATCTTTTTCTTGGATGGGAAGACTTTATATTTCTAAAGCTTGTCAATATAGTTTAAAATATACAATGTGAATTACAATAGAAATTTGTAAGCGATGCTACAACATGATTTTAAGGTTTATCTGGAAAAATAAATGGTCACTGACCTTGAGAGAAAATAATGGAGGATGTCTTCTACCTGTAAAGTTTAGAACTATCTCCTGGAATTAAAAGAGCCCAAGTAGCTTATACCAATCCAAGAAGACAACAGAGAGGTCAAAAGAACAAAGTGCAGCCCTGAAAGAGATGTATGTTTGTGTATGTGTGTGTGTTAGTTAGATAACATTTCCAATGGGCAAATCAAGATAAAATTGTAATGATAATTCACCAAAAAGGGTGTGGGCCAGTTGAGTCCTTACTTTATACTTATATCAAAACATATCTTAGATCAGGGGTCTCAAACTCAACTCAGCATGTGGGCCGCAGAGCAAGATCACAGCCGTTCAGCGGGCCGCACTAGGTCTACAAAAGGCAACTGTTACGCAACACCTTTCTCACTGCAGTTGAAAACAAAAAAAAATCAGTACAACAAGCACAATCGTACATGCAGTTTACTCAGTGTCACAAAACGACCAGAAACTAGTTCGCATCACAACTGCTGTTAACTAAGCTAATATCTAGCTAGGATGCTAGAGAAATGAAAAATACAAGTAGGCCTCTAGGCTTACTTAATTTTATCCAAAATATTTTGAACTTCTTGGATTAGTCTGCGGGCCGCACAAAATTGTTTGGCGGGCCGCGAGTTTGAGACCCCTGTCTTAGATGAATGTAATAATACATTCCCGTTAAATGTAAACACCTGAAAGCCTCTAAAATATATCATCCGTGCATAAATATTTAAATTGCCTTTGGGCGTGGGACAGTTTTCCGATGTTACCATTAAAGGTAGAAGCAGTGAAGAAACGAAATTTCTGTATTTGTCCCTCAGTACCTTCAATAAGATGAAAGGATCCCACAGTAACCTGAGCTCTGATATGTGCAATGCAAAACAAGTGATAGAGACCATTAACACGAGAAGAGCTCTCACGGATGAGTAAGAGCAGGACGAAGGGTCCATGGGACGTATGTTCCGTGCTGGTGAGACTTCTGAGAAAGGGACGGGGGCACACTGCTGGCAGGTGTGAGAGTTGGTACAGTATTTAGGGAGGACAACTCAGTGTCCATCAGTGACCAAAAGTGTACATATCTTTCATCAGAACTGTATTTGAAGGGAATAATCAGAGATTGGTGTCATGTGAAAAATTTGGGGGGGGGGGTGACCCATATGACATGATGCTTGACCTCCCAAAGTGTCCATGTCCGCATCCATAGTCCAAGGAGACAAATGAACTTGTCCTGCAGGCTGGCTGGGAGGGTCCTTTGGGATGACTGGCCTGGGAAGGCATTGGAGCTATGAAACTCTGGGAAAACGGTGTGTCTTCTCGATTAACTGGGATCTGTCTCACTTTGTTGCCTTCCTCTTCACTCCCAGCCCCTTGGACGTCATTTACGGGGGCACTTGCTCCTGACAGTTCAGCCCAAGGAAAAGCAGAGAGAGCTTGGAACCTTAGCTGCGGCTACGTGGGGGCCACTCTGAGGATGTATGCTCAGGTCAGCTTAACAAGCAGTTAGTTAGCACAGCCACAGACAGGGCGGGGTTGCGCCAGACCTTGGGGCACCAAAGCCACTCTCCTTGACCACGTCTCAGTTAGCTTCTTCTGATCCCTCTTCTCAACCAGGCCTTGACCTTGCCACCTGTCCTAAAACTCCCATTCCTCTATCCTGTCGTTGGCCTGCCTAGCCCAGTTTTCAGCAAGAATCCTACTAAGTCAGAATAGGTAGAATCCCTTTACCCGTGGTATCTGCTCACCCTGGCTTGCCTACAGCAAGGATTTTATTAAGTCAGTTCAGCAAGATTCCCTCCCATCTTCTTTCTAATTTTCCATCCACGACCCCCATACTCCGCCCCCTGGCTGTCACCCCAGCTGTCTTGACTGTATTCAGAATAGAGCCTGATCTCTCTTCCCATTGCACTGCCTCAGCGCAGTAGTCCTGGGTAAATTCCTCCTTGCCATTGAAACAAGTTTCAGAGTAATTTTTTCTTTAACAGCAGTTACCATGGCAAGTAAATCTCACCGTGCCCGAAGGGAGCTTTGGGTTTAATGGGTAAACAGGGAGGCAGATGCATGATCAGCTGTATAAAAGAGGGAGCTCATTCATTCATTAATTCAACAAACACGTATCAAGAACCTGTAATGTATCGGGCATTAGGGGTGCAGCTGTGAACAAGACAGACAGTACGGCTCCTGCCTTTACAAAGCCCACGGTCTGATGAGACAGACGATAAAAGCAAACATTAACAGCAGCATAGAAGGGGCAGGTTCCTTGTCCCTAGAGTTGTGGGAAAAGAATGTGTGTCGGGGTCCCAGGTGACTAAGAAAGCTTCCTGCAGGAGATGGCATCGCAGCTGGGTCTCTAGTGAGTTTACGTGTTGTCTGTGGGCTGCAAGTGTGCACAGTTTCAGGACCTTGTAAGCCCATTTGTGAATAAGGATGATGTTGGGTGAATCAGGAGTGAGCCCACGACGTGTAGACGGTGGGAAGGAAGATGGCTGCGGTTTCCAGAGGCAGCCCTGCTGAGAAGAGACACGGACAGGGAGATTATCCTAATAGGGTTTCACAAAGACCTCTTAGCAGTCGCTGAGCTCCAGGGAAAAAATAGTTATGAGCTGAGGGTGGAGAAATAGCCAAGAATCTCGCAACGCTGCAAGAGCTTGGAGAGAAAAGCTGACAGCCAACAGAACGAACAAGATGATGCTTGCAAAGAGGTTAAAAGAATAGACAGGAGGGAAAAAAATGTACACTAAAGAGATATGGATGGAAATGGAAGCGCATTAATAGAACTTGAGAACACGCATTATGATCATGCCAGCTCTAAGAAGGAGCAAAGCCAGGACTTACTTGTTAGAGCACTCCACACTGTCAGGGAACTCCTGGAATGAGATGTGGGCAAGGGCGGGTCAGACTCACCTGGGAAGAAAGTATGTGCAGTTATCAAACACCGGAGGCAGAGATGGGGTAGCTTAGTCCTAACCCCTCTTCTTTAAAGATGAGGTAACTGAAACCCAGAGAAATGATGTGATGCATTCAAAGTCACACCACACAGAAAGTGGTAGAGCTGAGAAATTGGAACCTTGTCTGTTGCTGGTGGGAATACAAAGTAGCGCAGCTGCAGTGGAAGGCAGTTTGGTGGTGTCTCAAAAAATTGAACACACAGTTATTACATGATCCAGCAATTCCACTCCTAGGCATATACCCAGAGAAACTGAAAACGGGCTCAGATTTGGTCCATGGTGAGCCTGCTGGCTACTAGTCCAATGCTCTTCTGTCTTCCGTTCTCTCTGTCTCTCTCCCTCCCTCTTTTCTCCCCACTTATACATACTAAGGATATGACCTTACTAAATACATGACCTTGGTTCCCCTGTCTGATCATTGATTGGGGCTAGATGAAGGTATTTTCAGCCATGGTGGTGTGTACATTTTCACACAGTTGGTCAAACATGTTCAACAACTGCAGCTCTGGGATTGATGAGGGGACAGTCCCCTCTGAAACGTGCAGACTGGGGAGGCCATGCTGCAGCTAATGCAGTCCCAGTCTTGAAACACCCATCATTTACTGTCACGTTTTAACTGTTTATCTCACAAAGTGCATAGTCTCTTTAATTTCCCGGGCGTTACAAAGCAGTCATCTCTTTATGTTTCCTGGAGCACCTCTTCTTCCAGAGTGGGGTTGTTTTTTTTTTAACTATTTTTGCATGTCAAACCTACCTAGGGTCCAACACAACATTCATTTAAGTCTTTTGCTGGTCTTAGAGTTTTTTGTTTTGTTTTGTTTTGACTTAACTATATAGATCTACATGGTGTCATTACATGATGTTGTTTGATCCAAGTAGTGAACGATGACTTTTCTTTTTGCTACTCTTCCTGTTTATTTGGGCACAGTTTTTGCGTCCTCCCCTAATGGTAGAGGAAATCCCTGGTGACTTCCAGAAAGCCATTGGCCCTCTCAGTCTCTAAGTGTATCCAAAGTCTTACACTGAGTCTACTTTGCTGAGTTGATAATGGTCCTAGCTCCTGGAGGGGGGCATCCCCTAAAGCTTCTGTTTGTTTGCGAGTCAGCCATTTTCATGAGAGTTTATTCTGTTTTGTGAACTTGGTTTTTTGGGTTTTTTTTCTAGGCCCATTCATTGTCTGTCTTTGCCCATTTGAGCCCTTAGGGTGAGACTTCCTGGTTTCTGCCCAAGAGGAACTTCTGGAGAAGAGTTGGGAAAGGATATATAAATCCATCGTGGAGAAAACCGATTCCAGTTGACATGGGTCCCGTGGTTTGGCAATGCTTCCTAATGCGTTCCCTTCAGACTGGGAGCCACCACTGAGCTTTTCCGTTTACCCAACATTCATTGTTTCCGCTTCCGACGGCACTGCTCCATTTAGAAGCGGAAGATGGGCATGGATGTTTCCCCTTTCACTTGGGTCCAAGGTGACACTTAAAATCGATGGCATCTAGTTAGAGCTTTTTCCTGTGGTTCAGCATTGATAGTGTATTCTTTTTTTTTCTTTTTCACTTCTTTTTGTTCATCTTAGTCCACTTTGGTGATGGAGGTGCTGTGAAATGGAACTCAAACCACCATATTTTCTGTAAGACCTGGCATTCTCTCCACTCTACCGTGCTGCGTGATTATAAATACACTCTTGCACAGCCAGTGTGACATACTCTTATTGGAAAAGGTTTTCAATGACCGTATTCACTGAAATGGCCTATTTATGTGTCAAGTACGTTATTGGCTATGTGTTTCGGAAAGAGTAGAACAGCAACAAGCAAAAGACCGGGTTCCAGGCTGCCGAAAGATATACCACAGCGCCTCCCCGGGCCCCCGACCCCAAGTCCTTATATTGAGTTCCCACAGAAGGTCTCAATGGCAAGAGCCTTTTAACTGGTCAACGGGATTAAGTTTTCAGAAGAAAATTTCCTTGTTTTCATTTGAAGATCTTAATTTTATTGAAGGTGCTGCTGCTGCCGCTGCTGTTGCTTGTACTGAAAGAACTGAGCTAATTTAATTTAATTTGCTTTGTTGCAAAGAAGGTGAGTGATCTCTGGCCCAGCTGCTGCTCTGGGCAGAGAGGGAACACGCAGGCTTGGAGATAAGCTCTGAACTTTATCAACCCTCTCCACGGTTTATGCTAATGAGCAGTGCTTAGAGATTTCAGAAACTTTCTCAGTGATTGCTGTAGCTGTCATGCTACTTTCTACGCAGCATGAGTCCCTGTCTGAGGAGCTGTGAGGAAGGAGAGGGGTGGAGTGCATGTAGGCTGGTCTGTTTTGATTTTCAGAACCTTTTCTGCATGATTTTCAGGATCAGGATGTAACCTGCGATGTCATGCCTGCGATGGGTACAAGGCACGTGTTAGGTGGTAGTGTGAGGAAGGGTCCCCGCCATCCAGTCTGTCACCGTGTGCCTAGGGAAACTTTGCGGTGCGAATTCTGAGGGTGGCAGGAATGGAAGGGTTGGGTGGTCCTGGATGAAACCCTGACTAGTTGGTTTCTTTCGTTGAGTTGTTCAAGCGTGTTGAGTCTTGGCTTCCGTATGCCGTGTATGAAGAGGGCTCAGGGATAGAGTGTGTCTCATTCTCGTCTGTGTCCTCAGCCCCCAGCAGGGTATCTGCCAGAGAGCAGGCTTGGTATTTGCCGAATGGATGAGTAAGTGAGTGTATGAATGAATGAAGGGAAACAAGTGGCTATCTATGGAAGGGAAGGTGGAATTTCACCATTGCGTCTACAGATACAGACTCGCTCTCCAGACAGACACTTTTTGGGTAGAAGGGGTTCAAAAATCATGATGTGACCAAGGGATTTTTGAGCAGTGATGGAGCAGCACGGCTGCCCAGCAAGACTCCCGATGGGTTGATTTGGTGGGTCGGAAAGGATTTGCTGTCCCTTACCTATACGCGTAAGGGATTGAGAAAGGGAGGTACAGAATCACCCTGTTTTTCTGCCTAGTCCTGCCCAGTGTGCTCAGCTACAGGTTCAGTTCTACTCAGATACGTGACTCAGCTTAGCTGTGTTGTAGGAGACTCTCCCTCCAGGTGGTGGGAATTGAAGTCAGCCTGCTGGGCGGTGCTGGCTTGCACTCGTTCTGGGGAAAGCCTGAACTATAATTTCCCTTAATACCAGGTCTTTATGTGAGACTTCTGCTTTGGTTTCCTTGACTAATAATAAGCCTGTGGTTCCTGGATAGGACCACAGACTCATGGCCAAGCCACCGGAGTTGGAGACACAGTTAATACTGAACTCATCTTAGTACGTTCAACCAAAGTACAGTTGAGATTTAAATCCCTTTCTTCTTCTTCTGAAATGCAGCTAGGCTAGTTCTTCCATCATCCAGGATCTGGCTCTTATCTCAGCAGCTCCCTCTCCTTATGTCCTGACTTGAGCACCTGTGCTGTCCTGGTCTGCCACCAGCTTCGACTCCTCAAGTATCCTGGCAGCCTGAATGGCACCTCATCTGTTGTATTCTCTTGATAGGTCAGATTGGACACATGTCCCTGGCCTGGCTGGATCCAGTTTTTCCAGTGGGCTTCCCCATGCCAGTGACTTCTCAGACTTTCTTCCCCACCCAGTCATGTTGAGCTAGTACGAATCCCATCTAAACCTCATGGGCCAGAAGACGATGGAAACCAGAACACATGTTGACAGGAAAGGTCAGAGGTTATGTGACGTAGGGGAGGCAGCCAATGGTGGCGACAGATTCCCTGGGTGAAGAACATACTTCCAGAATAAGTCAATGGAAAAAAAAAAATCTTCAAACCAATGAAGAACTGCTGAGGTTCTGAAAATCAAAAGACATAGCCCTCTGAGCAAATGTGATTAGTATTCTAAAAAGAAAAAAAATGTATGCAAGAGCATCAAAGGGAAAAGCCATTGGCATTAGCAAGAGGCTTCCGGGATGGATACAAAATAAATTTCAATTTTATTTTTTTTTGCTTTTTTTCCCAATACGAACAATTTTTGAGTTGTAATGTATAGAACAAAGAAAATCCCCATCGTAACAGTACAGAATATTTTGAAAAGCTTGGGACTCAGGATGATGTTAAAAAATGCAGGACCTACATGAAGGTATCAAACATGAAGGCACATCAAAGAAGATGCCATTGTTTGGAAAAGTACCAGGTTTCTGAATAGAAATGTTTAATCCTGAACATTTGTCTGTTCTTCCATCCCCCCCCAAATTGATTACACATTTATGTGATTTCCACCCAAATCCTTAAGGAATTGCTGTTTAGAACCTGACAGAAATTATTCTAAAGTAATAAAAAGGAGATTTACACAGTAAAAAAGTTATAAAGGGTTATAAAAAGTAATTTAACACTACACACAATTTCATTTAGTGGCTGGTGAAATGAAATATAATTGGAACAGAGCAGAAAGTGAAATAATAAGATTTGAGCATATGTAAATATTTATGATGTGATAATGGTGGATTTCAGATCAGTGGGGGAAAGGAGATTATTTAATTAATGCTGCTAGGAAAATTGGCTGTGTAGGGGGAAAGTGAGATCATTAGCAGCTCAGTTCATATGAAAATAGATTGCTAGTGTGTTCCGTGTAGAAAAGAAAACACAATGTATTTGAATTTTGTCTGATGTTGGAGTGAGAATGATATTTCAAAGGGCAAAATCAAAGATGGAAATTATAATGAGTGGTTGATATTTTATATTTTATGTCAATATTACATTGATGTTGTATTTGTGAAAATGAATGTTAAGGGTATCATAAATGAAGATAAAGTGCCCTCGTTTTTCTATTCCCCGTTTTAGCAAAGCTCCTGCAGGTAGCCCTGATCCTCACCATTTCCGATTTCTCTTCGCTCAGTTTCTGCTGAAGTCGCTCTAAGTCACTGAAGTCACGCCTCGTCTGTTCCAGCCAGTCCATCAGAACCATTCTAGTCAAAGTCTCCATTGGTCTCCATATTGCTGAATACTGTGGTTCTTGTGCCACTTGACCTGTTAGCCACCGTCAGTCTAGTCCAGGGGTCCCCAAACTACAGCCCGTGGGCTGCATACGGCCCCCTGAGGCCATTTATCTGGCCCCCGCCGCACTTCTGGAAGGGGCACCTCTTTCATTGTTTAGGTGCCTCAAAGTGCAGCGTTGCTCACGTACAGTACTACTTCCGGTGACATGGGATGCACACGTCACGGCTCCAGAAACACGTCCTATCACTTGTTATGGCTAGCAGTGACAAATATGGAACCGGACATTGGCCATCTCATTAGCCAAAAGCAGGCCCATAGTTCCATTGAAATACTGGTCAGTTTGTTGATTGAAATTTACTTGTTCTTTATTTTATTTTAAATATTGTATTTGTTCCCCTTTTTTTTTTTTTTACTTTAAAATAAGATATGTGCAGTGTGCATAGGGATTTGTTTATAGTGTTTTTTATAGTCCGGCCCTCCAACGGTCTGAGGGACAGTGAACTGGCCCCCTGTGTAAAAAGTTTGGGGACCCCTGGTCTGGTCGGTTGCTCTCTTCTTGAAGCTCACTCATCATGTGGCTTCTAAATCACCATCTTCTCCTAATGGTCCTCCTGTGGCTTTGGTTTTCCTTATTCTCCTTTGCTGGTTTCAGGTCTTTCTTAGAGTGGAGCGATCCCTGGGAGTCCTCTCTTGTCTACCTACACAGACCCCTTCCGTGAGCTTATCCACTGAAGTCGGTGGCTCCAAGACCCCCTGTAGGCTGATGACTCCTAATTTCTCATCTCTAGCTCGGGCCTTTCTCAAGCTCTAGCTTGTTATAGCCAGCTGCCAACATGATGTGTTCACTTGGTCATCTGATTGGTTCCTCCAGTTAGCAAGTACCCCACCAAACTCAGTCTTCTCATGTCTCTGCCCTCAACCTGTGCCTCCCACGGTCTTCATAAAGTGGGGGAAGAGCAACACCACTTCGAGTAATACCAATACTAATTAAACTCGCTTTTCTTCTATCACAAGAGTCAACAAACTATGGCCTACAGAGAAAATCTGGTTCCCAACCTGTTTGTGGAAATAAAGTTTATTGAAACATAGCCACACCAATTTAATTACCTATTGTCAACGGCTGCTTTCGTGCTAGAGTGGTGGAGTTGAGTAGTCACAGTGACAGTTTGGCTTACAAAGCCAAAAATATTTCCTATTTGTCTCTTTACGTGACATGTTTGCTGACCCCTGCTTTGTCACGTGGATAGCAAGAACTTGAGTTGAAGCAATAGCAGATAAACAGAAAGCATCATATTTTATATGGTTGGGCGACCATATTTATATTTATTTACACACACACACACAAACACACACACACACACACACACACACGGCAGGCACAGAGGTATTATAAATATAGCTCCTATAATGGATCTTTGAAAATTAGATTGGAAAGGGAGAAATGCAAGACAGCGATGATTAGAGTTGAGTAAGATTAGTTAATAAAGTTAGATAAAAGCAATAGAAATTAGCACAAATCTTCTAAGAAGGGAGGGGAGCTTTATGACTCAATGTATCTTTAGATATTCTGGATAGGAAACCATCAGTCAAGCAGTTCTTCTCAGCCCCTGGACAGATAGAATGTTACTTATTATACAATGTAACGGTGGAGGCAAACACTCAAGTGCTTCTTAAGCTGTGCAGGGTACAGAGTAGAAGATGTAAGACAGGAACAAAATGTTCAACTCTAATGAGTGGATAAGAAGAACATTAGAAGACTAGTAATGTAGCTACTTGAAAGCATGGAGAATGGCCGACAGGAAGGAACAGCTATAATTACGGGGACATCTAAGGAAGAGGCATAAAACAGTGCTTTGCAAGTTTGACTTAGCAACAAGCCGGAGACTGAGGGCTCTAATGATGACCACAGAGTGAAGGTGCTTATGGGGAATGAGATATGGTAATCAGCTTGCTTTTCCCCATTTGTGAGCTTTCTGTGTGATGAAAAGAAAGGCGGTGGGGAGGTAGGTTGGCCCTGGGGATGCTCTGTGAAGGCATCTAATTTTAGATCACCTCTTCATGGTCAGGAGGGGATGCTCCAAGGTGAGCTCTTGGAGAACATCTCTGCAGATTAAGCCCCTGGGGTTCTGAGCATCCTCCCTGCCACATGGGGAGTAAGGACCCGGCCGCGGGCTCTGGGCTAAACCCACAGCTGGTCTCATGAAGGAATGAGTAAGTGTAGGACCTTCAGGGGTGACACCGCAGGAATGTGGGTATCTAGCAATTAAACATAAAGGACTTTGGCTTCCTATAGCTGGGAAGATGCCAAAAAATTTGCCAGGGGTAATAAATTCACAATGCTGGATGACAGCACTCGGCCTCCTAACAGAAGCACAATGCCGCCGTCGCTGTGGGCCCAGACCTTGCTAGGTGAGCCGTGGAGTATCACGTTAGCAAATGCCTTTTCAGGTGGGGCCTGATAATCTGTAGTTATTCCAGCTAGGATCTTAGCATGACAGTCTTGGGGGCTTCTCAAGGGTCAACTTGTACAATGTGTGTGTTTTTTTAAGTGGAGGACATGGGGAATTTGGGAAGGAGGAGTGCTAGTCCTTGAATCACTTCCCGAGTTTCAAGATGCTTGCGTGACGATATGGCTGGAGCCACACAGGTGTCAAGAAATCTTCAAGTTCTTTGGATGAGGGTTCAAGTGGAATCGTCGCACTGAAAAAGGCTGGTGATTTCATGCTGCTTGGGAGCCCTGAGAAGGGCAGTTTGTGTTGCTCTGATTAAGAGAAAACGGAGGAGGAAGTAATTTTTACTTCAGAAATTCCATTTATGTCATAGACAGGTCTTTTAAGACATGGGTCCGGGGAGAAGTGTTCTCATAGGGAAGGTTGAGAACCACTTGTCTCTTCCATTGTGTCACCTGCATCCCTTTATTTTGTCGATGGTGAAACTTAGAACCTGGAAGAAATGAGACAGGTGACCCAGCCCACGTTGCAGGAGGTGGAAACAGCGGGGTTTGCCGGCTCTGAGTCCTGAGCTCTCAAGGGAAGACCCAGGGAGCACGAACCGAGGCACCTGAGGCTGCCTGTAGGGCAGAAGTGCCAACACTCCTTGTGGGCCTACTGTGTGCGAGGCGCTGTTCTAGGAGATGCACGTGCTTCGTGTCATTTAGTCGTCGGAGCGATCCTGTGGGTCCGGGATCATTCCCTGAGAGATCTGGACGAGGAGAGCAGGGCCCAGGGAGTCTGAGTGACTTGCCCGAGGTTAGATAATAAGGAAAGCATGATTCAGATGGAGGGGATGGTCGCCCCACAGCCGATGTTGAGCCTACTGCTCCGTTCTACTTTTGAGACTGTGCCTCTCCCAGTTTGGCCTGACCTAAGGACGTGTGAGGAAAGGATTTCAAGACGGTGTTCTTGGAAAAGTAACTACAGATTCCTCAGATCGGTTTCAGTGCTCCCCTGAAGCAGTATGTGCCCGACTCTCCATAAATGTCGGACAAATTGTTTTGATTTATTGGATCATCACTCCAAGGGACTTTTTTTTGGAAAAGAGTTTCCTTGTTCTGTGGAGCTCTGAGTTCAGACTTAGAGCAAGTGGTGGAAACTTAGAAGGGAGCCGACTGTTTAAGGTGGGACTCTGTTCATTAGAGGGATGGACTTCTGCCACTCACTTAACAAGTCCCGCTAACCCAGTGAAAGGCAAGAGCTGTTTTGACCATCAGAAGGACCCCTGCGTCCTAAGGGGTAGAAACATCCCCTGCCTCTTGCCCAAAGCCACGTGTCCAAAGCCTAGGCGTTCTCAAGGTGTACTTGGTAGGTCAACTTGGTGGTCTGGGAGGGGCCGGGGGAACTGTGCCAGCGGGAGGGGGCCCTCCCATCACCCAGAAGTCCACCCAGCAGTGCGACTACAGGCCTGCGAGAGACATTGATGACGATGGCATCTGGCTCTACATCCCCACTTAACCTCTGATGGCCGGGGCTGGACCCATGTTTCCTAGGAAATGGTTGTGGCTAGAACAGCATCTTCCGTGTGTTGAGTGCTCACTCCCTGAGCACTTGTGTGCTGTGCTGGTGTCCTCCGTGTGACCCTCTCACCCATGCCCTGCCCTTTCCACCTTGCTCACTGCCCCAGAAGGCTGCGTGTAGGAACCACATCAGCGCCCGTGGGCTTGCATATGGCCAGAGATTGGAAGGAGGGAGGGGGGAGAGTGTGGTCTGGGTACTTATTCCCTGGATACTTCCCTATGCAGTCACCTGAGGCCAGCTGGAACCCTTGGTTAAAGGTCACTGCTCCGTGCAAGGGGGACCTCTCCCCACTGTTCTCTCTTGTTGGATTCCGGTGACCCCTCTAATCCCACCCGTCCCTGGTGGAGATGATCGTTCTCCAGTGCTTGCTTTGCCTGTACCCTCATAAATATAAATAGATCCTTTATCATCGCCCGTGTCCTCATTTGAACACGACAAGTGCGGCCTTGGTTGGTTCCTATGTGCTGTCTAATGTGGTCCTTGTAAAAGGGCGGAAGAGATAGAGACTATTATTATCACCGCGGCTGTTTTTAAAGGAGAAGACTCCGGCAGAGGCGGGGCCTGGCGCTTTCCCCAGAGCTGCGCTGCTTGGAAGGGCTGGAGACAGAGTTTGCATCCTGGCTGTCCATATTTTTAACCACTGCACAGGAGTGCCTGTTTCCATTTCTTTTTTTCTAAGCAGCTAAGACACAGGGGAAAAGAGAAACCAAGAAAGGAGAAGCAGGCTGGGTGGCCTTCTCAGAACCTGTCACCCAATCCATATCCTTCTTTTAACCCTCAGAGCTCACAGAGGGTAGGAATGAGCCCCACATAGAGGCTCAGAGGTCCTAGGGGGCACGCCAGAAGAGCCTTAAAGACGTCATTTCCCAAGTCCTGCGTTTGTAAACCCTTTAGTTAAACTAAAACTTTATCCCGGTTCCATTTGAGGTTCAACCAAAGTCTTGTTGCCTTGGCTCCAGCTCCCTATCCAGCGACAGTGGTGCCTCTTGCGCCCCCTAGAGGCCAAGAGAGGTGAGGCGGTGGCTGTGTTTGACTTGACCGGGAAGCAGGGGGAGGAGCCCCAGCACCACAGCCGAGGGGAACATCTGGAACATCTGGTGAGGATGCGACCTGCAGCCCAGTCCCTACCTGCACGGCTTTTTGTTTTGGAAGTATTTGCCCCAAGCCTGACATCTGCTCCTGCGATACATTTTTGCTCAGCTCTCCTCGGAGGGGGCGGTCACCACAAGGTGTTTCATTAGGTGTCTTAATAAGCTTTGTAACTGCAGCCTGGCCCGTCTGTCCCCTGCGGAGCTGCATTCTCCATGAGGCAGGGAAGGGCGGATGGCGCAGACACAATTTTCATTGGCAGCAGGAATATTACTTTTGCATTATAAAGCGCGGTGGGCGACCTTATCAGGAGTGGGAGAAGGGAGCAGAAGGCACGCGAGCGCAGTTCTGGGTGGCGTTCGGAGGCCGGCGTGCCTGCAGGGGACGGGTAGGTGTCATTCCAGCTGCTCAGCTCCCCTGCCCACCCCGAGGAGGCCTGTCTGTGGACAGGGACACCCTCTGGATGCAGCAGGCAAGGCTGTCTCGTGGCAGAGGGCAAGGACTGAGTGTGCTCTTCTGGGGCAGCCCGGCGTTGAACCCTAAGATCCGGCCCAGCTGGAGGCTGGGTTCTTCTCCTGGCCAGTTCTCCCTCGGCCGTGTTTCTCAGGGGCGTGGGGCGGCCCCTGACTTCCCGAGCCGTTGTTCTGGGATGATCTGGCTTGCCCTTGGGCAGGTACTACATTCACTAGACCAGACTGCAGGGCTCTGCTCAGACGTGCCTAGATTCCTGCGCCCGGATCACACCCTGGGAGCATGCTGACATGCCCTTCACCCGGGCGTCAGTCCATGCTCATGTGGCAAAGGGCTTGCGTGGCCTGTGAAGCTGCACCTGCACCCCCCCCCCCCCCACCAACCATCATCGCAGAGGCTGTTCATTCTCCGCAAGGAGAGTCTGGTATTACAGATGTTTATAAACAACCTCGTGGCGGTGTTCAGCTGGAGGCTAGAGTTAGAGCTTTTTACAGGCCACATGCACACACATGTACACACACACATAGACGTGCATGCTCATGTACTTACTCTTCAACTTACAACAAGGTGGGAAATAGACTTATATAAAATCATAAAGCATCAGACATGGAAAGGGCAACCTCGGACCACCAACTAGGACAACCCTTGCGTTTTACAGAAGCGGCAGCTGAGACCCAGGAGGGAGGGGATGTGGCTAGTGCCACACAACACGTTAGTCCTTGGCACTTTCTTCAAGCTGGAGTTCTTTCCACCAAAGTGGTCATGGGGGTGGGGGAAGGGGCAAGCCCAACTGAAACAACAGGTGACTTGGAATAAGGCCCTTGTCGGACAGCTTTGATGATCTTGAGAACATTCACAGTCTCAGGCGAGGGAGGGGGTGGGCTCTGTGCTGAGCAGTGCCCAGGCCCTTTGTCCTCGGGCCTTAGGTCTCTCTCAAGGGGGCATCTCCATCCTCTCCTGCTATTAATAGGAGATGGGGACTTAATGTGGTGATCCAAGTTCAAGAAAAGCACCTATTTCCAGAGGGCTGGATCTCAGAGACCCCAAACTCAACACTTCATTGACACACAGAAAACACTGGGACAAAGTGCCTGGACAGGGAGACTGAATAGAGAGTCATAGATGGACAGGCATGGACCCGAGGGTCTTCCACAGGAGGTGGCTTGTTAAATCCCAGCACTCCCATTCCTAGCATGGGGTCTGGGCCAATTAGGGGCTCTCACGGATGGATGGATGGATGGATGGACGGATGGACAGATGGATGGACGGATGGACAGATGGATAGATGAACGAATGAATCTCAGAGCAGTATTACGCTGGCTCTGGATATGTTGGAGGTACCCAAAGACAGTTTATTTTGGTGACTTGGGAGAGGGAAGAGGGGGTGGAAGGGAAGTGTTAGCTGCCCGACACACCTGTCGTCAAATGGGGGAGCGGTCAGGTGGATGCCCTCTAGGTGTCCCGCCCGGGGCACCTTTTGCCACTGCAAGTAACCAAGGCGGTATACTGACAAAGGGTGTTCTGGACCGTAAGGAAAAAGTGAAGTAGTGGTATTTCTTAGGTCGCTGGTCCTGGGAACATTGTGTATATCCAAAAGTCATCTTAGAGAAAGGACCTCTTCATTCAAACAGTAAAGTGGGGACCCTGTGGTGGCAGGAGCACCCCATCCGACTTATCTTTGAAGATGAGTTTATAAGAGGTGTCATTTTCCCCTTTATGCTTTTTGAATTTTACAGATTTCCTATCACCAATCCAAGTTATTTTTTTAATTACAAAGTTTAAAAAAATAGCATTACTATTACTAATGGTGTTTCCTCTACTATGACCGCTAACATAACTGCCAATGCTACTTCCTGTTTTTTTAATGAGGGTAAAGTGAAATAATGAATTTAAAGTGCCTAGCACAGTGCCTGGTATGTAGTCCACATTCAGTAAAAGCTCTCCTGCTCTCTTAGGCTCCTCTGGGTACGTGTTGTCCCCGACGTGTGTATTGAACTTCACTCTTTTGTTTTGATGTTCAGTGTTTGTCCTCATTATCCTCTCTTGTTCTGACAAACTTTTATGAAGGTCTTTGATCTTAACATTTACTTGGCCGAGTTTCTAAGATTTTGCACACATACACACTCCCATACATTATTTTCCCTAAGCAGTTATAGAATTTTCTTCCTAAGGAAGAAGATATACCCTATGAGGTCACCATATATGATGCTATGTAGCCAAGTCTTCACCCCTTACTTTATTCTTTTTTTAAATTTTTTTTTATTTTTATTTTTATTTTTTTGTATTTTTCTGAAGCTGGAAACGGGGAGAGACAGTCAGACAGACTCCCGCATGCGCCCGACCAGGATCCACCTGGGACGCCCACCAGGGGCGACGCTCTGCCCACCAGGGGGCGATGTTCTGCCCCTCCAGGGCGTCGCTCTGCCGCGACCAGAGCCACTCTAGCACCTGGGGCAGAGGCCAAGGAGCCATCCCCAGCGCCCGGGCCATCCCTGCTCCAATGGAGCCCTGGCTGCGGGAGGGGAAGAGAGAGACAGAGAGGAAGGAGAGGGGGAGGGGGTGGAGAAGCAAATGGGCGCTTCTCCTATGTGCCCTGGCCGGGAATCGAACCCGGGTCCCCCGCATGCCAGGCCGACGCTCTATCGCTGAGCCAACCGGCCAGGGCCCCTTACTTTATTCTGATAAGAATGCGACATCTAGAATTAAGCACAGCAATGGCATTAGTACAGTTCAGGAGTCCTCCAACGCCCCCCACCAATGGTCACTTCCCTCCTGAAAACCAAAGCTGCCCTCACGGGCACGGCCCCCTTTCTCTGCACGTCTCAGGGAGCTCTCTGTCCTCTGTCTACCCCTCTCTCCACCGTGGACCCGTCACACCTGCCACATCCTTTGTATTTCTCTCTTTGGATTCAGGCCACCAGAGGTTGTCACCCTTGCCGGCTTTCTTTGGAGAAATGACAACTTGAGATGCTACCATCTGCCACGTTTACCTGAATTGCCTCCAATTCTGGAGTTTCTGCTTCCAAAGAGAAGTGATTTCTTGGGTTGATATCTGACAGGTCGCCCGGTGCGGCAGCTGCTCGGGCAGAGGCAGTGATGGGCGCGGCCAGTCTGCGGGGGTGTGAGGAGCAGTGCCCCCCCCTCCGGGGTTGCTGCGGAGCCGTCCAGGCCTCGTGATTGATTCATCCGCGCACTAAAGCGGCGTGTGGGGCGCAATGTGCTCTCTGTAATTGCTTATTTACCTCCTGCCTGTGATTGTCTATCGGAAGCTATCAATAGCTGCAGTTTATTTTCCAAATCTCCTTAGGGAACCAAAGTTTATCTCACACAGGGAAGAAGAGCCTTTTCATCTTGGAATTTTAAGCCGGAAGCTGCTTTGGATTGAATGCAATACACATGCTTAGCGGGTGGAGAATTTGAGATCCAGGGAGCGAATTCGTTTATCCAAAGTCACACTGGGTGGGACTAGACGCGAATCTTTTCCTAACTCCGGCCTCGAGGGCTTTAGCTGCTTTGCTGTCTTATGGGGGCGGTCCATATTTGGCAGATACTGGGCTCTTTATCCATTAGTATGTCTTCTGAAGTTTGGGGAATGTTCTAATGTTCTCCGGGCAGCCTCCGTGGGAACCTCTTCCGACGTGAGGAAGGAGACCCATGAATCCGCGTCTGGCTGCTTTTCAGGAGACCAGGATGCTGTCAGAGACGACGCGAGTTTTCTAATTCTGCAGTTTTCTAAGAGGGGGCCTTGGTGTAACACTGATTGGTGCCAAATCTTAGGAGATGTGGAATCGAGCTAATTAAAAAAAAAACAAAGCAAAACAAAACACTGAGATGATTAGCTTGAACCTGGCGTTTGTGACAGGCTGTGGCCGCGGTTTAGGGCTGATGCTGAAGTGGGGAGTGGGTGGGATGTGGGGACATGGAGCCACCTGTCATGTGGAAGTCAGGGCCTTCTGGCCAAAGGACAGTGTTGGAAAGAAGGTGGCAGACTTAGGTTTGAGCTGGATTAAAGCGTTTTTCTTTCCCTGATTCACAGGTGTTTAATTTCTCTGGCGTAGCCGTTCTGCAGGGAGCTGCACATATATTCTCTCTCGTAATAGTTACCACAAGCTCGTGAGCTAGATTCAGGCCAACTTCTCTATGTGTAGTCCCGAAACCCAAGAAGCTATGAAAATGGGCAGTTATTTTTTTTTTAATTTTTTTATTAATTTGAGAGAGAGAGAGAGAGAGAGATGTCTATTTGTTGTTCCACTTACTCATACTGTCGTTGGTTGATTCTTGTATGTGCCCTGAGTGGGGATCGAGCCTGCATCCTTGTTATATTGTGATGATGCTCTAACCAGCTGAACCACCCAGCCAGGGCTTAGGAAAGTTATTTTTTAAGATTTAATCCTGGCCCTGGCTGGATGGCTTGGTTGGTTGGAGCATCATCCTGAATCACAGAGGTTGCTGGTTCGATCCCCGGTCAGGGCACATACAGGAACAGCTTGATGTTCCTGTCTCTCTTCTGCCCTCTCCCTTCCTCTCTCTAAAATCAATAAAATAAATATTAAAAAAAAAAAAAAAGATTTAACCCTGGATTCATTTGGCTGCCAAATCTGACCCGAGCTGATTTATATTCTTTTTAAAATCTTACCTTGTATGAATTTTCAGATGCTTCCTTGTGGAAATACAATATTTATATGTGTGAGCACAAAATATCACCCCAGACCCCACCGGGGAGGTTCTGTGTGCTGACATTATCCTTCTAATCATCTAAACCATTCTGAACTCTGAAGCAGTTCTTGCCTTGAAGGTTTTGGATATCAGGGATGAGGGCATAAGATGACCATCTACGTTTTAAAGTGAGGGAAACAGAGCCTCCGAGAGGTGAAGTGATTTGTCTGCGGACACTCAGGTCGTGAGTGGCAGAGCCAGATCCAGACTTGACAGGTTTCGGGGGCTTTGACTCACTGATGGAAAAGGTTCCTCCTCTGAGCCATGGTGTTCCCCCAGCAGGGGGTAGGAGCCAGGCCCGCAGTGATGGGGTGTCTGCTTGGAGGTCAGGCCCCAGCCGGCAGTGGGGCTTGCAGGGACGGGTGCACTATGCCTCTCACGGAGGGAGCACTTGGGGACCTTGCTGTCGGCAGCCTCACCAAGCAGCCGAAGAGTGAGGGCCCCGAAGCCAAGGTCAGACAGACCCAGAGAAAAAGTCTTTGTTCAGCTAGCACTGACGCCTCCAGGGCTATTCGGGAGAAGGTCAGAAACTCTGTGGACTTCCGAGGATCCCCCGTAAGTGTGTGGCATACCGGGCCTCTGGTGAGAAACTCCTGATGTGGACACGGAGTTCAGGCAATAGACAGGCAGAGTCCATAGGCTGGAGCTGAGGGGGTGGAATTGTATGCCCCCCACCCACAAAAAGAAATAGGTTAACATGCTGGACCCCAGGACTCTGAATATGACCTTATTTGGAAATAGGGTCCTTATAGGTGGAATTGGTTGTCATACTTGGAAATAACTAGCCACGCTGATTTGCGGCATCGTATTTTTTGCTGGTGAGCTCTAATGTAACTGGTATCCTCATTGAAAGGGAACTGTGAGAGATACAGACACTCAGGGTGGACAGCACTTGGCCACAAAGGCAGAGAATGGAGTTAGGAAGCTCTAAGCCAAGGAACACCAAGAATTGGGTGCAAACCGCCAGAAGCTAGGAAGAGGCCAGCAGGAATTCCCCCTGCAGGTGTTGGAGGGAGCGTGGCCCTGCCCCCCCCCCTTGATTTTAGACTTCTGCTCCCCAGAACCGTGAGGCAGTGCATCTCTGTCACTTGAAGTCCCCCACATCATGGTGCTTTCTGTCGCGGCAGCCCTGGCAAGCCAGTTCGCCCGTGTGCGTCACGAGGCGATGGTTCTCCGCTTCGGCTGAAGTTTGGGCCTCCTGGGGCTCCTTTATCCAGTCCTGATGCCCAGGCTGCCTCCCAGTCCAGTTTCATTAGGATTTCTGGGGGTGGAACCCAGGCATCAGGTTTGTAGAGCTCTCGAGGATATACGAGAACCGCCGCCCAGAGCACCTGCTCCTTCAGCATCCTGGCCACCTCCCTGGAGTCACCGAGCCCGGAGGAGTGTGAGTTTGGCTTCCGTGTTACACCTGTCACAGGGTCTCCTGGGTCATTCTCCACCACTCCGCCTTTTCTCTTCCACTTCCCGGCCTTCAGCCCACGGGGCTCCAGGAGATAGCTACTCTCCATTATGTGTAATCCATTTAGAACAGTGCCGGGTGCACAGTCAGTGCTTCCTAAGTTTGCTGCTGACTTCTCCAGCTACTTTTATAATAACCCTTTCTTTCTTCATTCTCACTTCTTGGAAGGTGACCCCTGAGTGCTAAGATTTTATTATCCTGGCTCAAAGGGCTATGTTTCTCATTACATTTTACTTTCTTATAATTAAAGCTTTTCCCCCCTCCAATTTAGCTAAGAGCATGGAAAAGTCCCCACCCCCACCCCCCACCCCCACCACAGACATTCACACATCCCAGCATGTGTGGCCCTCTTGATATGGTAACATCATCAGGTGAAGGGAATTCAGTTTTCATGATTGGCCTCATTTTAAACCTTATTGGGGTGTGTGTGTGTGTGTGTGTGTGTGTGTGTGTGTGTATACTATCCAGGTAATGTTGTATATTGTGCTTACATTCATTTTTTTTATTTGTCCTGTTAGAGTTAATAATCTTTAACAATTGATTATTTAGTTTTCTTTTAACTTGTTCACTAAGATTTTTTGACTCTTTTCTGAGGAGAACTAATCTCATTTTGTTATATTCAAACACATCAGATTATTTATTGTTTTCAGATGTCCGGAGGCCTCTGACTTCCTACTTTATCTGACCTGCTTATTCTCTAGACTAGTGGTAGTCAACCTGGTCCCTACCGCCCACTAGTGGGCGCTCCAGCTTTCATGGAGGGTGGTAGCGGAGCAACCAAAGTATAAATAAAGAGATAGATTTAACTATAGTAAGTTGTTTTATAAAGATTTATTCTGCCCTGGCCGGTTGGCTCAGCGGTAGAGCGTCGGCCTAGCGTGCGGAGGACCCGGGTTCGATTCCCGGCCAGGGCACACAGGAGAAGCGCCCATTTGCTTCTCCACCCCTCCGCCGCGCTTTCCTCTCTGTCTCTCTCTTCCCCTCCCACAGCCAAGGCTCCACTGGAGCAAAGATGGCCCGGGCGCTGGGGATGGCTCTGTGGCCTCTGCCTCAGGCGCTAGAGTGGCTCTGGTCGCAATATGGCGACGCCCAGGATGGGCAGAGCATCGGCCCCCTGGGGGGCAGAGCACCGCCCCATGGTGGGCATGCCGGGTGGATCCCGGTCGGGCGCATGCGGGAGTCTGTCTGACTGTCTCTCCCTGTTTCCAGCTTCAGAAAAATGAAAAAAAAAAAAAAAAAAGATTTATTCTGCCAAACTTAGCGAAAGTCCGACATAAAGTACTTGGTAAGTAATTATTATGATAAGCTTTAACTTGCTGTAACTCTGCTTTATAAATTTTATAAAGTAAAGTTACTTCCCTACTTTATAAATCACCATTACTGTGGAACCGGTGGGCGGTTAGAAAATGTTACTACTAACAGAGATACAAAAGTGGGTGGTAGGTATAAAAAGGTTGACTACCCTTGCTCTAGACCAGGGGTCCCCAAACTTTTTACACAGGGGGCCAGTTCACTGTCCCTCAGACCGTTGGAGGGCTGGACTATAAAAAAAACTATGAACAAATCCCTATGCACACTGCACATATCTTATTTTAAAGTAAAAAAACAAAACGGGAACAAATACAATATTTAAAATAAAAAGTAAATTTAAATCAAGAAACTGACCAGTATTTCAATGGGAACTATGGGCCTGCTTTTGGCTAATGAGATGGTCAATGTGCTCCTTTCATCGACCACCAATGAAAGAGGTGCCCCTTCTGGAAGTGCAGCGGGGGCCGGATAAATGGCCTCAGGGGGCTGCATGTGGCCCACGGGCCGTAGTTTGGGGACCCCTGCTCTAGACCCTAGACACAGGGATTTCTTGCTATCTCTCTTCTTTTTCCAAATCCCATGAGTTCCTCATTCTATTAGAACACAGTATCTAGGAGTTTCCTAACAAAGATTTCACAGAAAGTAAAATTTAAAAAATATCTTTCATGGCTGATAATTTTATTCTCTCTTTACATTTGATTGATAGTTTGGCTAGGTATAGAATTCTAGTAGGGTATAATTTTCCCTCAGAATTGATTTTTAAAATTTACATACAGCAAAATTCACTCTTTTTGGAATATGGTTCTATGGATTTTGACAAATGCATAAAATCATGTATTCATAATGCTAGTATATATAGAATAGACACATCTCTCCAAAAATTTCATTTTATATTGACCCTTTGTTGTCAACCCCTTTCTTCCCTACTTCTTGCCCCTGGCAACCACTGGTATGTTTTCTGTCCCTGTGGTTATGCCTTGCTATATAAAGGGATCATATATTACCTAGCTTTTTGAGTCTGACTTCTTTCACTTAGCATAATGCATTTGGGAGTCATCCATATTGTGGTGTGTATCACTAGTTTATCCATTTTTTGCTGATTAGTATTCTGCTGCTTGGATTTATGACAACTTATGTATCTGTTTGTCACTTGAAGGATATTTGCACTGTTTCCAGTTTTTCTTGATCATGAATAAAACTGTTATAAACATTGACACACAGATATTTGTATCAATGATCAAGGTAAGTTTTTGTTTCTTTTGGTGAAATACTGGGAGTGGGATTGCTGGGTTGTATAATAAGTGTTTATTTAACTTTGTAAGAAATTGTCAGTCCCTATTCCAAGGCTGTGACATTTTGCATCTCACAAGCAACATGTGAGGGTTCCATTTGTACCATATCCTCAACAGCACTGTGTGTTACGTTTTATAAATAATTAATGTTAGCCATTCTAGTGAGTGTGGAGTGCAGGGGTCAGGAAACTATGGCTTGCGAGCCAGATGTGGCTCTTTTGATGGCTGTATCTGGCTCGCAGACAAATCTTTAATAAAAAAACATAATAACGTTAAAAATATAAAACATTCTCATGTATTACAATCCATTCATTTTCTACCACTCATATTCATAGTTGTGGGTGGCTGGAGCCAATCACAGCTGTCTTCCGGGACAACACCAAATTTTTATTGGATAATGCGCAACGTACATGGGTCGTTGTATGGCTCTTATGGAATTACATTTTAAAATATGTGGTGGTCGGCCTGGCATGCAGGAGTCCTGGGTTTGATTCCCGGCCAGGGCACACAGGAGAAGCGTGCATCTGCTTCTCCATCCCTCCCCCTCTCCTTCCTCTCTGTCTCTCTCTTCCCCTCCCGCAGCCAAGGCTCCATTGGAGCAGAGTTGGCCCGGGCGCTGAGGATGGTTCCGTGGCCTCTGCCTCAGACGCTAGAATGGCTCTGGTTGCAACAGAGCAACACCCCAGATGGGCAGAGCATCGCCCCCTGGTGGGCACGCTGGGTGGATCCCTGTCGGGCGCATGCGGGAGTCTGTCTGACTGACTCCTTGTTTCCAACTTCAGAAAAATACACACAAAAAAATAATATATGGTGTTCATGGCTCTCTCAGCCAAAAAGGTTCCCAGCCTCTGGTGTAGTGGTATTCCATTGTGGTTTTAATTTGTATTCCTCTCATGAGTAATGATGTTGAGTATCTTTGTATATGTTTATATGCTTTTTATATATAATCTTTTGTGATGTGTTTGTTCAAATCTTTTGCCTATTAAAAAAAAGTTGGGTTGTTTGGTATGTTGTCATTGATCCTTGAGAGTTTTATATTTACTATGAATATAAGCATTTTGTTAGCCGTGTGATTTTAAAATATTTTCTTCTAGGCTATAGTTGTCTTTTCATTCGTTTACTGTGTCTTTTATGGAGCAAATGGTTTTAGTTTTGATGAAGTCCTACTTTATCAAAATTTTTTTTTAACAGATGGTGTTTTGGTGTCACCTCTGAGATTTCTTAGCCTGACTCAAGTTCACGATCAGAGGATTGCCATTTTCCCAACTGTTCTTTTTCCATAATGTTGACATCTCTCAGTTGCTGTCATTTCCTCCCTCATTCTCTTGGCATTTGTGAGTCTCTATCCTTTTAATTTCTACATGGTCATCTCAGTGAGAGTTGGGGAGGAAAGAAAGATTGGTGCATGTGTTTAATCTATTATGTTAAACATAAATTTTCCTCAAGTCTTTTTTTTTTTTTTTTTGTGGGTATGATTGCTGAAGAGACACACAAACGTACGTGTACACATTTGCTAAATATGTAAATTTTATTTTAGAAAACTTGGAAATAAGCCATAAGTACTATCAGATAGCTTTCTTTTTCTCATTTAAAATATCATTGGCATTTTCCTGTTATTGAATATTCTTTAATGACTGAAATTTTGCCTCAATTAAATTATATCATATTGCCATATTATTATTAATTCAATCATACCCTTCCTCTTGGGCATTGGAGTTTCTTCTAATTTTTCATTATTATAAATACTACTCTTGTGGCATTTTTCATGTAAATATTAGTTAGGATTTCTGATTTTTTTTTTTTTTTTTTACATTGGGATTGTCTGGTGATGTGAGCATTTGAATGGGACGTGATTTATACCCATAGCATGTGATTCATAGAGTGATAATGTGATACGTGTTATCAAATTGTCCTTCAGAAAATCTTTGTGCCAACTGTAGTCCAAGCATCAAGTAATTATATACTAAATTTTTGCTAACGTGAGGAATTGTAACGGTTTTTAAGTCTTTGTTAATTTGATAAGAGGAAATGATACTGCACACATTAATTAGAGTTTTCTACCTAACCTCTGCTGCTGAACATATTTTATGTTTTGTCCTCTGTGAATGATCTGTTCATGAGCATTTTAATATTTTTCACGTAGATTTATAGGATCTCTTATGAAATATGTTTACCTACTACTTATATTAAAATATATTTTCCCAGTTTTTATTCGCTTTTGAATGACTTTTCAGAATAGTTTTACTTTTTATTTCTCAGTTATAGAAAACATTTAATTTTCTTTTGCTTTGGGGCTTCAAAAGTTATTTTCCCATCCCCCAATGCAGTAAATACTCACATGTATTTTTCTAGATCTTTAATGAATTGTTGTTTTTTATATTCAATTTTTTATTCTCACTATTTATGTATTAACTAATGAGTTAATTAATTTTTGGTTCATAGTGTACATAGGAATCTATTGTTTTCCAAATAGTTAACCAGTGGCCTAGCACCATGGATTTATAGTCTAAACTTTCTCCACTGATTTGAAGTAGTAAATTTTTTCTTTTCTTTTTTTTTTTTATCAAACATATTGTTTTATAGAGTTTATAGTTATTTATAGAGTTTATAGTGATGTTATTCATTCATCTGTTTTTATGTCAGTACAACACTACTTTTAATTATTGTAGCTTTATTGGGTATTTAATACTTGATAGGACATCCCCTTCTTTACACTTTTACTAAAAGAAGTGTGGCTCTTTGTGGTCCCTCTTAGATAATCTTTTTTTTAAAGATTAAAAATTATTTTTTATTTATTTATTAATTTTTTTTTAGAGAAGAGAGAAAGAAAAAGAGAGAGAGAGAGAGAGAGAGTGAGAAAGAGAGGGAGAAGAGAGAGAGATAAGGGGGGGAGGAGCAGGAAGCATCAACTCCCATATGTGCCTTGATCAGGCAAGCCCAGGGTTTTGAACCGGCAACCTCAGTATTCCAGGTCGACACTTGATCCACTGCGCCACCACAGGTCAGGCTTAGATAATTTTTAGATTACTTGATCAGGCCCTGGCCAGTTGGCTCAGCAGTAGAGCATCGGCCCGGCATGTGAACAACCCAAGTTCAATTCCTAGTCAGGGCACATGGAAGAGGTACCCATCTGCTTCTCCACTCCTCTCCCTCCTCTTCTTTCTCTCTCTCTCTTCCCTTCCTGCAGCCCCATGGGTTCAAGCTTGTCACCCTGGGGGCTGAGGATGGCTCTGTGGAGGCTCTGCCACAGGTGCTAACAATGGCTCAGTTGTGAGCACTGGCCCCAGATGGGCAGAACATCAACCCCAGATGAGGTTGCCGGGTGGATCCCGGTCAGGGTCCATGCAGGAGTCTGTCTCTCTATCTCCCCTACTCTCACTTGGAAAAGAAGGAAAAAAAAAAAAAGAATTACTTGATCAAATTCCAAAAATTACTTGATCAAATTCCAAAAGCACTCTTGGGTTTTATTAGAATTGCAAATATTGTACAAATTATTATTTTTTTATGAAAATTTTCATTTTGGCTTTATTGAGTTTTCAAATTTGGAGTCATTTTCTGTCTCTTCACTTTTTCATGGTTCTTTTATATCCCTCAGTAAAGTTTTATGGGTTTCTTCATCTGGCTCTACACACTTCTGTTTAAGTTGATTCCTGGGTGTTCGCCACTGTTGTGATTTAATTTATTTCCTGTTAGAGATTCCAAGTGGTTTTTGCTGCTAGAAAAGAAAGCTGTTGTGTTTTATCTATTTTTTAACCATTCACCTTACTGAACTGGAATCAGTCTTGCAGCTTTTCGAGTTGGTTGCTTTAGGTTTTCTGGGTATTCAATCAATCTCATCAGACAAATAATGGTAATTTTATCTCCTACTTTTTTATTCTGTATTCCTTCCTTTCTTCCCTCATTTCCTCCTTTCTCCCTTCCTTTTTAATTTCATTCCTTAGAACTTGCAAGTCAGTGTTGAATAATATCGGTATAACCTTGTCTCATTCCTGAATTTAATGGAAATGACTTCCGTGTTTGACACTTACGCGTGACGTTGTCTCTTAGCTCCAGACGGGCACTCTGTTATTGTAAAAAGTATTTTTCTGTGTCTAGGAAACTGCCTTCTTTTAAAAGACAAAAAGACGTGGAGAAGATTTTACCCAGCGCTGCTTTAGCAACAATAGATTGAAGATAGTTTTTCTCACCTTCATCCTGCTAAAACGATAACATATAAATGCATTTCACGTTTTCAAACAATCTTTCCATTACCAGAATAAGCTTATTGCTCCTGAATATGCATATACATATATATATACTTATTTTTGTATAATGACTAAATATGATTAATTCAGGTAACAACTTCTTTGTACATATTTATAGGTGAGAATGTCCTTTGGTTTTTAAATTTAATTTTCAAAACATTTTAAAAATGTTTGTTGACCTGTGGTGGCGCAGTGGATAAAGCGTCGACCTGGAAATGCTGAGGTCGCCGGTTCGAAACCCTGGGCTTGCCTGGTCAAGGTACATATGGGAGTTGATGCTTCCAGCTCCTCCCCCCCTTCTCTCTCTCTGTCTGCCCTCTCTCTCTCTGTCTCTCCCTCTCCTCTCTAAAATGAATAAATAAATAAATAAATAAATGACAGTTAAAAAAAAATGTTTGTTAAACCGAAAAAACAAACATGGTTTATATACCAAGTAGCTGGGGAGAGAAGGGCTCGTATTGAAAAAACCACCAAATGCTGTCCGGCGCCCCTGCTTCCCGGAGCCCACTGTCACAAACATCCATTTCTACCTTTGTTCTTTCTGGTAGTTATGTCTATATGTGTAAAGACTTTGCTTAAAGCTTTTTTTCTTTATTTTTTATTTTTTATTTTTATTTTTGGTATTTTCTGAAGTTGGAAACGGTGAGGCAGTCAGACAGACTCCCGCATGCGCCCGACCGGGATCCACCCGGCATGCCCACCAGGGGGCGATGCTTTGCCCATCTGGGGCATCGCTCTGTTGCAACCAGAGCCGTTCTAGTCTGAGGCAGAGGCCATGGAGCCATCCTCAGTGCCCGGTCCAGCTTTGCTCCAATGGAGCCCTGGCTGTGGGAGGGGAAGAGAGAGACAGAGAGGAAGGAGAGGGGGAGGGGTGGAGAAGCAGATGGGCACTTCTCCTGTGTGCCCTGGCCAGGAATCGAACCTGGGACTCCTTTTTTAAAGATTTTTTTGGACTTATTAACTTACGGTGTTATCTCCTGGATTTCTGGTAATAGAAATAAGGACTTGCCCTGTTACAGCACCCTGTACTTTCCATTATAGTTAGATTTTACTTTCCCTGCTTCTGCTGGTAATCTTTGCCAATTCAGGTAACGTGCTGAAGCCCCCACTTGTCGCAGGCGCCATCAGTGGTGTCTCCTGGGTAAGCTGGGGAGGCCATCGGTACTCTTCCTGTCCCCTACTGGGCTCCCTCTGTACCGTCTCTTGGCCCCGGCTTTCCTCTTCTGTGGCCGAGGTGGGTAGTTTTTATAGACTCTTCTCTGTAAACTATTCTTGCCTGTCATGATGAAATAGTTGCATGATTAGAAAAGTTGAAAACCCATAAATAACAGTTTTATTGTGACCGCATAAGTGGTTTCATTGCAGAGACCGTGGGCTAGGATCGTAGTCTGTTTTCTGCCAGACTCAGGAACATCTATCTCCTCTCTCTACCTCTCAAAGGAGAATGCTCCTAGCTTCTCCGAGGCTGGACGGATGCTCCTTTGTTCACATTTCACTCTTTACTTTCATTATACCGTCTCGACTTCTAGCCCGTCCCTTCTAGAAGAGACGACACTCACTTCTGGCCTCCTGGCCTCCCGTTCACATCATTGCACACGCTCTCCTGGCCATCATCTGAGTTGTCCTTTCATAGTTAATATCCATGGTATCAGCCCAACACGGAATGTTTTATTTTCCTCCTGGCCCCAAGCTTGGAAGTTTATTTGCTTCCAAACACTTGTTAGGAGGCTCAAAGAAGCCTGGTATTAAAATGAAATGAGAGAGAGGAGACAAATTAAATCTTTTCAGACAAAGAAGACTATATTCTCCTATGACTTCCAAAGAGAGAATATGTGGGAAGTGACATTTTTGAGGCCTCGTATGACTCAAATATCTGGGTCAGACGTAATTAATTGATAGTTTTGCTAGGTATACAATCTTTGGCTGAAAACCCCTTTCCCTTAAAAATGGAAGCTATTGTGACATTTTTCCCCTCCTAGGATCCAAAGTGGTTGATAAGAAATCCTTTCAACTGAGGCCTCCTCTTGTCCCTGTTGTTTTTAAACTTAAACACTTTAAAAAAAAATCCATTTCTCGCTTCAAAGACGCCCTGGGATATATCTATAATGGGTTGGGTTGCTATTTGGGTCTGAAAATATTTATTAAATTTTACACTATCTTCACTCAGTCTTAATATCAGGTATTCATTGGAAGGCTGACAACAACTTTTAGATTTGGGACTGGCAGAGTAATTCTTTCTTGTTGTGCTGAGGCAAATGGTTCAAACTTAATTTGCTGCCCAGTTCTCTCTGCCATGGATCAAAGTCTCTGATTTCCATCATAGTTTGGGCTTTGCTTCCTCCATCGGTATGGGCAGTTCCTTTAGCTTTCGGTTAAAACTCATTTCTTCACTCAGTCCCCTGACAGACCCTAAACCCCACACTAAACCCCTGCTCCAACACCGTGCTTGGATACAGGAAGGCACAACTGGACCAACATATATAATCCCGCGGGCCTCATCGTCTTTAGCTGCTGTAAACGAATAGGGTGTGTCTGCTTGTTCTTGACTCAGGTGAGTGAAGAGCCTTCCAAAGACCCGACCTTTCTACAGGAAACATCAGTGAGTAGTGCAGACGGTATCGATAGTCCTTGTGTGAAGATGAGAGCGTGTGCACTTCAGAGACGACTGAAAATCAGTGTCAAACTTTTCACTGTTGGACGTCCAGTCTCAGCCGTACTTCTGCGGGTTTTCTTGAACTCCTGCTTTCTCTCACCCAACGTCTGGCCCGGTCTGTGTCATCCCTTTTCTCTCCTGCATTGTGTTTTGTCTCCCTTCACTTACAGAAAGCAGTGAAGCTTTGTCTGCGGCCCCTACCCACAAGCTGGCACAGCTAAGCCTGTCTCGGTGTTGAGCAAAGCAAGGGGGCCTGTGGATGAGAGGACCTTCCTCTTAAGAATAAAGTAGAAATATTTCTTTACACATATAAGAGCTGTTCTCAAGAAGAATTGTTGCAAATAACTTATCTCCCTCCATCAGATTTCAGACAACAGAGTTCTTGCGTCACTCACCTCTTGGTGACACGTGGTCCTGAGGATGAGAGCGTAGCATTTGTTTCCATCTATGTAAAATCACGGGCTTCAGGATTCCTGGGATTTGTTTAAGGGTTAACATTATATGATCCTGTGCGTTAGAGAACTTAAGTCATTTTTATAGAGTAATAGCAGCTCATTCATTCACAAATACATTTATTGAAAACTTACTCTTCCTATAAAATTTAAGAGCTGGCAAAGCAATTTACATAGATTATCTAATTTAGGACTCCTAAAAAAAAAATCCACACATTCACTATGATAGTTATTTTCTCCACTTACATATGGAAAACATGATTCAGATGTTCAGTTAAGATCATTGACAGAGTTGTTGGATTCCTCTTGCCCAGTACTGATTGAATGGAGCAAACCAAAATACAAGAAAAAAAATAACAACTAAAATCCATCATAACATTTAAGTGAGGTAAAGGGAATAATCAAATGCGATAAACTTTAAAAACTGGAGAAAGGCCCTGGCTGGTTGGCTCAGTGGTAGAGCATCAGCCTGGCATGCAGAAGTCCCGGGTTCGATTCCTGGCCAGGGCACACAGGAGAAGTGCCCATTTGCCTCTCCACCCCTCCCCCTCTCCTTCCTCTCTGTCTCTCTCTTCCCCTCCCGCATCCGAGGCTCCACTGGAGCAAAGATGGCCCGGGCGCTGGGGATGGCTCCTTGGCCTCTGCCCCAGGCGCTAGAGTGGCTCTGGTCGCTACAGAGTGATGCCCCGAGGGGGCAGAGCGTCGCCCCCTGGTGGGAGTGCCGGGTGGATCCCGGTTGGGTGCATGCGGGAGTCTGTCTGACTGTCTCTCCCCGTTTCCAGCTTCAGAAAAATACAAAAAAAAAAAAAAAAACTGGAGAAGAAGGGAAGAAGCAGAAAACACTGTTGTGATGTAGAAAGTTAATGCTGGACATCTCTTTTCCCATCCACGAGAAAGCTGTCTAAGGCAGTGGTTCTCAAAGTGTGCGCCAGGTCACACTGGTGTGCCCTAGAACAGTGGTCCCCAACCTTTTTTGGGCCATGGACCGGTTTAATGTCAGAAAATATTTTCACGGACCGGCCTTTAGGGTGGGACGGATAAATATATCACGTGACCAAGACAAGCATCAAGAGTAAGTCTGAGACGGATGTAACAGAGGGAATCTGGTCATTTTTTAAAAATAAAACATCGTTCAGAATTAAATATAAATAAAACAGAAATAATGTGAGTTATTTATTCTTTCTCTGCAGACCAGTACCAAATGGTCCACAGACCCGAACCAGTCCGTGGCCCGGGGGTTGGGGACCACTACCCTAGAAGATTTCCAGGTGCGCCCTATGGTATTCCAGAGAAATATGTGCCTGTTGGGGACCAGAAAACCAGCAATGTTTTTGCAGTTTAGATTTTTGGGGGACAGAGGTGTGGGGAATTGGCTGTAAGCTGAAAGTCTGCCCAACACCTCACTTGCCTGATTAGGTTGCAAAAGGCTGTTAAGCTGTGATGCTGGATTGTTTACACTACCCCCCATGATCCCCAGAAAGACTGGAGGCAAGTTTCTTCTATCCTTTGTTTGGTGTAAAGTTAAGATGCTATGTATGGTGGGGGTTTTCTGCACTCAACATAATTAAGAGTAAAAAGAGAGGAATTCTTCAATGCATTGTTGAGGAAGTGAGAGTTTACCTTTCAAATATATGCCCAAACATTGAAGAAATTGCTAGGACACATCAGGCTCATGTTTCTCATAAACACAAGAATGAAAAAATCTTAACACATTTGCGCCGGGACCCGCCGAATTTACTAAATCTTACTAAGAATGTATATATATATATAAAAAGATAACTTCTTGTCTTTTTTTTATTTTTTGATCCCTCTTTTTTATGAATTCTAAAAAGCATAACAAAAAATATAACACAAAAATGATTTTTAATGTCAGAATAAATTTAATTTTGTCATATTTATTTCATTTAATTGTCATAAAAGCCCGTTTGGACTTTATATATATTTTTTCTTTAATATTTGACTTAATTATTATAACGTATTTCTCAGAAATTTGTATATAATGTGCCTACAATTATTTGTGGGGTTTTAAATGCGCCCCGACTTCAAAATGTTTGAGAACCACTGGTCTAAGGAATCAGGAAAATACCCTGGGGCAGGAGTTGGGGTCGAGACAGGTACAGGGAGAAAGGTTTGAAAGGTGGAGGAGGTGGTTAACTCTCCTGGTGATAACAAAAGCCTCAGGACTACAAAGTGGACTGGAGGAAGAATAGAGAAGGAGGGAATCCCTCCTCAGAGGGAGAGTAAGTACCTGCAAGTAGATGGAGTGAATCTGATCACAGGCTATTTTTCAAAATCTAGGAAGAAGAATGAGATCCCCAGGATTCTAACCATGACTAAACATCCCCCTCGACGGGTTCTCTCCTCCCTGTCGCTGTTTCTTTAGGTTACAGAAATCTGGCAAAACAAAGAGTACTCAATCTTCAGACTTCGGTTTCAAGGGGACGACAAACTGTTCCCCGCTGCGGTGGGAAGAAAGTCAGGTGTCACCAATGCTATCTATCACAGCAAATAGAATGTCAGGACGGAGCCGTCCAAGCAGAGCGAGAATGAGAGAAATGGCATGGCAACATCAGAGCATCCAAAAGAGGAGAAAAAAAAAAGAAAAGAAAAAGGAAAGAGAGAAAGCAAACAAGCACTGGGGCTGAAGAATGTGGAAACAATATTTCCAGCCTTAGAAAGAAGTATAAATTAAGGCGCAGGACTGAATTATTCACAATTACTTTGCAGAACTACTTGTTATGAAGTCCACAAGGTGAGAAACAGTTTAAAGATGAGGTGATACATTTACAGAATGAGATTAATAGGGACAAACAGAAACAAGTGGAGGCCCTCCCTGCCCCCCCAAAGAGTACTCATAGGATTAAAGAGCCCTCAGGTAAATTAGGAGCAGCCAAACTGAAACGAACCAAAAGCCAGATAGAATAAACACCGCAGAGAAAAAGGATGAAGGAAGTCTTCATGCTCACATGAACGCGGATGAAAGACTGATGCAAGCAGCCAAGGGAAGACGAGCGTAAACACAGATAAAAGGGAGAAGATTTATTTGGAGACAGATTCAGACATGCAGATATATGTTACGTATAAAACGTGACTTATCCAAATACATGACATAATGGGGCTTAATTTAATATCGCATACAAAGAACAAATCCTTTTTGAATTGACTATGCATGAGGCTGTTTCTTAAAGAGGTTTATATGTAAGTCTTCTTCTTTTGCAACAAGAGGATGAGATCAATACTATTAGTATTTCCAGTTTATAGATGAGGAAGTGAGGACATGGTAACATGCTTAGGTTTAAACACTTAGTATGTATGAGCAGAATTAGGATTCCAAAGAGCAAGATTATGCTCTTCTGCCTCTGAGTGCCAAAATAAATAAATTGAAGTGAATGCAGAACTGAATTTGCAGTTCAAAGGACAGCACATTGCAAGCAGGGACACCGTTTACCTTTCCACCAGCATTGGAGGGTTCCAATTTCTCCACATCTCTCCAACGTTTACTATTTTTGATTATAGGGTTCCACGTATAAGATGTATACATATAACAGGCAAATTCGTAGAGACAGAAAGCCAGAGATGTTACCAGAATGGGGGAGGGGAGAAGGGAGTGTTACTGCTTAGCGGTTACAGTGTTAGTATAGGTTGTCCTTAGTTATAAATAATGGAATGGAGCAAACAGAGTCGGACATTAAGCATAATAAACTAGGGAGCTGAATCAGATATTAAGCCTAATCTACTAGGGAGCTAACAGGACATTCAGTCTGCTTCACTAGAAGTTCCAGCATTCAGGAGGCTGTGGCATCCTCCACCCTGGGGACTTAGTCCCCTGGCAGTCCCTAAGCAACCCCCTAGTGGGCAGGAAGAATCTCCCTGGGGATCAGCAGGCCTGGTACCACGACTATGGGGGAAGGAGAATTCCTTTGCTCAGCATGCGGGATAGAAACCAAGATGGTGCAGGGGGAGGTCCTTCGACTTTGAAGCCTGTACAGTAGGAGCCAAGATGACAACCATAGGGGGCGGCATCTAATCTGGGAAAAGAGCGGATTGGTTAGGGGGAGGGCTCAGCACAAGGTCCAGAAGGACTGGGAAAGCGATTGGTCAGTTGGAAAGCCTGAGATAATATCATGATCGCGTAACAAAGCTCTCTGGGCAGGCAGCGCGCATGAGCATGTGTTTGCCGGTTTGTTTGCGTGTTGTTAGCAGTCATGTGGGCCTAGCCGACGTGTGGCCCCAAGTGGGGACCTGGGTACAGCGGCACAGCGCTGGCTGGAGCGCCGTTGGGCGTGGACCCTCAGCTAGCAGGACGGGGACAGAGACTTGAGCTGGACTGGGCTTTGGCATGGACTGAATTGAAATGAACTATGCCCTGTAGGTGCCAGACCATGGCACAGAATTTCTGGACCCTGACCCTTCTGGGCTTGATAAAGACAAGGCTGGACTTCTACCACGGTGGGACGGACAGAGACGAGACTCAGAGAACCTGGGGGCAGTCTTTTATTTCTACTCCAATAAAGTCGTACCACTACCCCTTACCCTCCCATGTGGGACCTCAAAAGGCTTTTCTTGCAACTCTGTGGAGGAACCCCATTTCCACGAACAGCAACCGAATTTCCCTTTCGGGTGGTGAAAAACTTTGGAAATGGATTGTGCTGATGGTTGCACCATACTGTGAGTGTAATTCATGGTTAAAATGGAGCCTGCCCTGGGGTGGCACAGTGGATTGAGCACCGACCTGGAATGCTAAGGTTGCCCGTTCGAAACCCTGGGCTTGCCCGGTCAAGGCACATACAACAAACAACCAATGAACAGCTAAAGTGAAGCAACTACTTCTTGTCCCACCCCACCCCTTCATCCTTCTGTAAAATCAGTAAAAAAAATGATAGTCAAAACAGCAAACTTTATGTTTTATTTTTTACCAGAATAAAATAATAATAATAATGTGTTCCAGGAAAATTTGGTCTGGAATGCAGAACACCAAAACATATCCTAGTTAAGCTTTTAAAATAAAGAATAACCTTCAAATAAAGAAATATGCAGTTCCCAGGCAGAAGAATATCCTCCACACAGAGAAGAAAAGAACACCAGGCTGGTCTCAGACTTCTGTTATAGCAACATTTGGTTTGGGCAGACAATGGAATAATGCCTAATGGATTTAATGGAAACAAATCATAGCCCGAGAACATCACCGTCTCAGAGGCAACGAGCAATTGTCCTCAAGAAAAAATGTATCCAGAATAAATATAACTTCCATGAGATCTTGAGAAATATACTGAATCACAGAACCCAGCTAATTAAGAGTGAGTAAAAATAAAAGGTTTATGAATGCAGAATTCATGGTACAAGGATTGATGATGAGTAGTGACTCCATATAAACAGAGAGCTAACAATAAACCCCTTGGGCAATCACAGTTATTAGATCAGGATGTGAAAGTTGTAAGCTGGGCAGCATCACAACAGCCCACACCAACAATTAAAGCTGAGAAATTGGGAGATTGGGGTGGGGGGGCTGGGAGCGGGAGGCCACAGGGGAAGGTCTAAGAGGACCAATGCTATCTTTCACAGCATGGAGCCGTGGAAGAGTGTTTAAAATAAAAATAAATAGTTAAAAGGCAACATAATTACACCGAACTCATGTTTTCTTCACAATCTGTATTCTTAACCTCAAAGGGGTCTTTTTGGCAAATATCTCACGGCGAAGAAGCATGTGAGGGTCTAGATTTCCTACAGTTTTGTTTTAATTTCCTTCTGTTCGATCCAAGTAAAAATGAATATAACATAAAGTTTTGTTTTTTTTTTAAGTGGCGCAGAATATTTTATCCCACATTTGATAGTATTTGTTTCTACCTATTTTCTGTCCATCCAACTCATCCATCATTCGTCCTTTTGTCCTTGTGTATATCAAGGTGTTTGCAATGATGTTTGCTGGATGTTAATTGACAGCTATTTCTGGGTAGTGAGACTTGGATTTTTTTTTTTTTTAACTTGAATCTTTGTTGTTGTTTTTTTTTTATTTCTTGAATTCTTCCAAACAAAGAATATCATTTCCACAATAGCAATAAAGTGATCTTTCTTTCAAAATAAAGAGGCCAGAAGCAAAATACGTATGTCAAGATGGTCACGACAGCGGTGAAGCTGGGGTAGCGGGGCTGTGGGTGTTTGTGATTTTATTCTTGGTGGGTTTCTTTGTTTTCTGATGCTTTCAATTTATTAAAATTTCAAAGGCATGAAAAAAAAAATAAGATGCAACGGGGCTTGTTTTACGGTCTGTAGTTAGTTGGCCACAGAGCCACGAATCGAACTCAGATGCCGGGGCAGGGAATTTTGAGACAGGGTCGGCCGCCTCGCGTGTATAAAACAGGAAGCAGCCTCGAAAAACCCACGGAGAGGAGCGATCGCTGTTGAATCTGATTTTGCCCTCGTGCTTGGCGGGCACTGTTTCGGTTTTTTTTTTTTTTAATTTTATTTATTCATTTTTAGAGAGGAGAGAGAGAGAGAGAGAGAGAGAGAGAGAAGGGGGGAGGAGCCGGAAGCATCAACTCCCATATGTGCCTTGACCAGGCAAGCCCAGGGTTTCGAACCGGCGACCTCAGCAATTCCAGGTCGACGCTTTATCCACTGCGCCACCACAGGTCAGGCTGTTTCGGTTTTTGAGTTTGTTACTAGTCATGCGTCCAATGCCCAAGCTTTTATAAAAATTCTAAAGCCATGGGCGGTGAGAGCTGGAAGGAATCCGGAAATCCTCTCATCCCCCGGCACATCGCACAGGTGAGGGGCTGTGGGCAGCAGGTGAGGGGCTGTGGGCAGCGGGTGAGGGGCTGTGGGCAGCGGGTGAGGGGCTGTGGGCAGCGGGTGAGGGGCTGTGGGCAGCAGGTGAGGGGCTGTGGGCAGCAGGTGAGGGGCTGTGGGCAGCAGTGAGGGGCTGTGGGCAGCAGTGAGGGGCTGTGGGCAGCAGTGAGGGGCTGTGGGCAGCAGGTGAGGGGCTGTGGGCAGCAGGTGAGGGGCTGTGGGCAGCAGTGAGGGGCTGTGGGCAGCAGGTGAGGGGCTGTGGGCAGCAGTGAGGGGCTGTGGGCAACAGGTGAGGGGCTGTGGGCAGCAGGTGAGGGGCTGTGGGCAGCGGGTGAGGGGCTGTGGGCAGCGGGTGAGGGGCTGTGGGCAGCGGGTGAGGGGCTGTGGGCAACAGGTGAGGGGCTGTGGGCACCACGTGCCGTTTCCAACCATCACAGGCTGTAGAACCAGAACACACTTCTGAGGCAAGCTAGTGCAGTCCGGGGCGGATGTGGGCTTTAATGCTTTGTGTTCACTCTGCGTGAACAAAGTCGGTCTCCGAGTCCTGGTCAATTCCAGCAGACCCCTTTGTGGCCACAGGGTGGGTGCTTGGTTCAGACTCAACAGACACTGATTCATGTGCCTGGAACTGTGTTAGTGAGAAGATCTCGGCGGCAGAGGAGCTGGGAGCCGGGAGTCTCTAGCAGCTAAGAGCAGGTGTAAGGTGTTGGCCGTCGGCAGACAGAGGGTCTTCCTGTGTTTGTTGACCCCCACTCCGGGGCCCTAGGAGCCAGAACTACGGGCACTAGTTTTCTTGTGATCCCTATACTCAGGGATATCTTGACGAGAACTTTCCCAGTTATCATTCCCCAGCCTTCCAATGGTTGTGCAAAGGTCTGAGTCACACGGGAACTGTAGCAGAAGATCCAGGTCAGTGCCAACCTGGAATGAGGCAGACATCCCTCTACAGGGGGGGACAGGGCTTCCTGAAGCACTCAGAGTCCTCTGGTTTTCCACCCACCCTTCCTTCTTACATCTTGCTGGAGGCCGAAACTCACCAATACAACCAGGCAAAAATTAGCAGGGAAATCGCGGCGGCACTTTGCATCTTGGGAGGTGTAGTTTTCTCGAGTAGGATGCTATATAGGTGGGCAGGGAGGAAAGTTTCTGTGGATGATGGTTGTTTTTTGTTTTGTTTTTTAATGTACACCATCTGTTCATTGTATCAAGAGAACCAGACCGTAAGTGTAGGAGACCATCCAACCACCATCCTTCTGAATCTAATCATAGTTAATAAGACTAGCTAACATTTCATGAGAGCCTTGTGTTGGCTGCTACTCTTCTAAGTCAGGGGTCTGCAAACTACAGCCCACGGGCTGCCTCTGCTTCCTGTTTCTGTCAAGTTTTGGTGGAACACAGCCTCATTCATTTGTCTGTCTATCGTCCATGGCTGGTGCCATGCTCCGACGGTAGAGGTGAATAATTGTGGCAAAGACCGTACGACCTACAGAGCCTAACATCAGTTCAATGACCCCTGATGGGAAAAGTTGGTTAGCCTCTGTCCTGAGGCAGGGCATAGTTTAACTCAGTTCATCCTCACGATGATCCTCTGAGGCTGGTATTTTTTATTATTCCCATTTTGCCGATTGGGAAACAAAGACATTGGGAGAGTCTAAGTAGTTTGCCCGACGATGCCCAGTAGGAAATGGCAGGGCTGGGGTTTGACTTGGGGCCGCCTGACTCCAGAGCCCGAGTGAGTCTTCACCGCTGTGCGAGGCTCTCGAGTACAAACCCACAGGATAAAAGAACCTCCGGTCTATTCAGAATCAGGGTGTGAGATACGCCTGTCTACCTGCTTCCCACATGTGTATCCAAGAAGAGCACCTGACAGACGAGGCACCAGAGTGCTCTCCTTGCCCTGTTAGCAAAGTGACAAGCACGGGACTATGGTAGTAAGAAGGGAAGAGGTTGAGACTCCAGAAACTGAGTTGCAATCTTGTGATCTATCCCGTAAAAATGATGCAGTATCAGAAAGGCATGGGCTTAGAAAACATACTATGCATAGAATCTTCCTGGGGAAATCACTGGAAAGGTGCTTCAGAGCATCAAAAGATGAGCTGAAAATCAAGAACTCAAAATGAGGACATCATGGGATAAAAAGGCTTGTGTTGTGACCATCCCGGGTGGGGTCATCGACAGAAGCCTTATTCAACTTGTTCCAAAGCCCTCACGAAGAATTTTCATCTCAGCAAACTGTCTGTGATTAAGTGCCATGACTGTTTTGTCCCCAGCTATATCCCCCAGGTCCCCAACAGTGCCTGGCACATCACAGGTCCTCAGTGTACATTTGCTGCCGAACACACTGGCGACATCGGTGAACCAGCCGCCCCGCGGAAGGAGGCTCATGTCTTTCCTTCTGCGGGCTGCGAGGGACCCCATCTCGGCACCTGGTGTAGCTTCAGAGCAAACAAGTCTCCTATAAATTGTAACCCCTCACTAAGCCTCTCCTTCAAGAGAAGTCACTGCATTCAGGAGCCCCAGTACATGCCACAACTTCGCACCAATACGTGCCAAGAGGTGTGCTGTAAGGAAACACCTCACATATTTGTGCGGTTGTCTTTCTATGGTGGGTGTTTTCCCTTACTCCCTTCTCCTCTCCTGTGAGTCCCCAAGTATCACTTTATAATGAAAACCAGTGAATAGGACACCACACCTCCACATTTCACGTTTAGTTATCTTTCCAGAAATCCTCCTGGGCCACTAACTGCCTTAGACACCTGTTCCGGGTGGTGAGCACGGTCGGGCTCTAGGAAGCTTGTTACGGGATGAATTGTATCTGCCCCTCACATTCACCTGTGGGTGTCCTAACCCCCCGGTACCTTAGAATGTGACCTTATCTGGAAATAGGGCCATTGCAGATGAGATGGATGAGTCACACTGTAGTAGGTGGGCCCCTAATCTGACACGGCTGGGTGTCTTTATAAAAAGGGGAAAGTTAAGAGACAGACACACATGCAGGGAGAATGCCACGTGAATTTAAAAGCAGAGATGGGGCAGTGACTATCAAGCCGAGGAACGCCCAAGGTTGCCGGCAGGCCGGCGGAAACTGGAGGAGTAGAATGGGACAGATGGGGTCCCTCACAGCCTGTAGAAGGAACCGGCCCCCCTGACACCCCGATTTCAGACTCCGTCTTTTGGGATTGTGAGACAGTTGACTTCTGATGCCCGAGTCCACTTGACAGCTGTCAGCCTGTAGCTTGCTTCTCGCCATGTTTCACCTTGTTCTTCTCAGTCCGTCCTCCCACCTGCCTCCAGGTCCGCCGTACCACTGGGTGGAGCTGACCGGGTCATTCTCTTCGATGGCGCGGGGTATCGAGTCCATGGCTGGATGGGGCGTGGGCAGCCGGCGTGGGGGGGCATTTGCATTGTGGTCAAGGACTCCAAAGTCCAGAGTGGACTGTGGTAGTAGGGTGGGACAGGGTAAGGAGACGGGGTGGGTGTTGAGAAAATGTAAGAAACAGGAATCCAGTCTGCAGCGGACAGGGCTCGGAGCAGGGGAGAAGCAAAGGACACGAGGAGTAAGCTGACGGGAGTTCAGGGACTTGATTTCAGGAGGCCCCTGAACAGCCAGGGGACATCCTGGTGGCTTCGAGGACTCATGTGGGCTGGGAGACTCTGTGTCTGTTTCTTTCTTTTTTTTTTTAATACATGTAGGCAGCCAAAGGAAGGCAAAGGAAGTGATCTTCTCCTTGTGTCTGTTTCTGTGAGTCAACATTTCTCTCTAAGCATCCTCCTCTCCCTGCCTTGGACATGCAGAGGCAGCTGTGGTCACCTCTTGTGACAGTGAATGCCCCTCCCGGGCTAGCCAACAACGGTTGCTGCTCGGAGGCCTTCCTGGAAGAGGGAGTGGGAAGGCAGTTTCATATGAGGTGGTGGTATAGGGCAGTGGTCATTGCTGTGACCCCAGGGGACATGCTTCTTCTTACAAAGAACGTGGGGAACACCCAGTGGACAGGAGTTGGCTTAAGTCCCCTGGGTAATCATGGTCCACCCAGATAGTGGGAACCTGTCTGCAAGGAAAGGGGTCCTCAAACTTGAGCGTGCACCAGCGCCACCTGGAGGGCTTGTGGGAGCACAGTAGGTGGCTGGGTCCCCCTAAACCCCTCAGAGTTTCTGATTCAGTAGAATTTGGTTTTCTAGGAAATTCCCAGCTAGTGTTGATGCACCTGGTTTGGGGACCATAGTGGGAGGCCTACTGGCAAAGAGAGGTGCTTTTTGGCATAAACTGGGGAGAGCCGTGGCTTTCCGGTGCCTCCGGGGGTCATTGCAAGTGGAAAATGACCCTGGGCCCCACCTTATCCTGCTGGTTTGCAGGGCCACCTATCTCACTCACTGCTGTAGTCAGAGACCCCCGAGAGGCCTCAGGGGTGCTGCCGCCACTGGTGCTGAACCACGACAGCTGACATTCACACGGTGCTCACTATGTGTCACTCTCTCTTCTGAGCTTTTAACAGACACAATCACATTTGTTCTCCTAAAGAACCTATGAGGCGGGTGGGTACTATTACTGTCATCATTCTTATTTAGCAGATGAAGAAACTGTGGCTCAGAGAGGTTAAGTAACTTACCTAAGGCCACACAGCTGGTAGTTGGCAGAGCTGGGATTCGATCTGGCAACCTGAATCAGAGTCTGTTCTTCTCTCACATTATTCCACGGACCTTGCAGGAGAAAAGAGGCAAGAAATGACCCTAGCGATGTTGGCCAGGTGATCTGGCCTCCTTTTGCAACTTCCTTCTCACCTCTGCAAAGGAAATAGCTTTTCTCCTCTTAGATGAGAGAAATGCCTTGGTATTTTAAAAAATGCTGTCAGGTTTAATTAAATAACAGCTGTCAAATTCTTGTAGCTCCTTAGAGGATGGTAAAGAGGAGGAATAATTATTGTGCTATTTTCTATGCAGACCCTAGTACATTTGGGGGAGTCAATAAGCATCTAATGACATTCCTGGTAATTGGCAATGATTGAAGGGGGACTGCTCACATCCGAGGAGAGGCCTCGCTGAGAGCCTTCACGTTCGCCGGGCAGTGGCCAGAGCTCCACCGGTGTGGCCCGAGGTGGGAGGGAGCCTCCTTCAATGGGTTAGTCAGCATCGTTGCTGGCCCTGGACAGAGAGAGGGGACAGCATGGCTTGTCTGTCGGTCCACGTTTATCAGGGTTGGCAGTTAGAGGCCAGCTAGCCCAGTGGTTCTCAAGGGGTGGCCCGTGGGTCAGCTGCATCAGCCTCATGGAAACTTGTTGGAAGTGCACATCCGTTAGGCTGCATCTCAAACCTCCTGGGATCCAGCAATCTTCCCACGAAGCTTTCCAAGTTATTCTGATGCATGCTATAATTTGGAAGCTACTGTGTTAGACAGAACTAGCACAGACTTTGGAGACAGATACTTAACTTTGAATCTGCCATCTGGCTGTGTGACTGCGGGCAAGTTGCTGTGCCTCTCTGAGTATCAGGTTTCTCATCTATAAGAAAATGAGGGTGGGAGGTTAGAAGAGTGGCCTGTGAGGTATTTGCTTCAGTCCCTCCCTGTTTTAGAGCCCGTTTCTCCTCTTGGCTTTGAGACAAGCTGTTTTATCTGCTGGGAACATTCCCTCTGCTGCCTCTTTACCCGTCTAACCCCTGAATAACCCCGAATAACCTCAGTGTGAAGTTTGTTCCAGCAAGTTGTCTTTTTCTTTCTCTTTATACTTCCTTCTCCAAATCCAGTCCATGTACCCGGCCAATCACAGAACTTCCCACGTCCCCAGGACTGCCTGTCACTTGTCTGCACCCTGCACAAGGCAAAGCTGTCCTGCCAACTGCTGTTTGTCTAGAGTGTCGGACGCACAGTAGGTGTGCAAGTGGTACTCAAGGTTAGAGCCAACTTTATTCAATTTGTAGAATGCTTGGTTCCGGTGAGTTTTTGTGACCACACCGGTGGAGGGCGCTCAGCCTTCGTGCATGGCACCTCACGGGATAACTGAGGCGTGGAGGTGCGGGCTGCCTCAGGAACGCAGTGGCTGGGAGAACACGTGGAGAAAGTCAGTCCCAGCGGCTGAGGGTCGGAGAGGAGGGGGCTGTGGAATTGGGGTACGGACAACCTTTAGCACATTTCCATGGCGCAGAGGGGCGCATCTGGTAGGTCGTGTTATACCTTCACCTCGACAAGCACAGTAGGGTCTTCTGGTGAAGAAGGAAATAACACGATGGTAGGAAGGCTCTCCTGGTATCACCAGGGCAGGCATTTTGCAAAGTCAGAGTAGCTCTTCATATATATATATATATCATTTATTATAGACGGGGCTTAGGGATCTTTTTGAGTAGTGGATGGGCGCTCTCTCCAGGGTAAAAGCACAGCAACACGCGTGTCTCTCCCACTGCTGACCTTGCCACTCAGTGGGTACGTGGTCAGGTTGCTTCTCAGAGTCAGACCCCCATTGTTATGGGGCAGATAAAGGTGTCAGGTGAGGGGAAGGTAGATTTTAATACTCTCTCTCTCTCCAAGCCCTGGTATTTTACAGCTTGGGAAATAATAGCAGTGACCCAATTTAGTAATGCGAAGGCAAGCCAGCACCAATTTTAACAGGCTCAGTCATCTCTTTGTTTTGCTTTTCTCCCGCCCCCCCCCACCCCACCCCCATTTCCAATTGTGTCTCTTCCCATTGCAAATATACGCGGTAATAATCCAGTATTTTCCACGGAGGCAAGGCAAACATGCTATATATAAGACACAGTTGAACATTCTGCGAGTGTAATTGGAGCATAAATGTAACTAATCAAAATATTATCATGCCAGCAGATGTGTGAAGAGTTTGGAGATTTAAAAAAATAATTATATATATATATATTTTAGTTCCGTGTCATTTCAATTTAGAGATTTAGAGCTGCCGCAGCAAAGGGCTCAGCCCCGTGCATGTCAAGACCAATTTGTGGTCTGAAAATTGTCCTGACAGGCCTGTTGTTCTCTGACGCTTCAGATGGCAGCAGCTTGACAGCCCATTTCATTTTTGCTCTTTCCTTCCACTCTTTGCCCCTCTTCCTACCTGCCCCCGTTCCCCAGGGCAGTGTCAGCTGACCCCAGGGAAGGTGCCGTCACTCCTTGCCACCAGGTGCAGCACACCCACTTGTGACGCGGCGCCCAGGAGCCTAAGGACGATGAGGACGTCCTGGGTTGGAGTGCCGGCTCCGCCACTAGCTGTGTAGCCTCTCTGCACCTCAGCGTGTAGGAGAAGGATGGTCATCGCGACAACCTCGTAGGTGCGATGTTAGAATTAAATGAATGAGTATTAGTCAAATGTGAGAGTATGCATTTGCTGTTATCGATGAGCAAGTGTGACTAGTGCAGGAAAGGAGTTCTGTGGGAACACAAAACATGATGGTGTTTCTCCAGGAACAAGACCTGAGGGAATGGTCATCCCCCCCCCCCCCCATCTCCAGAACGAGTCTAGATAGAAAATCCATGCGGTCCTGGCATCTAACCCACCACTAACTAGTCAAACTGTTGGGAATGTCAGAAACTACCTGCACTGCATTTTTTTTTATAAATAAATTTTTATTTTAATGGGGTGACATCAATAAATCAGGGTACATATATTCAAAGAAAACATTTCCAGGTTATCTTGTCATTTAGTTCTGTTGCATACCCATCACTCAACCTGCACTGCAATTTTATTATTATTATTTTTATTTTTAGTGAGAGAGGGGGACAGAGAGAGGGGGACAGATGAGGACAGACTGGAAGGGAGAGAGATGAGAAGTATCAATTTATAGTTGCAGCTCCTTAGTTGTTGTTCATTGATTGCTTTCTCATATGTGCCTTGATTGGGGGGACTTCAGCCGAGCCAGTGACCCCCTGCTCAAGCCAGAGACCTTGGGCTCAAGCCAGCAACCCTGGGCTTCAAGCCAGCGATGATGGGGTCATGTCTGTGCTCCCACGCTCAAGCAGTGACCCCACGCTCAAGCTGGTGACCCTGTGCTTAAGCCATATGAGCCCATGCTCAAGCCAGTGACCTCAGGGTTTCAAACCTGGGTCCCCTGCATCTCAGGCTGACGCTCTATCCACTGTGCCACCGCCCGGTCAGGCCCGCACAGCAATTTTACAGGGGAAGAAAATGAGAGAGAATTCCTCGCTCTCAGAGGCACCATGTGACCAACAGCAGGTGCAGGGGAGTGGGTCTGAGTCTGAAGGAAGCGTGGCATGACCGACCCTTCAGGCCTGCCTTGGCCTTGCCAACACCGTTGGGGTCTTTCCCACCTCAGAGAGCAGCGCCAACAAGGCCACACGCTCACCGTCGATGTAGCCGAGTTCTCATTCTGTTGTGCGTTGGGTTCCGTGGTTTTTCCTTCAATAACGTGTATGTGTCCTCCTGGGACGGTGAGATATTACAGACGCCGGGGGAGGTGAGTTATGAAGTTCTGACTGGAAGGGCCCTGGTCCCCCTGGGCCCCACAATATTTACCTGGGTCTGCTTTCATCACAAGATTATTGGAAGGTCCAAAGGGCGACGGCCTTGTGAAAACTGTTGACTTTGATTTTGTGTGAGGAGTGACGGGCTGAGCAGTAGTGAAGGGTGGGCCCCGGAAGAGAGTTTATTCTGTGTTGTCACCGTCACCTTCCTCCTCTCTGCTCTTTCCTCCCGCTTCGTGTCCCTTCCTGACCTGTGTGTTATCTCTCCGGCCTCACCACGTCCCTTTCCCTGTCTCCCTGCCTCTCCTGCTTCCCTCCTCTCTCCGTTTGGCCCTTCTCTCCTCATCTTCCTTTATGCCTACTCTTTCTTTCCCTCCTTTCCTGACTTATTTTTCTTCTCCCTACCTTCTCTCTCTCTCTGTGTCTCTCTCTCTCTTTCTCTCTCACTCTCTCTCTTCCCTTCTCTTTGCACCTTCTCTTCAGGGGTGGGGGAGAGCGCAGTGCCCAGGTACCTGACCCTTAGGGGGAAGTGCCCAGTGATGGGATTCAGCCGGTTGGCACCAGTTCAGCAGAACCGATACCTAATTTTTTGTTGAGTTAGGGGAACTGGTTGTTGAAGTGGCACTTGTCATCAGGGTTCTTTCTAAGGTGGGCGCCTGGGCAGCCGCCCAGTGTGGAAACCACACATTTATATTCCTAACTCTTTTTTTGTTTGTTTTTTGTATTTTTCTGAAGCTGGAAACGGGGAGAGTCAGTCAGACAGACTCCCACATGCGCCCGACCGGGATTCACCCGGCACGCCCACCAGGGGCGACGCTCTGCCCCTCCGGGGCGTCGCTCTGCCGCAACCAGAGCCACTCTAGCACCTGGGGCAGAGGCCAAGGAGCCATCCCCAGCACCCGGGCCATCTTTGCTCCAATGGAGCCTTGGCTGCGGGAGGGGAAGAGAGAGACAGAGAGGAAGGAGGGGGGGTGGAGAAGCAAATGGGCGCTTCTCCTATGTGCCCTGGCCGGGAATCGAACCCGGGTCCCCCACACGCCAGGCCGACGCTTTACCGCTGAGCCAACTGGCCAGGGCTTCCTAACTCTTTTTTAACATTCATCTGCTCAACAGCGTATTCTAAGCACCCGTAGTAATGTTCATTCCGTCCCTAGGTGAAAAAAAATTGCAAATGAGGACCCCAATCAAGAAGCAATATGGAAATATCTTAAATAACAGTTTTATTGTTTTTGTCAGGTATTATTTAATGTTTTCTCATTAATATTTTGAAACTCTTATAATCTAGTTTTGTTTACCTCTTTTATTGTTCTTATTTAAGTATTAAATGCATAAAATAATGAACTACCTTTTGGTATGGTTTTTTTTGTTTGTTTTTTTACACTTATAATGGTCATTAGGGCAGAGAACCAGTTGTTAAATTATTTGAATCCCACCCCTGGAAGAGCCCACATAGAGAGCCTCTTCTGGCAGCACCTCCAAATCCAGTCACCTGGTTTTAATTCCATCTTTAAACTCTGTTATCCATGCCCACATGGATTATCAGAGAGCTGTTTCTTGGAGAATTGCCTTAAAAGATTTCCATATGAAATGCCCAGAGCCAAATTTATGGTCTGAATGAGCGATTGTAGAAATAGTTACTGCTTGTTCACACACAGGACTCTACACACAGTGTTCCTAGGAAACTTCAGGATGTTTTCCTTGTTGTAAATAGATATTATGTATCTATTAAAGTAAACAGTAATCCCTCCCTCACTGCCTTCCTATTTTGGGGTGGATTAGAAAAGAAACAAATTTATTTGCCTTATTTTTGTTTTATTGACACATGATAATTAGATTGCTTTTTTGGATAATATGGATCCAGTAGTATGTTTGTAACTCTGGCTATTGATAAATTGTTACATTTATGATTAGTTGGGTGATTGTTAGTTTTCCTGATACTACTGGTAAAACTCTGTGCTTCTCTCCTGTGTATTTTCCTGCTTTATGGTGCATTGTGTCTTTTTACATTGTCGTGTCCCTTACTCCTTTTTTTGTGGCCAGACAGCTCAACTCTATCATTCTGGACATTTAAATTGGGCCTTGTCTGGAATAGCTATAATAGAACCGTGTAAAGGTAAGTGCTGCAGAAGTGGCTGTTCCGAGGGCATAGGTGTGAGTCACCGAGAGGAAGCGGTGAAGGACCGGGCCTGGGCCGGGCAGTGTGGATTTCAGGAACCCCATGACCTGAGCAAAACCCCGGACGCAGGCAGTCTGGAGGGTACATTAGTTTCCTATCGCTGCCCCAACACGTTAGCACAAGCTCGGGGGCTGAACACAGCACCCATCTTTTATTCCTGTCAGTCTGGAGGGCAGCAGTCCTAAGAAGGTCGCACTGGGCCAACATCAAGGTGTTGGGAGCGCTTTGTTCCTTTCCGGAAGCTCCTCAGGACAATCTGTTCCCCTGCCCTTTCTGGTGTCCAGAGGCCGCTCGCGTTTCACGGTTCACGGCTCCCGTGTCTGTCCATCTCCCAAGGCCGTATCTCAGTGCGATCGCAGCCCTCTCTGATTCTGCCTCGCCTGCCTCCCTCGGTCGGAATCACCTCCCCCTCTCAGGCCATCTGGCTGTCGACCTCAATTCCATCGGAAACCCTAATCCCCCGTCACCTCGGAGGCGACACAGTCACAGGTTCACCAGTTAGGACGGGGATTTCTTTAAGCCGCTCTTCTGCTTGGCCAGGAGCATGTGAGGGCTGCGTAGGCCAAAGACGTCCCCGCTCTCTTCCTCGGTGTTCCTTGCTGGACCACAGGGATCACGTGGTACCGCCTCACCGGGATGCTCACAGAGGCTTAGATCAATGCCTGGCATGTCAAGTTTTCAATAAACATTAATGACGTTAAACATGTGGCAGATTGCAGTGGGCCCACTGTCATCGGCAGCCGGCCACTTATTATGAAATTAACATTTATTGAGTCAAGTCCAGGGTTTGATTTAATTAATAGTCACTGAAGATGGACCAACATAACAACAATGCTGACGTGTAACTGGCATCGTCCCCTTTTATAGCTGGAGGATGCAGAGGTCTGGAATGGTTTTTTTTCACTGACGCAGAGCGATGGAAGAGGGACCGAAACCCGGTTTCCGTGGCTGCGAGTCGAGGACTTGTTCCATGCCGCCACGGCTGCCTTGGCTCCGGGCAGCGCTGGGGTCCCTGCTGCCATCCGCTGCCTTCCCGTGTCGGTGTCGGTGCTGGAAGCTGGCGGCACCACCTGTCCGCAGGGACGGCTCGGAGCGCGGGGGGGCTCCAGGCGCTCAGCTGCCGGTCGGCCGGGCACACTCATGTAATCTTAATGAACAACGTGCAAAGCCGTTAAAAGCTCGATTTGGGCTTTCTCTTTACGGCCAACGTGAGGGAATGCATTCGTGAGGTGCTTATGTGTAAACACCACAGCCTCCATCTGCTAGAGAAGAGCTTTGCCTCCAGGAAGGGCACGTGTCTTGCAGACACATCATCAGTACACGGGGCGCGGATCAGGCATGATGCGTGGAGGGAGAAGAAAAGGCAAAATTTATGGCCAGCTGGAGAGTACTTTCTGGTTTCATTGCACAATTTTCGGTGCTATGTTTAATAACTATGAGGAAACTAATGCTGTTTTATGTTCCTTCCCACGTTCGTGGATTTTCGAGAGGGGACGTGGAGGGGGAGGGGGAGAGAAGGAAAAAAATGTATTTATAGTCGTCCTCTTTCTTGTTTCTGACTGATCTGGGCGTAATGACAGGCTCATTTTTGATCTCTGGGAAACTGACGGCCCCAGGGTGATATTAATTAAGCCAACCTGTTGATGAAAGAGGGTCCCACTGAGCCACTGATATAGGAGGGCTTCAGTCCTGAGCAATCTACAGAACGGCAGGTCTGTGCTCGACTCAGAGATACGGCTTCCTCTCTTCCTGGAGGATGTGGCCAGACCTCCGTACACTCGATGTGGAGCGGGCTAGAGATGGGTGGAGCCTGCCCTCCTTGGAGACTCCCCGCTTGAATCGCTGAATACTGTGACTTCCTGCCTCAGTGCCTTTGCATGTGCCGTTCCCTCTGTTTGAAATGCCCTCCCAAATGACCACCAGGCACAGGTCCATGGAGGGGATCTCGACTGGGAACGAGGACAGGCTCACACATTCGGATGCCTGGAGTTTAGCTGTATACCCCCTAGTGTGTATTTATACCCGCGGATGTATACTAACCTGACGTGGCTGAGGGTGTTCTGTGGAAGGGGCATCCGGAGAAAGAAAATGTGAGCCCTGTGCAGTTTGGAGATGGGAGCACTCCTGTGTGCTGCAGGACGGAGGGGCTGCTGCAGGGAGCGGCTGCCCGGCCGCGGGTAGACGAGAAAACCCGTCCCAAAGGGCGTGGCCCAGTGGAAGTAAGAGCCGAGTCCTGGGGGACCGTGGTGTTGGGTGAGCGTGCTTCCTGACGGAGGAGGAAAAACAGCCACGAGAGTTTGCAGAAGGAGCTGTCTTTTGAACCTTGTTGACTTTGGGGGCAAAACAATTCTCTTCTGTGTCCTCTGATTGTGTCCCAGAGCAGAGACACTAACAAGGACCTGTTCAATCACCGAGACACCACCAGTGACCGCAAGGGCATACGAAGGATCTGTCCCTGCAAGTGCAGCAGGGACAGGGGGGTTCCGTCGTTCATCAAGGTGCCTTGGGGACTTCTGGGAATGCACAGGTGGCACTGCTGGGAGCTGGCGTCCCAGCAGGTACGGGTGGGGGCTTGAAGCTGGTAAGAGTCCACTGTCGGGGTTTGTAATATGCTCACTGGCTAGGGAGGTTTACCACCTGTTCATTCTTCAAACTCCAGCTCAGCTCAGCCCAGTCCTGGAAGACGTCTGCCCACCTGGCTGAGTTGTGCACCCCCGCCTCTGTGTCAAGGCTGGGTTTCCGACCGGTCCGCTGGGATCGCTGCCTCTGCAGCTGAGAGGCACCTTCCTCCACTGCGGCCGCCCTCCCGGCGTGCTCTGTGGTGCTCTGAGCCCCGGTTCAGACACTGAAGTTGGGTGCACCTGCTTGGTGGAGCCCAGATCGTGTGCCCGAGCCTCAGCTACTGAGGAGGCTAGGGAAAAAGGCATCTGGATTTTTTTTTTCTTTTAGATTGAGGAAAATGGGCCCTGCGTCAAAAATTGGGGGAAAAATTGGGGGGATTCCCCAAACACAGGAAGGGAGTTCAGGTATTGAGTGGCCAAACCACAGGGAAGATTTCTACTCTCAATCACCAGTCTGATGGTTAACGATAACATCCAACAGGGGACAACAGCTCTCTACTTACCCTGGGTGACTACCAAGCCATAAACTAGGAAACTTGACTCGTGGAAGCGTGGGGGACGATGCCACCTTTGCTCCCTGTCAGTGGCTCCTACCCCAGGAGGTAGATGAGTTTTCTGATTGGGTGAGCAGATCTGATAGCCATGGCTTCAAGTGTCTGTCTTTGTTACCTTGATTTTTGTTGGCTTGTTTTGGGGATGAGCCCGCCCAGTAGCCCAAAGTGGTCATCTCTCTGGGACAGCTCTGGCCCTGACGATCTGGGTGGAGCTGGGAGGAGGCAGTCACTGAACATCCAGGTGCTCTGTGCGCCCTGCACAAAAGGAGATGCAGGAAGCCTAATTTAGCCTCAAGTCCAAGTCGCTTTCTGGAATCCAGCTTCGGGAATAAGGAAGAGGAGGTTTTGAACTCTACCTCTCTCCTCTGTCTGTTTTTAAATTCATTCAGTTCCCAGCTGAGATGGGCTGGGAATGGCTGGTAACCTCTAGAACCCCCAACAAGATAGGGATTGCTCAGCACTCACGAGCTGGCAGCTTGTTAGTATGTTTGGAAATTAGGGTAGAAGAATGAGGCTTCTTGTAGCTCTAGTGCTTCATCATGGTGGAGGGTAAGGTTTTACTCTGAGCTGAATATGTTAGTGGTTGAAATCAGATGTCAAAGCAGCAGTGGCTTCCCAGGTGAGAGGATTCATCCCAAGTCACCTGAGTTTATCTGCTGTGTTTTATGATGCAATTTATGTCCTGGAATCACAGGACTTAAGTCACAGGGTGCAGCCCCCGGAATCAATCACGAAGTTTTCTTAGACATCTCAGTGTCTCCAGGCTCAACACCCCCCTGCGGTGACGAGGGCTCGCTCTGTCTCTGGGCAGTCGATCCCGTTTTATGTGCCTCCTGGTGGTTTCTTTCGTCCAGTCGGCCCTCTCAGGCATCTTTACGGGTTAGCTGTTGTCACGATAATGCTGACTAACATACCGGGCAGGGAGCCAGTGGTGAACAGCAGTACGCAACTTCCTCTCACGCTCGTGGACTGAGCATGGAGTGTGGTTCTGCTGCGCTAGGTTGGGCTTGAGCATGTGGCTGTGCTTCTAGCGCTGCGTGGGTGACGTGGCTTGGTTCTTCTCTATTGGTTCTGCTCCGGACTCCTCCATGCCTGAGTCAGTTCTCCACCCCAAGCTGAAAGGGGCAGCAGCCTGGGGTGACTTCTTTTCAATGAAAGGTGATGTTAGTGCAAGAGGGCGGGCCCAAGGGAGGCGTGCACGCTTCAGGCCTCTGCTGGAATCGTTATTAACATCCTACTGACCAAAGCAAGGGCGGTCCAAAGTCACAGGAGGGGGACACGTCTCCTGCTTCTCGCGCAAGGCCAGAGGCCAAGGACGCAGACCCAGGGAGGGGGGAAGAACTTATTAGAAACAACCCTTGAACCTGTCAGAATGAGTCCAAAGAAGCTCATGTTCTTCCTTGGAAACAGCCTCCTAAAAATGCTTGCAGAGTAGTCCCGTTCTCTGCAAAAAGTAATAATAGCGTACATTTTGAAGTCGGAGAGAGTCTGGGTCTCCTCTCTCCCTGCCGGAGTGGCCCCAGGCAAGTCACTCAATCTTTAAATAAAATGAAAATCTTTTGTCTCCCAGCGTCAGTCTGAAGATGACAGGGGAGAATCTATAAATAAGACTCCTCGCATCACCTCCTGCCCCTGACGTGCTCAGTATTACTCACCTCCATCCGGGCTGAGCATCTTCCTGCTGGTTCTCACGTTTCTTCAGGGTCTTCCTTGCTGACTCTGTGTGTGTGTGTGTGTGTGTGTGTGTGTGTGTATGTGTGTGTGTGTATGTGTGTGTGTGTGTATGTGTGTGTGTATGTGTGTGTGTGTATGTGTGTGTATGTGTGTGTGTGTATGTGTGTGTGTGTGTGTGTGTGTATTTTTAAGATTTTATTGATTGATTTTATGGGGGAGGGGGGAGCAAGATATATCAACTCATAGTTGCTTCACTTTAGTTATTTATTGCTTGCTTCTCGTATGTGCCTTGACCAGGCAAGCCAGCCCAGGGTTTTGAACTGGCGACCTCAGCATTCCAGGTCGACGTTCTATCCACCGTGCCACCACCGGCCAGGCTGACTATATGGTACTTTTTATATGCCTTCCTCTGACATGTCCCCTGAACTGAAGGCAAGGCTGCAGGTGGGATATATTGGAACCATGACAGCCCCCCCCCCCCGTCTTGTCAAGGTTCTGCCTCCACCGAGACAGCCCACGCGTGCGTGAGGTTATAGTTCACCCAGGGGCGGAAGTGGCCGTTCACTTAACTCCTGGGTGTTTATTCCGTGCTTCCTTCAGGAGCCACTGGATGTACTGTCTCCTCTAGCCCCTCCCAGACTGACCTGCTGTCCGGCCGCCGTGTGGAAGGGTGTGGCCGGTTCTCAGGAGGCTTTCTTTGTCTTTCTCTCTCCTTGGCCTGCTCCCCACCCCCTCTGTGGACCTGCAGGCTCCTTCATGATGGTGAACAGCTCCGGGAGGGCCTCCGGCCAGAAGGCGCACCTCCTCCTGCCCACGCTGAAGGAGAACGACACGCACTGCGTCGACTTCCATTACTACTTCTCCAGCCGCGACCGGTCCAGCCCGGGGGCCCTGAACGTCTACGTGAAGGTGAACGGCGGGCCGCAGGGGAACCCCGTCTGGAACGTGTCTGGCGTCGTCACCGAGGGCTGGGTGAAGGCCGAGCTGGCCATCAGCACCTTCTGGCCGCACTTCTACCAGGTATGGTGTTCTACCCTGGTTTGACTTCTTGCCCGACTGGAGTTGTAGAGGGGTCCGTTTACCCGCTCATTCGAGGCGTGCTCACTGAGCTCCCCGGTCTAGCTGGGCTCCTGCGGGTGTGGAGGAGACCCGGCACCAGCCCGGCCACCCCGGGGCTCACGGTCTCCAGGAAGGGACTGCTGTGTAAGTACTGACAACATAGCGGATGCATGTGGGCTCCCCGGGATGCTGGAGGAACATCGCCACGGTAGCCTTTTATAAAGGAACCGAGGAGGGAGAGACTGGTATCTGATGAGGAAGATGCTATAACTCCTCTTTTTACCGATGACGCAGATGAGGTTCGGCGAGAGGAAGACAACGGGTCAGAGATCCTCCCTGGGGAAAAGAGGCTGTTTGGGGGAAGGCCGTTAGGATGGCTTCTAAGAGGAGATGACCACGAGGCTAAGTCTTGATGGGTGAATAAATAATTATTGAACAAGGAAAGGGAAGGCCTTTGAATTGTCAGGCCTTGGGCTCGAGGAGTGCCCGGGAGATTTTGGCCGAGTTTGGAAACTCTAGGTCATTTCAGGGTGGGAGACAAACCCTGCGGGGGCGAGACCCGCCCGCGGGCTTCGAATGCCAGGCTCGGGAGAGTCTGTTTACTATCGTCGCGAGTGGTGTGACCGAGACTATCTGTGGTGAGAGACCAGTTCCCCCCTCAACTCATTGTGGACGTATACTTTTATAAGTGGCAATAAAAACGTTGCAGCAATGCCAAGCGGCTGTGACAGTTCCTAAACGCCTCTCTCGTTTTCCCTGCTTATCTCATTGTGGACTGAGAACACACTCTTTTTTTTTTTTTAATAGCACCATTAAGGTACAATTTGCATATTATAGAATCCACATATTTTCACTGTGCAATCCAGTGATTGTTAGTGAAGCTACTGAATCACGCAGTTATCACCGTAAACCAGTTTTTTTTTTAATATGACTTTTTTTTTATTTTAATTTTTTATTTATTCATTTTAGAGAGGAGAGAGAAAGGGAGAGAGAGAGAGAGAGAGAGAGACAGGAGGGAGGAGCTGGAAGCATCAACTCCCATATGTGCCTTGACCAGGCAAGCCCAGGGTTTCGAACCGGCGACCTCAGCATTTCCAGGTCGACGCTTTATCCACTGCGCCACCACAGGTCAGGCTAAACCAGTTTTTAGGACATTTTCCTCACCCCAATAAGATCCCTTGTGCTTGTTGTCAGTTAACCCCATGCCCACTGTTGAAGGTTTTAAAGTAAGACGGTGACATGGTCAGACCTGCATTTTAGAGAAATTTCCCTAGAGTCTGGCGCAGAAGGTGGACCCGAAGGCGGCAGGGTTAGTGGCCCGGAGCTTCTTTGACATTCTTCAGTTCAGTATCCATGGTGTAGCCTTTTCAGATGTGTCATGACAGCAGCCATGGATGATATGTAAATAAATGGCTGTAGCAGTGTTCCAATAAAACTTTATGGACAAACACAAGTGGTGGGCCAGATTTGACCTCCAGGCCATAGTTTGCTGAACCCTAACGTAGGTGATAGAGCTGAAGTCCAGAGATGGACCTGAAGTCCAAGAGCCCAAAGCAGATCACTGGCTAAGCTGGTGTCCAGATGCCCCAGTTCCAAGAGTCTCCCCTGTATGGCTGAGTATAAATGCCAAGTGTCTGTATAAGCTCACGGATACCTTTAGGTCCCAGTGAGAAACCTGACACCTGGGACCTGATGAAATGGGTACTGGACGGGGCCACAGGTGTAACTCTAATGAGCAGGAAAAGTGACCAGTGAGAGGGACAGTCCAGCTACTGGCCATGCTCTTTGTTGGGGTCAAGAGTGGGGGGAAAGGACATTTCTTGGGCATCCCCATGTCTCTGCTCCGTGGTAAGCACACTGCCTCTCACTTCAGCCCCGTGTTGGGCACCAGCATACCCTGTGTTCCAGCGCAGGGGATATCATTGGTAAACTGAGGCGCGGGTCCTGTGGCTCAGGTCCCGTTTCCCACCTTTAGGGCAAATAGCCTTTCTCTTCTGAAAATCTTGCTCTCACTAGCAGTGTGATGTTGGGTGTGCCTCCTCCTCACTTCAACTCACAGCTGTTTTATTTGTAGATGGACAGGGTCATGGGTCCAAGGAGGGATTTTCCTGGGGTTTAAATGACATAGCATGTAGGTAACATCCCGGCAGGCTGTCAGGGGGCTTCAGCAATTGTTGGAGGGGAAGGGAGGAGGAGGAAGAGAGGGGAAGAACAGAAAAAGAGGAAGGAGACCTTTTTTTTTTTTTTTTTAAAGACATACCCTTTGTGGTGGCGCTGTCCTCAGTGAGCTCTGAGCTGGCCCTGTGATGCGCAGGTGCATCTGGGAGGATTTTCTGCTTTCTGGCTTGTTGGCCACTATAGCAACCATTACATTACATTATGTCGTCTCCCTGTGAGCTTTGTGGCGCAAAAGCCACTAATGCGCCGAGAGCAGCAGCTTAGGAAAGACGTGTGTGTCAGACACACACACAGGCAGTGATGGACAGTCCCCAGGGCCACACAGAGAGCGCGGAGCACCCTCGGGGGCTCATGCACCGGCATGCTCCCGGACGCACTGTGCACCCAGCAGTACCCACACACACGTGCCTGTGGTGGGGGCGGGGGTGGGGGAGAGGAGACCTATCAGGAGAGACAAAGCCCCTTGCCAAATGGATTTTAAGTTCTCCAGACCCCACTCTCTGGTCTGGCACATACGATTCTGTGGACTACATACAATTTTCATTTTGAGAGTGCTGGGTCTTCACAGACGGATGGCTTGTGTATTCATTTATTAAACTCATATTTCACAGTCCTAAAATGGGCTTTTAGCCCCATAATAAATAGAGAAATTTTATCTCTAGTGGGCTTTCTGGTACTGGGCCTTTAAGCCGGGCCTGGGATGAGAGCGTCCGCCCCCATCTCTCAGGTGAGCAGAGGCTGGTCCAACGCCACCTAAGACCTGCTTCAGGTCGCTGCCCCGTTCTGGGTGATAGTCATTCTGTTTCATGTTTTTAATGATTCTGAACTTTTCCATCGCAAGATTTAAAAAATAAAAGAACTCGATTAAAATTGTGCAGGTGCTGGCTCACGTGGCTCTCCGTCACCTGCCCTGCCAAGGTGCGGTCACCTTGTATTCAGCACTTGTCATGGCTCCGTGGACCCCTGCCATGTAGTTAGAAGTCACCTGACTTGGGTTCGGCTGGATCTAAAGCCCTTTGCAGCCTCTGGCCCTCTGTGAGTTTAGTAACTTTGTGCAGTTTAGCAGGGCCCATCCTGGGGAGAGGGCCATGCTCCCCTCTTTGAACTCCACCCCGTCTCCTCTCTCACCCACCCACCCCTCTCTGCTAAGCAGCGAACCTCCTCCTCGTCCGTGCAGCCCTCCTGGATTGCACCCTCAGCAATCCCTCCACATGAAAATATACATGGCTCACTCCCTGGGAGGAGTTCTGGTGCCCCCACAGCCTTCCGTCTCCGCTCTTTCGAGAACGTGTTTGCAGCCCCCGGAATGTTGGTGCTACTGAGTCTCTGCTGGAGGACTACGGAAGGGGAGGCTCAACACCAGGTCTCTGAAACCATGTCCTGACACATCCACACCTTCCGCCAGACGCGCACGCAGCCTGCTTTTCGGAGGGGTTGGGGGGGGGGGACGACTCATCTCTCAGCTTCTCTCTCGGGAAATCATTTCCTGGCTTTGCCCCAAAACTCATAGTCTAGGAAGACATTTATTTCTTTCCATGTAAGCCCCTCCCAGCCCCCTCCATGGATGTCCCCAAGGCTCTAGGGGCTGGGGCAGGTGCGGTTGGCACTAGAGCCGCATGGTAGACGTGGGGTTGAAGAATGTCCTGCAGAGAAGTCAGGATTCCCAGCCCAGGCCGCCTGCTCTGGTCCCTGCGTCCAGGTCCCCGCCCACATGCACCGGCTAGAGCAGCACTGGGTGTTTGCGGGGCCCAGGAATTCGGATGCAGTCCTGACTGCTGGCTGCGTTGAAGGGCTCAGAGTTCAGGGACCTGCCTCGGCAGGTGAGTCCAGGTCGGCCCTGAGGGTCCAAGCTCGTCCAGCACGGACCTTCCTTTTTTTTTCTCTTTTCTTTCTGGGGAAAGAATGGTACACTCCTGGCTCCGTTTCTGCTGCCCCCAGTCTGGGTTCACAGGCATTGAGGAGTAAAATGCACGGCAGCTGGCATGATTTTTTAGGAAAAGTCTAATTCTGGACTGGCCCGCCAGGGACAGGAAGGGCCTCGTGGCTCTTGCTGATGCTGTGAGTATTCCACCTGGAGCCACCTGGAGGTGACAGGGAGGGTGTTCCCCATTCTGTTCTGGGAGGTGCTTTGCTCTCAGTGCCATTCAGGGCCTGACCGTACGTGTTTAATGTCCCGTAGACCCCACTTCTAACGTCTTGTGCGTCCTGAGCCGTCACGAAGGGTTCTGGGGACGGTCACGGTCTTCTTCTCCGGCCTCTGTCCTCTCTCCTCGCTGCCTGGTTCCTGCCACCAGAGCTGCCTCTTCGCTTCCGTGCGCCTCCATTCGTCGGCCCCCAAGCCCAGCCTCTACCAGGCTCACCTCAGAGGGTCTGCTGAGTGTAGGACCTTTAGTGGACATTTGGGGTGGGGGTCCCAGAGGATGGTCACATAGACAGTCCTTTACTTTGTCCCTCTCCCCCAAGTCGACCCACCCCCTGCTTTCTCCTCTTGGTTCCCATCCTCTCTCCAGGGCAGGAGCGAGAGCGTTAGTAACACTGGTCAGTAGCTTACCACGGGCACTGTAAGCACTTTAGAATTATTCACTGTAGAATTATCACTCGTTTTATCAAAAACCAGTCAATCTTTCCCTTGTTTCTTACAGAACATTACTCTCCCATAGTAGAGAAACCTAGTTCTTGCAGAAACGTTCCCTAGAGGAATTCCAATGAATGAAAGAGACTCTGTAACATCGTAGGATTCTTACTTCTGCAAAGGGAAGGAGAGAGAACAGTGAGCAGATGTGTATTTTCACTTTTACGCATCCATTTTCTCGGGACGAGCCTTGTGTTCACTCATGGAATACCTATTAATAATTAGGAGGTTGTCTAGATACTGGCTGAGAGTACGAGGAACAAAGTATTAGAAGAATTTAATTAAGGTAAATTTTGATGAACTGGCATAAAAGTCAGAATTCTGCATAACCGGGTGTTTGGGGTCAAAGAGTTGGGAAGCGTTTCCCCTAAATTCAGCCATGGGTGTGGCCGTGGATTATGAACCAGGAGACTGGGGCCTCTGTTTTCAGTCCGGCTCTAGTTTCCTTTCTGAGCTTTGGTGGTTCAGCAGCTCCCACTTATTAGGGATGTTGGGAGGCTAGCTCAAGACCACATTCTAGATGGTCGGTATTGTAGGCCTTGATTATTGTGGTCATACTTCTCTGCTTTTATTATTTCTTTATTATTATTATTATTATTTGGATTTTTCTGAAGCTGGAAACGGGGAGGCAGTCAGACAGACTCCCGCATGCGCCCGACCGGGATCCACCCGGCACGCCCACCAGGGGGCGATGCTCTGCCCATCCGGGGCATCGTTCTGTCCTGACCAGAGCCACTTTAGCGCCTGGGGCAGAGGCCAAGGAGCCATCCCCAGCGCCCAGGCCATCTTTGCTCCAATGGAGCCTCAGCTGCGGGAGGGGAAGAGAGAGACAGAGAGGAAGGAGAGGGGGAGGGGTGGAGAAGCAGATGGGCGCTTCTCCTATGTGCCCTGGCCGGGAATTGAACCCGGGACTCCTGCACACCAGGCCGACGCTCTACCACTGAGCCAACCGGCCAGAGCCTCTGCTTTTATTATTTCTATTATCATTTTGTGTTAGTTGAAGAGGTTCCTCTTCTGGTCAGTACCAATTTCTCCACTGCTATCCTGACCCCGCTGACTTCTGCCCCGTCTAGAATCTTATTTCATCTGTCCCTCACCCCCCTTATGGTCTATGCTACTACCCTGATTCATTCCTCTCTACCGAAAATCATGTTCCAATCTCTGCCATCCTAAAAAATAAATTCTCTGTTGGGCTTTTAGTACTTGGCCTTGGGCCTTCGCCCTCTTCTCTGAGCTATCTAGTCCGTCTTCCAGGGTGACTTCATCTAGTTCTCTAACTTTAAATGACATTTGGATGCCAAAGCTACCACATTTGTAACTCTGGTTCCTAAATTACCCATGAGCTTCAGAAATGTAATGTCAGCTTCTTGCTCAACATATCCATTAAGATGCTTAATTGCCCATCCCAGCTTAACGTGGGCAGAAGGAAATCTTGACATCGCCCTGCTTGTGTGCCTGTGCACACGCGTTCATCATGTCACTTTCCCTCTGTCAATAAATGACACCGGAATTGGCCTAGACGTTCAAGTTCCAAATTGAAGCATCCTCACTGAATCTTCCCTTTCCTTCTCTCTTCTGTTATTCTAACAGCAGTTCTTTTCATCTCTGACTTCGAAATGTCTCTCAAACCATCAACCTTTATTCTCCAAAGCGAACACACTCATCAAAGCTGTTCTCATCTTTGGATTGAATGACTGCAGTGGCCAAGTGGGAGGCCTGTTTGTTTCATTCTTTCTCAGCCGCCCACCTCCCATTCAGTCATTTCCCACAGAATGGCCAGAATGATCTTTTCAGAATTTAATTTAGAGTATGTCACTTCCTTGCTTTAAATCTTTCAGTGACTTAGAAGAAAATCCAAGCTCCCTACTATGTCTCATAAGACCCCATGTCACCTGACCCACCAATACACCAGCCTTGCCTTGTGCCTTCCTTCCTTCCTATGGGCTAGCTTCCTTCTTGTGTTCCCAGTTCATCTCTGAGCTCCTTTCTACCTCAGGACCTTTGCACTTGCCACCACCTCTTCCTTGACTTGCCATTTTTATCCTTTTGGTGTCATAGTAGTGATCATCTCCTTCAAGTTCTCTCTTGACCATTCTAAGTAAAAGAGATTTTCTTCTTAGTTACTCTTAATCACAATATTCTGTTTATTTCTTTCATAATGTCAATCATAAAATTAGTTTAGTTTTATGTATTTGTTGAATTTCCATTTTTTTATTCACTAGAATGTGACATTCATCAGAGCTAGGACCTCAATTTTCTTGTTCACTTTCATCACCCAGCGTGTGTCTCAATGTTTGGTACAGAGAAGGGTCTCTAAATGTTGACTGAATAGGGCATGAATAAATGAAGGCGCTTTTCCCATTCACAGTGGGTTTAGAGTTTAGGGAATGAAATGATTCATGAGCAAGCAGTTGCAATGTGGTATGATTGGGGGGGCGCTATAGTAGAGCTAAGTGTACAGGGATACGTGATATCATGGTATTGTAACATGAAGGGAAAGGTGACAATGTACCACAAAGCATAGAATTTTTGTTATAAATATAAAATAGCTTATTTTTACTGATGAAAATTTGGAAAATTTAGAAAAGCATAAAGAAGAAAACGGTCAACTTCCATAATCTCTCTAGTGTCATTTAAAAAAATTGCATTTGTAGAATATAACGATCCAAGTTCATCCTTTGAAAATTGCCTGCTGAGGTCACATGTCAATTTTCCTTTTGAAGAGTTTATTTTGTTGAGTCTCCAGAATTCCTGACAAAAAACAGGTCTTTAATTTTTGTGCTGTCCATATATTATAGATATTTTTTTCAACTTGCCCTGTGATTTTTTAATGTTGTTTTAGACTTTATTAACATACTTTGACATCATAGTTATTAAGAAGGTATTATATATTTAAGAAATGCATAATATTCAATTTTAGGAAATTGATTTTTAACTATTTGTCATTAATTTCTAGCTTTCGTGAATGTGGTTTGAAAATGTACAGACCCAAGCCTGTCTGGTTTCATATTTGACAGATTGACTGAAGTTTTACTTTAGCCTGTTATATGATCTTTGTGTATGTAACCCTTGAGCATGAACAGAAATTTCATTTTCTATATTCATTAACATTTGCTTAGTAAATGCATTAGTATTTATATTATTTACATACTTGATAGATGCATGTTTTTCCCCTCTGTTTGATTGGTCAGAATCAAACATGGGTTAAATAAATATAAATGGGTTTTATTTAAAATACAGTGTGTCCGTAATGTCATGGTGCACTTTTGACCGGTCACAGGAAATCAACAAAAGACGATAGAAGTGTGAAATCTGCACCTAACAAAAGGAAAACCCTCCCAGTTTCTGTAGGATGATGTGGCAGCATGTGCGCAAGCGCAGATGATGACGTAACACCGTGTATACAGCGGAGCAGCCCATGGCCGTGCCAGTTGAGATATGGACGGTACAGAGGAAAGTTCAGTGTGTTCTGTGGCTCGCTAAATTCGAATCCGTGACCAAGTGCAACGTGAATATCGGCGTGTTTATAACGAAGCGCCACCACATAGGAATAACATTACTCAGTGGGATAAGCAGTTGAAGGAAACTGGCAGTTTGGTGGAGAAACCCCGTTCTGGTAGGCCATCAGTCAGTGACAAGTCTGTAGAGGCTATACAGGATAGCTACCTAAGGAGCCCTAAAAAATCTGTGTGTGAGCCCACATCAAACTGCACTGAATAGGTATGAAACTGGGAGAGTTTTCCTTTTATTTGGTGATTTCACATTTCTATCGTCTTTTGTTGCTTTCCTGTGACCGGTCAAAAGTGCACCATGACTTTACGGACACACTGTATAACTGCTATTTGTTTTTTTTCCATCATTTTCTCCTATTAAGTCTGTTGACTTATGCATTCTTTTAAATGACCATTTTAGTCCACTTAATAGTTTTTATTTTTGTCTTAATTTTTTTACTTATTGATTTTAGTGAGTAAAAGAGAGAAAGGGAGAGAGAGAGAAATCAATTTGTTGTTCCTCTTATTTATGCATTCATCAATTGATTATTGTATGTGCCCTGACCGGGGCTCGAACCTGCAACCTTGGCATATCAGGATCATGTTCTCACTGAGCTACCTGGCCAGGGTGGTTTTTAATCTTTCTTTTGGTTTAAATCCTACTTTGATGCTTTACGTTATTTTTGCAACTACTGTTTTCTGTTCATTTGTATTTTTCTATTATTTCCCTTTGTTCCACTTGTTGTTATTAAGGTTACCTGAGTCATTCTTTTTAGGTGTTTATCTTATAGCACACAATTACACTGTCTGTCTACAGTCTGAGAGCTTTTCTCTATTTTAACCTATTTATATTCTATTGTCACAAATATTTTTTGCTCCTTTTGTCATGTATATTATACAATTTGAATACTTTTATACTATTTCTTTATAAGTGCATCTTCTGTATTTGTTCTATTTTCTTTTTCCGGCGGACTTTGGTTTCTTCTACTTATTAAACATATAATTAGATACGTGATTGTTGATAGAACGGCCTTCTGCTGACTTCCTCCTCTGGGGGCTGAGGCAACTCTCCCCCTTTAATCTCTGCAGACTGTCCCCCTACCTCCTGCACAATTTGGTTTCTTAATTCTCTCCAAAGGACACGGCTATCTTAGTAAACCCCTCTTCCAGAATGCCTGTCATTGCTGGTGCCAGCTGCTTTATGTTCAGTGGGACTGTCATTCCCAAGTCACTTTGCATAATAACCAGGCAGCCATATGTTGACTTAGAGGAAGCTGCCTCTTCATACCCATCACCACCCTCTCCAGGAGGTCCCTGCTCACCTGTGATAGCTGTTAGACTGTCTGCCCCACTGAGATGCTGATACCCGAATCCACTAACCTGTGCGGACCGCAGAAGATTCCACGTGGAGGTTGTCCTGTTGGTCTCATCAATCACCTTGTACTCCACCTCCAGGCCTGAACTGAGGAGTCAAGGACGGGAGGGAGAGGGCCCGCTGTGTAGGCTGCTGATGTGCTGGAGACAAGAAGCCATGAAGACCTGACCCCGAGCGGTGACTTTGATGCCCATCTGGTTCGGCCCAATGTTGTTCCATACGGTTCAACTTAACAGCAGGGCTGGAAAGACACAGGAAGGCTTGAGAACTGCTGAGAAGACAGACCCAGAAAAGAAAAGGATTGTGAGGAGCAGGGAGAAGGAGAAGCCCAGGCAGATGCCCAAATCCCAATTTTCAGGGACTTGGTGGGAGGTAGTGCAGTCCATCGAGGTCCATATTTCAGGAAGGATGGCCCAATGGGCAGTGAGGAGGAGAGAGCTGGAAGGGAAGGCCACTCCCATGGTTTCAGTTTGACTTTTGAGGATCTGTGCGATATTGAGGTGGAAGTTCAAATCTGTGAGCCGGACAAGAGTGACAGGTGTTCAGGTGGAAGTGGAGAGCTGGGCGTGGGATTGTCAGTGACTCGGCAGCCCCTGAAGGATGAGTGTGTGCAGTAAAAAAAGAAGGGAAAGAAAGAAATGAGTAGAGGAGGTCCTGGCCGGTTGGCTCAGCGGTAGAGCGTCGGCCTGGCGTGCGGGGGGCCCCGGTTCGATTCACGGCCAGGGCACATAGGAGAAGCGCCCATTTGTTTCTCCACCCCTCCCCCTCTCCTTCCTCTCTGTCTCTCTCTTCCCCTCCCGCAGCCAAGGCTCCATTGGAGCAAAGATGGCCCGGGCGCTGGGGATGGCTCCTTGGCCTCTGCCCCAGGCGCTAGAGTGGCTCTGGTCGCGGCAGAGCGACACCCCGGAGGGGCAGAGCATTGCCCCCTGGTGGGCAGAGCATCGCCCCTGGTGGGCGTGCTGGGTGGATCCCGGTCGGGCGCATGCGGGAGTCTGTCTGACTGTCTCTCCCTGTTTCCAGCTTCAGAAAAATACAAAAAAAAAAAAAAAAGAAATGAGTAGAGGAGTCCACATTTGAAGGCTGAATGTCAGAGAAGTACTTAAAAGAAACCCATGATAGAATAGTCCCAGATTGATGAGAAAAATGATGTGAGTGAAGTGTCACCAGAGCCTAAGAGCAGATAAACCCAGAAAGAGAGAAGCTGTGGTCATTGGCAATAGTAGGAAAACGGATAAGGGTTTAACATAATTATAGCAACCATTCCCGGAGAACCATGTGCTGTACATTGTTCTAACCAGTGTATTAACTCCTTTAATCTGAAACTTTTCCCAATGCTGTAGACACTAATTACAGATGAGGAAACTGAGGCCCAGAGCAGTAAGGTCACGTGCCCGAGGTCACACACTAGTAAGTGGTACAGCCAGGACTAGAACTCAGGCGTTCTGATCCAGAGTCTGAGAACTATACTGGCTTTCTTCTTAAAGTAAGATCAAGATGGAAATACGTCTATGGAATACAGCGTTTAAGAGATGATGAATTAGGCTCTGCCATAAGAGCAGTTTTGGGGGAGTGTTGGGGACAGGGTCCAGAATATAACGGGTTGGAGTCTTACAGTGGGAAGGAAGGAAGTGTTGAGAGTGAGCGTAGATAAAACTACTGAGAATTTTCAATGTGCTTGACCCACAACTGGGTTAAACCAGAGAAGAACCTGCTGTCAGAGGACAGCGTCTAAAGAGTAAGAGGAGCCAAAGCGTTTGCACGGGTCAAAGTCAAGAGTAAAAGGAAGGGTTTGGCAATGCGGGATAAAAAGAGAGAGCCAAGAAGAGCCAAGAAGCTGGAAAGTACCGTCGAGGTCGTGGTCAAGAATACCAGGAAAGGGGAGGCGGTGGGTGGTGTGTGGGAACCCAGCTTGTATTATATATCCTTTACACTATGTAGACGAGATGGACGGGTAAGAAGTTACGGAAGATGTGATATGGCTATCTGCTGGGACTGAGTGGGTGATGTTGAAAGGGGAACCTTTGTGGGGGGCACAGGAGCCGAGAAGGCAGTATTTGTAAGAGGCTTGCTCATGCTGTAATGGGGGTGCTCAGAAATTGGGGTTATAGGTGAGAATGGAATGGGTGATTGGCCAATCAATGGGGTGTGGGTACCCCTGGCTTGTTGAGAATACAAGGAGGGTCAGGCAGGCCTATACACTCTAGAAATGTTGAGGTCCAGGGTACCGTAGGGGCCAGAGGAACGGGTTTAAGAAGAATGAGTTGGGAGAAGGTTGGGGTAGGAGGCCATGTCAAAATACAGGCAGATGGAATTTCTAGTTTCTGGAGTGGGGAAGGGCCGGCCTGGGCCCGTGGCTGACGCTGAGTGGAAGGTAAGGCCCCTGGAGTGAGGGAGGTCCAGGGGTCGGTCAGGTGGTCCACACAGGTAATCACTTCTCCTAAATGGAGGTAGAGGTTGCCTGACAAAGAAAAGTGTGACCTTGAGGTGAAATGAAACCTTTACTGAAATAAGCAGTTTGGGTGGGAGTCACAATGGAAAGTTACAAACATTTGTTGCCCTGGGGTTCCCAGATACCAAGTTATACATGAGGCCCGTTTTTGAAAGGTGTTATTGAGAAATTGAGTGGACCATGCTCCTTGGGGATATAGAATCACATCGGGGTAAAACCTCCTTTTCTGATGGTAGCTTCCAAGATAACCTCCTCCCCCACCGTTGGTAAGCAAGTCGGGGTCCTAGGAAGTAATTCTACTCTGTGCTTCACTTGAAACCACAATGAAAAGGGTGCAGATTGGGGTCTCCAGGCCATATTTGGGTTGGTTTTTTTTTTTTTTTTTTTCCCTGCGTCCAAGGGTAATTGGTGAAACCCATTAAAAATGTTCCATGTGGCTGACTCTTCTTTCGCTCGTCACCTGAGTGCGGCCTTGCTACCTTGTTTCAAAAACCCAAGTCAAACGGCAGGACGGCATCTTGACCCGATGTCGGGGCCTCTGTGAGTGGTTCTGAGGGGAAGCAGCGCTTTCGGGGCGTGGGGCTGGGCAGGGGGCTAGGACCAGGGCCTCCGGCCACGGCTGTGAGATTGACTCCCGCCCTGTGTGTGTGTTGCAGGTGATATTTGAATCCGTCTCTCTGAAAGGTCACCCTGGCTACATCGCTGTGGACGAGGTCCGGGTCCTTGCTCATCCGTGCAGTAAGTCTGTCCCCTTCCCCCCCCACCCCGCCTTACTCCGGGCCAGACTGCTCAGAGGCTGCCACCCCTCCCACACACACCCCTTCATTCAGCTCTCAAACATCTCTCACTCTCTCTGTTTTTCATTTTTTAAAAAAAAAAAAAAAAACCCTTCAAAAGTGCTTATGTGCTCAGTGCAATCAGTCCTGAACGAGTCCATAATTTTGCCGGCCTGTTCAAGAGGCCGCGCCTACCGGGATGTGCAGAGAGGGGCGCGGCGTCTTCCTTCGAATCCCTCCCCGTTATTAAGGCAGTCCGGAGTCCTGATTGTTTATTTCGGGGGATTCAGACCGCTGAAGTGGAAGAATGAGAGGGCTTTGGATAGAATCATGGGCGATTGTCTTAAATAAAAGGAACGGCCCCAAAACACAGTGTGCGAAAATTAGCACACTGTTCACTCACAGGGAAAAGTACCCCAAAGCTATTAATTTCTTTTTTTTTTTTTAAGTAATTTTAAATACACTCATCAGCTCTGTGTGGGCGTAGAGGAAGATTTCTCGCAGTGGTTAGTGCTCACGGTACAGTGTCGAGAGTCCTCACGGGCAGCCCAGTCCTCCACGCCCGTCAATTTTCCCCTTGAGCATCTCTCTCTTCTCCGTGTTTATTGTCAGGTGTTTGAGTGTGTTTGAGCAAGGAGCTGTGTGTCCCGGGCTCATTAACCCTCAGGGGGAACGTGTCCCGGATGTAGGTAGTTGGGATGACATCACGTCGCACTGGGCGGGAGGCAGAGGCGTGCGTGGGGATGGTGGGAGCCCCTCGGAGGGTGGGGTGGGATGCCAGCCCATTGGTTTGTCCTTATTGGCACGTTGGGGACTCTCCTCAGTGTCTCAGCAGGTCCTCTGGTTCTAGGCAGCCCTTAGGAGGGCTCTCTCTGCTCCCTCCTAATAGCCGTGAGTCATGCTGTTGGCTAAGGTGTCACCTTGCTGTCCCCTCAAGAGATGTCATGCGCCCTGTCCTTCTCCGCCTCCCCGTCCTCCCCGTCTGGGGCCCTTCTCCTGTCAGCCCCATCCAGGCGGCTTTAACTGAAACGACTGCCGCTGCAGTGAGTTTGTCGGAGCCCGAAGGTCCCTCGTTCTCCTGGCCCTGGGAGGCCATCGTTCGACTCACTGTCTCAGAGCACCTTCTCTGGAGGGGATCGGGACACTTTCCAAGGGGGTTGGGCAAGACAGTATCTGGGGTAGCTGTGAGTTTGGGGTCTGTGCAAGAGACCCTCCCTTCCCGGAAATCAGCCAGCATCTCAGGAGTGCTGAGTCCTGCTGCGCTCCCCTTTCCTCTCTCTGGTTAAGGTACCCCACCCCCCACCCCCGCCGAGTTACTGCCTGAGTCTTTGGAATTTTCTCAGATGGGTCTGTCTTGCCTGGCAGATGTCTCTGCTGAACCAGACTTCACGTGAAAAGGGTCCCAGAGCCCCCCACCCCCGCCATGCAGGGTTTACATAGTGAGTATGCAGACGAGGCCCCTTTACCGGGATCAAGTCTTCCTCTCTCCATTCCCGGGAATCGGCGGCGGCTGCCTGTCGGAGAAGGAGCGTTGACCTCAGACTGGCGGCTGCCTCGGGAGATGATGTCCCTGTTGTCCACTCGACTTCACGCACCCAGCCCTGCACGGCTGTCAGGTGTGAGGCGTTGTCTCTGAGACAAGTCCCCTGCCCTGCACACGTCCCGCCCTCAGAGAGGACCGTCCCCTGGACGGCACCCGGCTGCCTCCCTGCTTCTCACCCTGAGCCGGAACTGGCCCTTGCTCCCACAGGGGTCCCCAAACTACGGCCCACAGGCCGCATGCGGCCCCCTGAGGCCATTTATCCGGCCCCCGCCGCACTTCTGGAAGGGGCACCTCTTTCATTGGTGGTCAGTGAGAGGAGCATAGTTCCCAGTGAAATACTGGTCAGTTTGTTGATTTAAATTTACTTGTTCTTTATTTTAAATATTGTATTTATTTCAGTTTTGTCTTTTTACTTTAAAATAAGATATGTGCAGTGTGCATAGGGATTTGTTCATAGTTTTTTTTATAGTCCGGCCCTTCAACGGTCTGAGGCACAGTGAACTGGCCCCCTGTGAAAAAAGTTTGGGGACCCCTGCGCTAGCAGATGATGTTTGCCTCTTCCCCGGAGAACCTGACCTGGCTCTCTCTCCCAGGACCCAGAACTCTGCTCTGATGAGGAGTTTTATCTCCACCACGAGGCTTTCCAGCGCACCTGTCTCTCGTCCCAGCCCTCACCACCTTCGGTGTCCGACTGATAAAGCTTTGCCTTGCTCCCAAGCACTGCTCATGGTTTGCCATTGCAGCCATATGCTCCCTTCTCTTTGAGAGATCTCCACGGGACAGGGTCCTCTGGAGGCATGGGGATGCCTTTCCGTCCCCAAAGTCTTAGGGCCCCTCTCAGAACCCTCCCCTCCTCGGAGCTGCTCCTGAATTCAGGATTCTCCTGGCAGCTGCGTCCTCCTCCTGCTGAGGCGTGGGTATTGCATGGTTACGGAATTACTGAGAGCCAGGTACCCAGCCAATGGGCCGTGGGCTTTGACCCAGGAAGATGCGGCCCTGGCTGTGTTCCTGCATCAAGCGCTTTGGCCAAGCTCAACCTTGATGCTTAGCGGCCGAAACTCAAACTTCCCGAAATCAGAATGTGAGGACCCTGTGATAGTGGCTGGAATTGGGACATTTCCGTCGAACTCTGTGCACAAACGCTGGAAGTGCACGCAGTCCTGAGCGGTCGAGCCACCGCGCGGGTGCCGTGTGGGTCTGAGCAGGGCCGGCGGAGGCCCCGTCCCAGGGGCCCGTGCTCAGCCCGGGGCCGGCAGACGCCCCGTCCCCGGGACCCGTGCTCAGCCCAGGGCCAGGCCGGCTGTCTTGCCATCCTTTCTTTCAATCACTAAAAGTTTGAGCACTAGCTCTGTGTCAAGAACTTCCGCTGGACACAGGAGAGACTCAGTGGATGGAGATAGGTTAGGTCCTTGTTGCCACGGTGCGTACTTAGCCAAGGGGCAGGCAGAGGGAGGAAAGACAATAAAGAAGTAATATTAAATAAGTCACTAGTGTAATTTCAGAGAGGGATAGGTGCTACGAATATAATAAATGTGAGTGACTGGGAGGTAGGAAGGCTCCGTAGATAGTGGCCCAGGGACACGTCTCTGAAGATGTGATGGGAGCTGAGCCCCAGGTCATGAGGGGTTCGCTGCATGACGATTTGGGGTGGGGCCATGCTAGGCGGAGGGAACAGTGAGCGCAAAGGCCTTGCCGCGGGAATCGGGTTGATGGCGTGAGAGTGTCCCGGCATCCACCGTGAGCGCAGGGAGAGCGGTCTGAGCAAATGCCGGGAGGGAAGCCGGACCCGACCGTGCAGGGCCCTGGCGGTCACCACGAGCCGTTGCGAGTTTTTAATTCTTAAGAGATCACTTCGGCTGCTCCACACGGAGAATGAGTTGAAGGGGAAGAGAGAGTAAGGCGGGAGATCTATTAGAAAGTTCTGGAGTCATGCAAGAGAGTGTGGCAGCCTAGACCGGCGTAAGTGGAGAGGCCTCCGCTCCTCATTCAACAAGTCTTTCCTGGGCAAGGCCTCTCTGCCCGGCACTGTTCTGGGTTTATGGGAGTAAGACCGATTCATTCTCTGCTCTCATGCGCTTCCCTTGAAGTTAGAGACACAGGAAATTAAACAACAGGTGACGCTTATGATCTATAACGGGTGGTGTATTAGCTTGCGAGAGCCGCCAATCACAAAATACCGCAGTCGGGGGGCTCACGCAGAGCTTTCTTTTCTCCCAGCTCTGGAGGCCGGAAGTCCAAGGTGGAGACGGCAGTTCGGTTTCCTCCAGGCCTCCCTCCTTTGCTCGCAGATGGCCCTTTCTCCCTTGGTCTTCAGGTCGTCTCTCCTCTGTGCACGTACGCCCCTGGGTGTCTGGGTGTGTCCAGGCTTTCTCTTCTTATGGGGACACCGGTCAGATTGGATTAGGACCCATTTTAACAACCTCGTTTTAATTGAATCCCCCCCCCCCCCTTGAAAGGCTCTGTCTCCAACCTATTAAGCATTAAGGCTCCAACATACGAAATTTTTTTGGGAGGGGATACAAATTCAGCCCATAGCACATTGCAAACCATGCTATAGAGCAGATGTCCCCAAACTACAGCCCGCGGGCCACATGCGGCCCCCTGAGGCTATTTATCCGGCCCCCCACTGCACTTCTGGAAGGGGCACCTCTTTCATTGGTGGTCAGTGAGTGGAGCACTGTATGTGGCGGCCCTCCAATGATCTGAGGGACAGTGAACTGGCTACCTGTGTAAAAAGTTTGGGGACCCCTGCTAGAGGAATATGAACCCCAGAGATGGGAGAGCGGTGGGCTGATTAGAGATACATTTAGGCGGTAGCCAACTGGTCCCACGGGGCGGGTTAGCGTGGGAGCCAGAGGCATCAAAGATGGTGCATACCCAGAGTTGTGGCGGAAGCTCCTGGTTGCAAGCTCAGGCAGTGTGAGTCTCGGGAGAACTGAGGTCCGCCCTCCCAGGTACTGACCGTGCGTGGGTCCTGCTGGGGCTGCTCACGGGATCACGCACTGTCCATCGGACTGACAGTGCTTCCCCCCAACTCCAGTCTTAATATTGATGCATTTATCACTTCATTCAGAGAGTGTTAAAAATGTCACGAGACTGAGAATTCTGCATTCTGTTTATGTCAGGATTTTTTTTTTTTAAATTTAGTTCTCCATTTCTGTTCTCCAGAACATATTGCTATTAACATATGGTCAGTGTTGATCAATAAGTATGCCAAAAGTCTCAGGGTGAGGGGTCAGGGCCTGATTTGCCATTGTATTCTTGATCGGTTTGAGCTGAAGTCAGAGATTGGAACCCTTGCCTCGCCACTTCCAAAACAGTGACCAAAATGACAGGCGCGATCCTCAAAGGTAGTAATTTCCTCTTAACAGACTGAAGCTTCTCGTCTACATTTTATAGCCCATTTAACATTTTTGTGTTATTCGTAAGGTATTTCAGCATTAGTTACCCTCCACCGTCATCTCTCAGTGTTAGCCGTTAGCCCGGCCACTGCCGTTACAACTGTAGACGAGAAATGTTGGCACCAATTTTCCATTCAGTTTCCAAGTTTCTAGCTCCTAAGTTGACTTTTAGAATTTTTTAATCTTTTTATTTTTCATACCAACCTTGTGGGACAATGTCACTGAACCCGTGGAGTGTCTGCGATGCGTTTCTAACGGACGTCCTGAGCTTCCTCCTCAATTGTGCGGCTTCCTGCTGAGCGCTGTCAGGTTTAAAGCGCGAGATAAAGGGCAGAATAATATGTCTTCAGTTGCTGCAGTGACATCTGCAGGAGTTTAAATGTCACCAGCATCAAGGCGTTTTGCCCCAAGTGCACAGCAGTTTTCTGTTAACCCCATTCAGCGGAGTCCCATTTTTTGAGGTGCTGGGTCTCAGTGGGGAGCGAATGTGGAATGCTGAAAACCACAAGCTAGCGGCAGGCTGGGTTCCAAGGTCAACTGTGTTTGGCCGGAGGTTGGTGAGTTGAAGCTGGTGGGACAGTTCTCCCCACCCCCCTGCCTTGAGCTATAGATGTTGGGGGGGGGGGAATAACAGTTGAAAGAGCACAGGGCTCGGAAGTGAACGAGAGAGAGAGAGAGAGAGAGAGGGGGATGGGGAGGAGAGGAAGAGTGGAGAAACCAGGAGCTCTGAGAAGTGGACCAAACCTGCCCCAACGTAAGGAGACTGTCCAGAGAGACCTGTCGTGGTCTGGGGATGAGACCAGGGCTCAAAGGTCAGAGGCCATCATTGATTCGTATTGATGAATGTTAACACTGGGGGGCCATTATGTCACTAAATTCTCTACTGTTGAACCTAGAAGGGAGGAGAAGGGATGAAAGAATCAAGGCCAAGGTCTGCTGCTTCAAAGGAGAAGGGGGTCAGAGGAAAGCAGGGACATTGATCCAGAGAGGATCCAGTTCTTTCTTTCTTTCTTCTTGTTTTTTTTTTTTTTTTTTTTTTTTTTTTTTTTGTATTTTTCTGAAGGGAGAAGCAGGGAGGAGTAGGGGGAGGCAGACAGACTCCCGCATGCGCCCAACGGGGATCCACCCGGCATGCCCACCAGGGGGCAACACTCGGCCCATCTGGAACATTGCTCTGCAGCAACAGAAGCCATTCTAGCCCCTGAGGCGGAGGCCATGGAGCCATCCTCAGAGCCCGGGCCAACTTTGCTCCAATGGAGCCTTGGCTGCGGGAGAGGAAGAGAGAGACAGAGAGGAAGGAAAGGGGGAGGGGTGAAGAAGCAGATGGGCGCTTCTCCTGTGTGCCCTGGCTGGGAATTGAACCCGGGACTTCCACACACTGGGCTGACGCTGTACTGCTGAGCTAACCTGCCAGGGCCGAGAAGATCCATTTCTAATGGCGTAAATCCTAGAGCTTAATCCATTTGCCCAGTGTCCCCCAAAGGTAAGGGGAGGCGTCCCTTTATGAAACCGAGTACAGCCTCCCAGCATTACAGTGAAGACTCTGAGCTCCCTCCCTTCAAGGACTAGATCAGTGGTAGTCAACCTGGTCCCTACCGCCCACTAGTGGGCGTTCCAGCTTTCATGGTGGGCGGTAGCAGAGCAACCAAAGTATAAATAAAAAGATAGATTTAACTATAGTAAGTTGTTTTATAAAGATTTATTCTGCCAAACTTAGCGAAAATCTGACATAAAGTACTTGGTAAGTAATTATTATTAGATGCTTTAACTTGCTGTAACTCTGCTTTATAAATTTTATAAAGTAAAGTTACCTCCCTACTTTATAAATCACTAGTACTGTGGAACCGGTGGGCGGTTAGAAAATGTTACTACTAACAGAGATACAAAAGTGGGCGGTAGGTATAAAAAGGTTGACTACCCCTGGACTAGATGTTCCCTTTCCTCTTTAAACCTAAGGTGTAAACGGGGCTTGGGTTCACAGTATTTCCATGTGAAGAATAGACTTGAATGGATAGTTCCAAAAATAACTTTACAAATTATACAGGAGAGCAAAAAGGAAACAGGCTCCGACAATCAAAGCAGCATGACAGTAGTCAGGTTGACTAGATGCAGGGGGTCTTCAGCTCTGAGAAGCCCACGAGGAGAGGTTCCTTGGGCCTGGGACTGTTGACGTCACTCTAGCGTGGTATCCCGGAGGTAGTGTGTGGGGGGGTCTCTGACCTGCTGTTATTTGTTTCAGAACCCGAGCAGAAGGTCCATGGTTTTGAATAATGAGTCTGCCTAATCTCACCAAGGTTCTTGGTTTTGCTGAGCTTTACAGGTGGTGACACAGTTTGGTAGACCAGGTAGTTTAGAGGACATAGACCATGGGGACAAATGGTAAAGAAAGAGACCACTTGTGATAAAATGTTCAGGAGCAGTGAGAGGAACGTGGAGAGTCGGCCTAGTCTTGCCTGTGAACCCTTTCTGTGGACCCTAAGTTCCGGATGCCACCGACGAGCTCCCATTGCCTAGGAAGCCAGAGAAGGCACTCATTAAATGCTGATGTGGGGGCTAAAGTGGACGTGGTCTGAATTCTGTTTCTTTCATTATGTAGCCTGGGGCAAATTTAACCTCATGAGGCTTGGTTTCTGCTTCTCTAAAAGGGAAATAATAACAGTGTTTGCTTTTACAGGCATGTGATGAAGTTATATGAGATGAAATATCTGAAGCGTTTATCACAAGTACAGTGGTACCTTGAGCTACGAATTTAATTTGTTCTGTAACCGAAGTCATAAGTCAGTCAACTTGTATATCAAACTGCTGATACTGGACCTGTGTGCCAATTAGTGGCAGCTTCCTGAATCACGACTCGTATCTCGGAATTTCGCTCAGATCTCCAACAAAAATACGGACCGAATCACAGCTAGTATCTTAAAAAAATTTTGTATGTTGGTCTGTTTGTATCTCAAGGTACCACTGTAACTGGTATTGTAGGAGCTTTTAGTAAATGACATCATTATCTGTCTCTCTGGATATTTGACTCTAGAAAGGTGGCCTGAAGCCTTAGTTGAGCCTCCTTGATCCTCTTAACAACCCTCCGTGTGGTCTCATTCTAGCTGATGACTGAGCCATCATTGATTTGGTTGATATAAGGATCCTTGGAATTTTTTGAACCTCAGTGAGGAAACTCGTTCTTCTACGCCTAGGTTATCAACCCATCTTGTGAGCTCATCTTGGAAGAGCTCACATAGGTGAGGACTCATCTCCACAAACAAGGGAAGGGTTGAACCCCAGTCACCCAACATGAAGCATGTGTTTAGTTCTAGAATTGGTTGCTTATGGACACTATGAGTTTTATTTGAAAGTCATTTCTTCTTTTATATCAAGTCCCCAAAATAAATGTCCCGCCTCCCTGCCATCTCTAGGAGACACCATAGCTCAGAGTAAAGAACGCAGACTCTGAACATTTCTTTAATTTTCTGCACCTCGGTTCACTTACTGTGAAGTAGAGATAATACCACCACCAACTGCATTATTCTAAATGAGTGACTGTGCAGACAGTGCACATGCTACACTAGGTGAGTGAGAGCTACCAGTATTCTCCTCTGCCTTTTCTCTCTCTTTCCTCCTCTTCCCTCCTCCTCATCTTCCTCGTCAGCATCTTCACCAAGGCCAGGTGTGGAGGTCTGAGGCCCGAAGGTGCTTCGCTTCAACCTTCTTCTTTCTGGTTACCCAAGCTACAAGGAGGACTTTTCTAGGGTGACCCCCTCCCCCCAATTTCTTCTTCCGAACATGGCACTATTGCCCAGCAGGTATGAATTTGAGGTCCTCAGAGACCTAGGTTCATGTCTTGGCTTCCCTGTTTCCTGGCTATCTGACTGTGCCAAACTGTGTAACCCCTCCGAGCCTTAGTTTTCTGGCCTGTGAGATGGAGCTACTGCCCGCCTCGTGGGTTTTTGTGAGGTTTTCGGCAAGAGGAAGCATGCAGAGCACTTAGAACAAACCTGGCTCATAGTAAGCGATCAATAGCAGCTCTTCACCGGGGCCGGGCCACCTCCCAGGAACAAATGACACCCTGCCTGGTGCCTCTCCTGAGCTGCCCTGTGCCCATGGGGAAGGTGGCCCAGGCGGTTGAGTTCTGTCCTCACGTGCTCTTTGGTTTCTCTCTCAGGAAAAGCACCTCACTTTCTGCGGCTCCAGAATGTCGAGGTGAACGTGGGGCAGAACGCCACGTTTCAGTGCATCGCTGGCGGGAAGTGGTCCCAGCATGACAAGCTTTGGCTCCAGGTAAGGATGGGAGAGGCTCCTCCTCACAGCTGTCCGTCCCTTCGTAAGGGAAGAATGTGTGTGTTGTGATGGACTTGGTGGGTAAGGGGGAGGGGATGTTTTTTTCAGTGCCTCTGCTCCTTGAGTGATATTTAGCATCTGTGGTCTTGTCAAATATTAACTGTAATTCCATTACGTAGGCATCAGTATACCCACTTTACAGATGGAGAAATGGAGGCCAAAAACCTAAAAGGGCCAGAACTAGACCTTTCCAAACTGCCATCTAACAAACTTTGTCCTTTAAGCCCTGATTCCCAGGCTTAATGCACACTGATCTTTTTTTTTTTTTTTTTTTTTTTTTTTCTGAAGCTGGAAACGGGGAGAGACAGTCAGACAGACTCCCGCATGCGCCCGACCGGGATCCACCCGGCATGCCCACCAGGGGCGACGCTCTGCCCACCAGGGGGTGGTGCTCTGCCCCTCCAGGGTGTTGCTCTGTTGCGACCAGAGCCACTCTAGCGCCTGGGGCAGAGGCCAAGGAGCCATCCCCAGCGCCCGGGCCATCTTTGCTCCAATGGAGCCTTGGCTGCGGGAGGGGAAGAGAGAGACAGAGAGGAAGGAAGGGGGGGGGGTGGAGAAGCAAATGGGCGCTTCTCCTATGTGCCCTGGCTGGGAATCAAACCCGGGTCCCCCACATGCCAGGCCGACGCTCTACCGCTAAGCCAACCGGCCAGGGCCAATGCACACTGATCTTTGAGGTTTGGGGTACCTTTGCATTTCCATGTGACTTTTAGAATCACTTTGTCAATTTCTACAGCAAAGCCTATGGGATTTTGATGGGAACTGATTGTAATGAATCTCTGGCTCACTTTGGGGAAAACTGACAACTTAAGGAGTCTTCCAACCATGAACATGGTATATATCGTCACTTATTTAAGGTCTCTAGTAATTTTACTCAGCCAGGTTTTATACGACTGTACAACTGTTGTCAGACGTACCCCTAATATCTTATATTTTTGATACTATTGAAGGCATATTTAAAAAAAATATATCAGTGTCTGATTTTTCTAGTACACAGATACTAGTACACAGATACCTAACTGACTTTCATATATTGATCTTGTATCCTGCAACCTGTTGACGTTACAATGACTGTTTACATTTAAATTAATTAAAAGAAAATGCAAAGCTCAGGTGCCCAGGTGCACCGGCCACAATTCAAGTGCACTGGAGCCGCCGTGTTGGACAGGTGCAGCCACGAGAGTATTGCCATCATTGCAGAAAGCCTTACTGAGAGCTCGTCTCTTGAAAGCTGTCACGTTGGATTCGAGGAAGCAGGAATATTGTTTGAAAGAAGCTGACTCCAGTTACCCCCAACCTCACATACTAACAGACCTCTCTTGTTTCTTCTGATGGACATAGTTTGGATATTGGTTCCTCACTCATGCCCAGCACATTGTGGAGGGAATTCACAGTGTCGGGGCCCTTACTGGACTCTGAGTACATTTCCTGCAGTTGGGGAACCCCTGGGCACAGAGCACATCTAGGGGCTAGCATTCTTTCTTGCTCCGTGGCAGCAAAGTAGGAAGAAAACAACAGGAATGCCTGCCCCCCCTGCCCCCGGTGCTGCCTCCGGACCACAGGAGAGCACGGTACTCCTCCACGTGTCACTCAAGCATTAGGTGGTGTCATTTATGTATTAAATGCATCAGGCTTCTGAGAACCTTGGTCATTTCAATGGCGTTGGCTGCGGGGAGTCATGAGAACGAGACGGGACAATCGCAGTACTTTTCACGCCTTCATTTGGGTTTCCCAGTTATTTCACGATCGTGATGGCTGCAGCTCCGAGTCGCACCCCGAGTCTATCAGTGGAAGATGTTGAAGCAGAATGCAATTGAAGTATCGAAGAAAATAGGGGGAAACACCTGGCGTGGAGCCCCCCCCCCCACGTCTTATTTATCTATCTATTTCTTAATGTGAACCAAATCCTGTTTCCCAGAAGGCGTTGCAGGTGGCTTAGGATGGGACACGAAACATGACAAGATAACAGAAATGAAAAGCGAGGTGGCACGGGGCGGGAGGGCAAGAATGTCCCGGAGCGGGGAGGAACGCTGGCCCCGTGTTTCTCCGTGAGGTGGCACGGGGCGGGAGGGCAAGAATGTCCCGGAGCGGGGAGGAACGCTGGCCCCGTGTTTCTCTGCTCCCGCTGCTCACTCCTGCGGGCCACGGCCAGCGCGGCGGCCCACGGGCTCGAGGCGACTTGTCAGACACACCGTTCGCAATGTCCGCGAGATAAACACAAACCAATTGCCTGGGAAAATTCTAACTGTTGTTCACATGGGCCGGACAGGAATTGTTCCCAGGAGTCCTCGTAAAGAAACAGCCTGTGATGGAAGGAACGGCGCCGGGCGCTGCGGTCTCATTGAGGGCACGGGAGCGAGTTCCGCGGGCTCCTCGCACATCACAACGATCGGCGCGAAGGCGATCTGGGGATGCGACCAGAGAGGGGGGGTGTTGGGCTGGGCAGTACGATCTGACAGAGGTCGCTCTCTCTCCGCTGATCCATCTGTGTCCTGGGATGCTTTAAGTGTATCTGGCGAGTGAACCGTTTCAATATTTCTTCAAGGAAACCTCCCCAAATATTGTGTCCCTCGTCTGTATTTCAGGAAGTATGGGGAGGTAGACAGTTCACGTCGGCTGTCTGGCAAATGCCCGCTTGGCTAGTTAAGTGCAGACTTACATCCAACAGCGGAGTCGGAAACAGGTTAAGATCTTTCCGCACAATATGCGGCGCCTGTCATGACACTTGCCGCCCAGGAGGCAGCTGCAGCCGGGCTCGGAGACGGGCGGAGGCAGTGGCGGGTTTCTCAGGCGGTCCTGCTTTGGATGTGTTCCCGTCCCGCGAGGGGCAGCCTGCAGACGCGCCCAAGTTCTGTTCCAGTTAACGGGGCTGGGGCGACCGAGCCTGACAATTTCAGAGGAATTGAAATAGACACATCGTGACCGAGAGTCTCCAGGAGACACCTACATCAGGTCTAACTTTTAACAATGCTATTTCCTGCTGTCGCTTCCAAGATAAGCTAGGAATCACAGAGTCAGCAAAGGTGGAAACTTTTTATTCACCAGTTTTAAGTCAGGGAAATGAAGACGATGACTTTGTTTCCAGAATAGATTCCAGAAGCGGCCCTTTCTTCTGGCAATGGTTGGGGAGCAGTAGTTGGTGGGCTCATAGGTTTTAAAAAAATTGATTTTAGAGAGAGAGGGAGGGAGAGAAAGAGAGAGAGAGAGAGAGAGAGAGAGAGAGAGAGAGAAACATTGATTTGTTGTTCTACTTATTTTTGCATTCATTGGTTGCTACTTATATGTGCCCTGACTAGGGATTGAACCCACAACCTTGACCTATCGGGATGATGCTCTAACTAACTGAGCTCCCCAGCTAGGGCGGGTGGGCTTATTAAAATAAATCCTATTGTGATGTAGAGAATACTTGCCTTCCTTTTTATACAGCGGGATTCTGTAGTCTGCTTATCCTTAAATAGGCTCAGATCATAAATGAATCAGTTAAAAAGGAAGACCAGCCTAGATCCCCTGCTTTACACCCTCCTGGAAACTTAATATGCTCTTTAGAAGACCCTGGTTGCTGGTCCTAGCTTTCATAGAGTTACAGTGCTAGTCCTACATGAGAGTCAATGGCCAGAACTGTGTCCCTGAGCCAGGAGCAGTTCTAATCCTTCGGGGGGAAGGGGTGACAAAGGCCAGTACACGTTATAAACAAGCTCCTCTCGTGCTGGGATGATGTCTCCCGGAGGTGACGCGGACGCACGCTGTATGGTGGGAGGTCTGTGGCCTCATTCCTAACTCGTTTCTTTCTTACGTGATACATTGGCCCGAAGAACCCAAACTTGTCATTTTTCAAGGATCTTTTCCCCCCCAAGCAAATAGATGGTGTGCATTCGGAGCAGAATGTCTAGTGTGACATTTGGTGAGCCTCTTCAAGAAAGAAAACAGGAACAAAATTAGGGCACATGCCTAAATATTAAATACCCACACACCTATGACACTATGAAACACACACCAGGACATTTAATCATTGACGGGGAGGGTAGATTATGTATGCTCTTCATTTTCATCTCTGTCCTTCTCTGTTTCAATCAAATACACTAAAATGAATAGAGGTAACTAATGTAAACAGGAAACAATGCTAGTCAAGCGCGAGTGGCCAAGAATATTCTGAGGACGGCAGGAAACCTCGCAGGGCTTTGGGGTAGCCAGTTCCTCCGTGGGGGCAGCACAGCCCCCCCCACCCCACCCCACCCCGTATGGCTCTGGGTAAGATTACCTTTGGGTTTTCCTCACGTCCTCCTCTCCACCATCAGAGGCTCTTCACCCCTGAGGAGGTTTAGAAATAATTCGTGCGTTAGCCGGTCTTTACAGAAGACCCTGACCCAGGGGGGGCCGTGCTCACACTTCTCAGGGACTCCAGAGAAGGTCCTGTCAGCCCCACGGCAGGGCTGATTTCCAGACGTCCCTACGAAGGGTTTGCTCCTCCAGGGGTTTTGACAGCAAATAACGTGCGAGGAGTCTCAGAAACGAGGCCACGTGTCCCAATGCTGCACACAGATCTCAGGAGGGGCAGCGGATGTGTTCAGACAAATCGCAGGCAACTGAGCAGGGAGCAGACCCTAATCTGACGGGAAAAGGCTCCTCCTGCCCTGGGAGCACATCGGCTCGGCAGCAGTGACACCAGGGCTGAGGACATAGGTACGTCCGTCCCTGTCCCTATCCCTGTCCCTGCCGCGGCTGATCCTTCCAGTAAACCTGTTTCCTTGCTTCCTGCAGGGCTCACGCTGGCTCCCAGGGCTGTGCACGTCCTGGAAGCAGCTCCTCCTCCTCCGGCGCCTGTATCAGGTGTGTCTGGACAGAAAACCTAGTGGCCACACCCTAGCTAAACAATAATGCATAAATTAACAATTAGGCTCATTACAGCCAATCTTGACCGAGCGGTTACACGTCGGGTGTATGTAATTCTCATCACCAATCTTCCAGGTAGAGATTATTTCTAGCCCATCTCATAGATGAGGGGACTGAGCCTGAGATGGGTTAAATGAGTGTCCTGGGTCAGAGCCACACGGGTTGTGACAGGTGGAGGCGGTGTTTGAGCGATGGTCTGTGTCCTATTCCTAAGTCCTGGGCTCATCCTTCCATGCCTGCCCTGTGGGCCTGTCACATTGTTGTCATCCCTGCAAGCCTTTTTTTCCAGACAGATGGCTCTCTGTTAAAACAAATCATCTGGGCCCTGGCCGGTTGGCTCAGTGGTAGAGTGTCGGCCTGGCGTGCAGGAGTCCCGGGTTCGATTTCCGGCCAGGGCACACAGGAGAAGCGCCCATCTGCTTCTCCACCCCTCCCCCTCTTCTTCCTCTGTCTCTCTCTTCCCCTCCTGCAGCCAAGGCTCCATTGGAGCAAAGTTGGCCCGGGCGCTGAGGATGGCTCCGTGGCCTCTGCCTCAGGCACTAGAATGGCTCTGATTGTGGCAGAGCGACGCCCCAGATGGGCAGAGCATCGCCCCCTGGTGGGTGTGCCGGATGGATCCCAGTCAGGCGCATGCGGGAGTCAGTCTGACTGCCTCCTTGTTTCCAACTTCGGAAAAATACAAAAAACTAACAAATAAACAACAACAAATCATCTGTTTAATGTATTCACATACCTCTAATTCGCCCTGTACTAGATACTTGATGACATTGAGTTTCTCAAATCTACAAAGTCAGTGGAATAAAAACACCCTTGGAATACTTTTCAGGTTACCCCCCTCGGGTTGCCTTCTTATGTCTCTTCTCCTTTTCTTGCCACATTTATCACCTGTGATGTCTGCACTTGCGATGGGGCTATTTTCAGTTCCTGTCTCCTCCCAGAAGTGGCCCTCTGAAGCTCCCCAGGGTTTTCTTTGCTGCTAAAGCCAAGGGTACTTATTATTATATTATTATTATTAGTTCTTATATTTGACTTTCTGGTGTTTGAGGCTGCTCCCCCTCTGAACATCCTCCTGCCCTCTTGATTCTTTGAAATCGTCTGTCAACAACTATGAAGGGGCTGGAGATGTTACGTTATTTGCAAGCTATATGAGTTAGGCTGCCAGCTAATAGATGCTGGCAGAAGATGTGGGTCCCCCGGGTCAGAGACAGAGCACTTTATTATTCACCCCGCCAACAGCACGAGCTTCGTGTTTGCGACACTTTTTCTTGCCCATCCCCCAAGTCCTGTGGGGATGTTGTGGGGCAGAGCTGGGTGGGCTCTGCCTATGGTATATCTGTGTCCTAGCTGGGGAACCCCCCCCCACTCTTTTATTCATATCTTGTGGGGGTTTTTTTTGTTTTTTTTTGCATTTTTCTGAAGCTGGAAACAGGGAGAGACAGTCAGACAGACTCCCGCATGCGCCCGACCGGGATCCACCTGGCACGGCCACCAGGGGCGAAGCTCTGCCCACCATGGGGCGATGCTCTGCCCACCAGGGGGCGATGCTCTGCCCATCCTGGGCGTCGCCATGTTGCAACCAGAGCCACTCTAGCGCCTGAGGCAGAGGCCACAGAGCCATCCCCAGCGCCCGGGCCATCTTTGCTCCAATGGAGCCTTGGCTGCGGGAGGGGAAGAGAGAGACAGAGAGGAAGGAGAGGGGGAGGGGTGGAGAAGCAAATGGGCGCTTCTCCTGTGTGCCCTGGCCGGGAATCAAACCCGGGTCCTCCGCACGCTAGGCCGACGCTCTACTGCTGAGCCAACCGGCCAGGGCTTTATTCATATCTTTATTGAGATCTAATTTACAAACCAGAAAGTTCAGTGAGTCTACAGTGTGCGGGGTTTGGGTGTCAGGTACACAGCCACGGCGCCGTCCTCACACGCCTCGGCTTTCCTTCTTCCCACCTGCGGCCGCTCCAGGTGGACACGCAGCTCCTGTAGAACAGCCCCGGGGGTGCAGGTCCAGCTGGGCTTCGGCTCTGTGGAAGGCTGCGTTCTCGCCAGTTCGTCTGCTCCTGCTGCCTCCTCCTCCCTCTCTCCCTGTGTGACTCGTCTCTGGGGACCGTGGCCAGGGCTGACCCAGAAGTTCCCCCTCTCACACTCGCTCTCTCCTCCTTTACTGTCCCGTTCCCTTCCATCGGGGCTTCCCTCAGCCCACCCTCAGAGCACCCGCTTCAGGTTTCTGTCCTTGCCCACCCTGGCCCCGCGCCCAGGAGCTTGGGGGCGGGGGGTTGGGCAGGACTGATCTGGTGACCGGCCGGGGGGTGGGGGGGAGACACACACTCAGCAACCAATCACAGTGCTAACCGTTTCGTCACCAGTGTGGCCGGGCTGCCGGGGGATAACGGCGTCTGCTGCGTGGGGAGGGTGATGCGTGTCAGCTAAGTGCTCTGGGGAGGAAGTCGTGGCCTCTGCACAGGATTCTGTGAGGTGCACTGCAAACAGCCCAAGGAGGATGGTGCCACGCTGGGAGATGGCGTGTGGGCAGGCCCTCTGGCACCTGCTCATCCTCCTTGCTCAGGGCTGTGGCTCCACCCCCTGTGGGGCCGGGACCCTCCTGACTTCACAGGAACTCTGAACCCAGGAATCAGCCCCAAACGAGCAGTCAGCCAAGAAGGCGGCGGGCCCTTGGGAGCTCTTCAGCTAATCAAACATGACTTATGTCCACTTATATTTCTTTTAACTTTTAATAAAGAATAATCAAAAGCTATTCTTTAGAGACTGCCACAGAGGTACAGATATGGTCATAAGAGAGTCAATGGCCCAGACTTTAACAAGTTTCCAAATGTCACGCCATGGACACAGTGTGACCATAAGTGAAGAGAACATTCACAGTGAATTAATTGTGGGGATTTTACCTAAATATTCTCCAGCCGGGAGATTTCTGGAGCAATTAGAAGAATTTTCAGCTGCAAATGCTGGGCCTTATTTTACTTTTTTTTTTTTAATTTTAAAAATTTATTGATTGATTTTGAGAGGGAGACAGAGACTGATTTGTCATTCCACTAATTTATGCATCATTGGTTGATTCCTGTACGTGCCCTGACCAGGGATCGAACCTACAACCTTAGCATGTTAGGACAATGCTCTAGTCTAACCAACTGAGCTACCTGGCCAGGACCCTGTATTGGGAGATCTCCTGTAAAGCAGGCATAAGGTCTCTTGCCCACAATTTCCTCTTATTAAAAGCCCATAGAACTTCCACTTCTGCGGATTAAGAACTGATTACAAGCCTGCATGCACTCTCTGAAATAACGACAGCCATTTTTGCAGGCTCTGTCTTATCTCTTTGTGAAGGGAGCAGTGTCCTGACTCAGAAGAGCAGAGAGGACGAGGAATTGCAAAACGGCAAGGCTATTCTAGATACCCTGGTAGCTAACCGGGTGTGGTGAACACAGCAGGCTCTCCGTGGAATCGGGCGCCTCGTGGTCTTCCTCTCGAGGTGGCTCCTGAGGATAGAGGGGTGTGGGCGGGGGCTGGAAGGATGCCCGCCCGTGTGCTAGGGTCAGAAGTATTCAAGTGTGGGCATTTGCGACCCCTGCTCTGCAAGGAGTGTGTGCTTCCAAACCAAGACAATTTATTGCGCAGAAAACGAAACAAAACTAAGGGAAGTTGCAAATTCGAGTTGTTTTAAGAGAGAGAGAGAGACAAACAGATTGAAGAGGAAAAAGGTTTCAATGAGAACTGTTGCCTTGATAAGAAATACCTAATTATAAAATGGACCACTGATTCAACTATAAAAATGCCCCCCCCCCTTTTCAATTTAGAGCATGTGTGACCTCCTGGATGGATGGATTGGAAAAAGGTTCACCTTCTGGGTAGAGTCTTTGGGTAAAGAAAACCGATAACCTCCCTCTGCTTGACCTCAGGACTCATAGCTTTGCCAGAAGAGCCAGGGCTGGATTGGGGTGCCACACCCCCGGTTTGCAGCAGGACATCCTTGGCGCAGTGACCAATTTCTCAACCCCAGGAAGTAGCCTGGATTTAAGGAGTGTTTCCATTCATGTGTTCTGCGGGGTTATACAGCCCCTTGCTTTCCCTTGAGGGACTTAAGATGACATTAGTCTTCAAGTGTTGGGGACCCAGGACAAGGCCAGCAGCATCAGCGTGACTCGGGAACTTGTGAGAGATTCATATTATCCAGCCTCACCCCCGACCTGCTGAACCACCTGCAAGGTGATTCCCGCGCAGGATGACGTTTCAAAGCCCTGCTTGAGGCTGATGGAATTGGTTTAAGAAAACCTTGCCCGAGCCTAGTCGCATCCAGGGTACGCCATCCCTTAATAGCATACGTGAGAGTCTGTTAGCCAGGAACGTACAAAGATGCTTGGCCCCTCCTTACGGATATATTTCCGACTTGGAAAAAAGGTTTCCAGAAAGCTCAGCCTCTGGGCCTCTTTGGCAGCACGTCCCAGCCTGTTTTCTGGGGAGCGTTCATTTTCTGCGAGAGGGCGTCCGGTGTTCCTTACACAAGCAAAGCAGATGTGGGGACCACTGCCTGCTCTACCCTCTGCTCACGGAGCCACGGTATGACTGTGCCGTGTGCTGTCATGTCCTGGGTGGCAGCTGGACCAGGCGATTCAGGCCTCCATCTCTGGAATCAGATCACCTGGGTTCTGGACCCTAACTCAGCCACTGAGCAAAGCCATACCATGTTCACCATTCCGTGTGTTTCATGGACCGGGGACATTGGCAGTGCCTGGGAGCTCAAAGAAATGAAGGCTTTCCGGCCCCATCCCAAACTCACCGAGTCAGAATCTGCAGCTTTAGCCCTGGCCAGATAGCTCAGTTGGTTAGAGCATCGAATTGAAGTGCAGAGGTTGCCTGTTCGATCCCTGGTCAGGGCACATACAGGAGCAGATCGATGTTCCTGTCTGTCTCTCTCTGTTACTCTTGCTCTCAAATCAATACAATAAACATTAAAAAATAATATCAAAAAGAATCTGCCGTTTTAATGAGATCCCCAAATGATTTGTATGCGTATACCGGCACCTTGCTTGACCTCTCTGCCTCAGTTTCTTCATTGGTAAAGTAGGAGTATTAATAGGACCTATCTCATGCCTTATCATGCATCAGAGTTGCCCAGAGGGTTTGTTAAACCAAAAAGGGCGTGCCTCCACCCCTGGAGTTCCTGGTTTATTAGGCCAGGGGGCGGGGCTTCAGAATCTGCATTTCTCCCGAGTTCCCGGGGGTGCCAGTGCAGTGGGTCTGGGGACCACACTTGGAGAATGATCTAGAAAGCTCTAGGTGATCTAGAAAGCTCTAGATCAGTCTAAGGGCCTTGCTCTTTCCACTCCCGTTCCCCTCCATGATGTTCAGTATCTCAGTACTTAACGCTATGTTTATATTTTTCCCTTTTCGGCTGTTTTATTAGAATCTTAGCCCAGCCTCTAATTTCTCTGGGCAGAAATTATCCTTTTTATACTCTACATGCTCTCATTTTCTGTTTTGTTAAATAATGCGTACATTTTCACTGTGATCAATAATAGAATAAGGAGGGGGGGGGCATCTCAGACTATTAACCCAACTAGACAGCATCTGGAAATGGATACCAGCCCAGGAATTCTCCCTCAATGCCCACTTCAAACACGTTTCCAGGTGATGCGGGTGCTGTTGGCCCAGGAGCCACCCTTTGCAAAGCACTTTTGTAGGGATTTTCAAAGGACTCGGGATTGGATCGTGTAAGCCAGTTAACGCAGTGCCTCGCGCAGACTGAGCACTCGAAAATGTGAGTCAATGTGACTTTTACTACATAAACGCTCAGACCGACCTCATTAAGTTAACCAAAACCATGTATCAAACTCAGTTATGGGACTCTTTGTTCGTGGGCGACCCGTTGCCTTGTCAGAGGAAGAAGCGTGTTAGTTCACGGGCTGTCCCTGGTCAGTGTTCTGTGGATGTCAGTCAGTTCCAGCCGCACTTATTTAAGGCACAGATCTCAGAGCAGGCTACCAGCAAGTAAGGCAGTGGCTCAGGGGGTTTCAGGAGATGCTGTGTGTAACATACTGTAGGAGGAGGCAGAGACAGGGAAGTGCTGGGTGGGATGGATGCCCTCAGTGATTTGGGTAGTCTTCTTCGTGACTCAGAGCCCCTAAGCCTTAGGCACTGTGCCTGTTGTCTGCTAAAGGCGCACAGCTCCTGTGTCCCCTGAGAAGTGCCCTGGGTCAAATGGGAAGTTTCCTCCGCCCTCCCCCCCCCCCACTTGGCAGGCTGTGACCTGTGACTGACTGACGTGGGGTAGGGTTCAACGGCTGTCTCTTTGCCTCCGGGGGGTGATCAGCTCTGTGGGTCACTTAATGCTCTGGGGCCCTAGGGGAATCAGGCTGGAGCTAGACCCCAGTTTGGACCACATCCTTGCTCGGCTCGTTGCCTCACTCTGTCCTTCTTGCCCTGTGTCCTGAGAGCACCCAGCCAGTCACCATCTCTCACCCTCTGTTTCTGGGAAGCCTGACCTAAGACAGTGTGATTGGAGCCCACCGGGAAATGTATTCCATTGGCTCCTGGACTCAAAGAGGCTAGAAGATGATTCTGATATAGAGCAATAGACACGGGTCTGCAAGACTTACCGCAAGAGGAAAGGAAGTGAGCCCTGAACTTTCAGAGCAAGGGTGTACTTGTGTATGGAAAAGATTGGCCTTGGTGTTTTGCTTGGTGGGTAGAGTGTCAGCCCAGCATATGGATGTCCTGGGTTCGATTCCCGGTCAGGGCACATAAGAGAAGCGACTATCTGCTTCTCTCCCCCTCCCTCACCCCCTCCCTCTCCCCTTTCTCTTCCTATTCTCTGCCCACAAGCCAGTGGCTCAGTTGGTTCAAGTGTTGGCCCTGGGCACTGAGGATGGTTTGATTGGTTCAAGCACATCAGCCTCAGGTGCTAAAAATAGCTCAGTTGATTTGAGCATCGGCCCTAGACAGGTTGCCGGGTGGATCCCGGTAGGGGTGCATGCAGGAGTCTGCCTCACTGTCTCCCCGCCTCTCACTTAAAAAAAGATTATAGGAGCTGGAAGGAAATTTCCAACACACCAGAGCAGTGACACGGGCCTAAGGGCCTGTCAGAATCTTCCCCAGGCTTCCTATGCGTCATCGTGTCATGCTTCCCTCTGGCTTCTCCCAGGACTTGGACTTCCCTTCGCTGCCCTGCTCCTCTTCCCGAGCAGCCTGGCGTTTGCGCTGCTGTGCATTGACACAGCACTTGACGGCCTGGTTGGGAAGGTCCGCTCCCCTCCCGGTCTCTGCGCTGTGGTCCCCTTCAGCTCCTGCCCGTAGCCCCCACTCTGCCTCTACCTGTGTCTGTGCAGACCTGCTCCCTCGCCCATGAGCCTGGGCTTCTGAGTTCTTTCCTGCTTACTGCCCCCTCCCCTTGCATCTTCTCTTCTGCCTCTGTCCAGGACTGAGACAGTGGCTCAGACCAGTGCTTCTTACACGGTCGCTCAGCTACAATCCTGTCCCCGTGTTGCTACAGCCTTCTGGCCTCTTAGCCTCTCACCATCGCTGATCTTCTAGAGCCCCTCCCGATTCCTGCGTGTGGTTCCTGCTCGTCTGCTTTGACCTCTGGCACCTGCTCATCTGCTTTTGCCCTTCCATCTGCCTGGGCTCGTCTCTCCGAACTTAACCTTCATTTCTCCTTGCCCGCGGTCCACCGTGGAGTTATTTCCTCTCGTGGCTGCGCGCCCTCCTGCTCGGCCCTGTCCTGCTGCTGCCTGCTCCCGATATGACAAGTGTGATTATCAAAAGGCCTATTTCCCAGAGATTTTATAAGACAACCTGCAATTTCCTGTCCTTCGGTGGGAGAGAAAGCCTGGTGGTTCAGGAGCTGAACAGGAAAATGTGAATCATCCGAGGGGCTGGGCTTAATCCTCTCTGATCCTGCTGGATCTGACATCAGTAAGAAGAAAAGTAAATACTCACATCTCCAAAGTCCCTGTTGCCGTGGAAGTTGATGTATTCACAGCTTCCAGGGATCAGGAGGTGGACATCTTTGGGGGTCCGCTGTCCTGCGTAGCCCACTTTTCGTGGCTAATTTCATGGTCAGTTTGGAGAGCTCCACTAATGCCGGAATACGCCGTCAGATGCCAAGCGTTTCACATGCCTTCTCGTTTATTTGTCATGATAACTCCATAAAGTGGACACCAGGATCAAATCGGTCATATATAGGAGGAATCTGACGCTCAGTGAAATAACCCGCCTGCCCAGGTGTGCACGGAGTGAACACTGGATTGCACGTTTTCCTCGCAGGCTCTAGCGTGTCTTTCCCTAGCTCCATCCCTGTCCTCTCTCAGGTGTCTGAGCTGTAGCCTCCTGGGAGCTCACCTGGGGCCGCTGGGGAGCCACCACATCCAGGAGAGGATGGCTTAGACTGGGAAACAATTGCAGATGAGGAGTTTTATACCAGATTGGCTTATTTGAGCACATTATTTTTTGTCTGGATTTATATTATATTATATTATATTATATTATATTATATTATATTATATTATATTATATTATATTATATTCTCTGTTATTCTGAATATTCGATATGTTTATGAACATACACCTCAATCATTATGGTTTTCATACATTTGATCAAGTAGATGGTGGGCCATTTCAAGCTGAAGATTCAGGTCTTATTTTAGAACAGGAGCACTGACCCAGTATCTCCAGGAATGGGACTGGTGTTCCTGCAGTCAGCTCTCTTCCTTAGGATTCCCTTAGACGGCGGGTAGCTGTCTGCTCGCTCTTCTCTTCATCTGTTTGCCTTTTTCCAATTCCTTTCATCTTTGCTTTTTAGCTCTCCAGCTTATTTTTTTCAACCCTGTCCTCCAGGTCACTGATTTTCTGCAATGTTAGTGCTGCAACTAATCAGCTTCTGATGCTGTTTTGAATTCTGCAGATGGCATTATTTGTAATCTTATAATTCCCCTTAGCTTCTCCAAGTTTCTCCCTCCCTCCCTCCCCTCCCCTCCCCTTCCTCCCTCCCTTCCTCCCTCCCTTCCTCCCTCCCTCCCTCCCTTCCCTCCCTCCCTCCCTCCCTCATGTTTCCTTATCCGCTCACCTCTTAGCTCCTGTTCTTAGAGCCTATGTATTGTTGTCATTCTCCATCTCTCTTTTTTAGCCCCTGAATAACTTGGCTGTTCCAAGCACGAGGTGTCTGGAGAAAACTCCTGTGTCTCCTGAGCTGTCAGTTTGGTCAGGCCACTCCCTGTCATTGTCCCTCCCCCCCCCCTTTTTTTTTGGTCCTCAGCTAAGAAATTGATAGAAATTTCTATCACACCCATTATGCAGACTCTCCCACATTTGGGAATGAGGGTTCGTCTGGGGGTGAGTGATGGGGAGGCAGTTACCCGGTGTTGGAGCTCACAGGCGGTGTTGTCAGGGTGGGCTCTGAAGCCCGATGCCCTGCATTCAGAGCCCGGCTGTGCTGCTCCGGCTGTGCACGTCCAGGCAGGCAGCCCCCCTCCTCTGAGCTTCGGCTTCCTCGTTTATACGGTGCCGGTAATGGGTGCCCATCTGTGGACAGTTATGTGGTACCGGTAGTAGGTGCCCACCTATGGATATTAATGAGGAATTCATGAGGAGGCATGTAAAACACTTAGTCCATAAGAGTTCATAGTCACTATTCACTTAAACAAGAGAGTAAGAGGGTTTATGTGAATCAGGTTAGAAGACACCCACCCATCACTCATCACTCATTCCTTCGTGTCCACCACGGTGGCCCTGTGGGGCCACGCTCAGCAGTCGGGACCATGGGCATCTCTGGCGACTCCATCCCTTCCCAGGCCCTCCCAGACGTTTAGCCAACTCTTCCTCAGATCGGGGCACATTCCTGCAGTTTTCCAGAATTTCCTTCACCTCCTTGTGGCACTGTTCCTGGAAGGGATGATGTTTGGGACCCTGTTGGTTCTTGTTGTTTGAGTCTAGCTGTACCACGAGGCCGGTGGCTGGCAGCTTCCGCCCCAGCGACTGTTCTTCCCCCTCTGTTTCCTAGCGTTGGTGTGTTTTTTACTGGTGCTTAGTTTCTGGTATGGGAGGGGATGGTGACTACCCCTCATACTGCCATGGCTTTTAGAAACACCAGTTATTTGATTATTTTCAAGTATAAAAGTAATGCATGTTTGAATCAGAATGTCTAGAATACTAAAAAGTAAAAGGAAGAAGAAGCATATTGCCTGCAGTCACCCCGTGTCATCTGGGGCGTGTCCCCGTGCTGTGCCATCTGGAGCGCGATCCCGTGCCCTCTGGGGCGCGTCCCCGTGCTGTGCCATCTGGAGCAGGATCCCGTGCCCTCTGGGGCTTGTTCCTGTGCTGTGCCATCTGGAGCGCGTCCCCGTGCTGTGCCGTCTGGAGCGCGTCCCCGTGCTGTGCCGTCTGGAGCAGGATCCTGTGCCCTCTGGGGCGCGTCCCCGTGCTGTGCCGTCTGGAGCAGAATCCCGTGCCCTCTGGGGCGCGCCCCCGTGCTGTGCCGTCTGGAGCAGAATCCCTTGCCCTCTGGGGCGCGTCCCCGTGCTGTGCTGTCTGGAGCGCGTCCCCGTGCTGTGCCGTCTGGAGCAGGATCCTGTGCCGTCTGGGGCGTGTCCCCGTGCGATCTGGGGCGCGTCCCCGTGCTGTGCCGTCTGGAGCGGGATCCCGTGCCCTCTGGGGCGCGTCCCCGTGCTGTGCCGTCTGGAGCGCGATCCCGTGCCCTCTGGGGCGCGTCCCCGTGCTGTGCCGTCTGGAGCGGGATCCCGTGCCCTCTGGGGCGCGTCCCCGTGCTGTGCCGTCTGGAGACCTTGGTGACTCTGTGGCCCTTGGCGGCCAGCTCACTGCCCTCCCCTGCTGTTCCACCTCATCGGCTTAGTACCACTGAGCACGGAGGCTCTGTTCCCTCCTGTGTGACAGTCCTGACATCACCGATGGGGACGAAGGGAGATGACATGGTGAAAGTAGGTAACCCATGTGGTAGGACTGTTCACTTGGTGCCGATGTGACAAAGAGAGCCTCCTGGAAGCCTCAGGACATGGGGAAACTTATAAATCACAAGGGTTCCCTAAATCCAACTGGACAAGGAAAGCACTGCGTTTAATTTTGGGGGCAAATTTTTTTTTCAATTAAAGGAGGCAGTAACAAGAAGGTCTTTGTGAAAAGACTTGAAGCTGGAGAACCTGGATAAGGGACTTCTTTGCTCTACATGTTTATCTAACCGCGCTGACCTGTGAGTTCCCCTAAGAGCAGCAGTGACATGCACCTCAAACGGGGCTGTGCGGGTTAAAGAGGACGTTCGGGGTCTAGCACATAGTAGGTGCTTAGTAAACACCCCCTCAAATTGCATTCTTCATGCATGTGCCTTACCAGGTAGCCTTACTTGCTGTCGCGAAAGGGTCTTATTCAAACTCAGACTATCACCCCTAAGATCCGGGGTGGTAAAGGCAGACGGGCTTGTCCAGTCACCTTGATTCTAGAAGTTCATCATCTTGTGAGGTCTCTGGGCCCCAGGCCGGTGACGCCAAGAGCCAAGCCCTGCTCCCCCTGGGAGCTCACGGTCTACAGTGGGACACACTTGTAGGCAACAACGCATGGGAAGTTTGTGCCCTGTGCGTCGAGAGTGCATAGCTTCCAGAGGGTGGTGTGGCAGCTGGGGGGACGTTACCGAGACGGTGATGAGCCGAGCTGGGTTTTGAGGGAGAGGGGGTGCCCCTAGGGATATGGGAGGTTCCAGGCAGAGGAAAGAACCTGTGCCAAGGGGGGGACGTGCTGAAAAGTCCCCCTCCCCACTCTACCCTGGGGACAGATTGGCCCTCGGTGGGCGGGACTCAGAGCCTGTGTTTGGGGTAGCAGGACACCTGCATCGGACTGGGGGCCAGGCTGTGTCCGATCCCTTCACGGGTCGGGTTTTCACTAATCTCTTTAAGTGTCTTTGGAGGAATGTAATGGGTTCTGCTTAAGACAGGGGTCGGGAACCTATGGCTCGCGAGCCAGATGTGGCTCTTTTGATGGCTGCATCTGGCTCGCAGACGAATCTTTAATAAAAAAAAATAATAACATTAAAAATATAAAATATTCTTGGCCCTGGCCAGTTGGCTCAGTGGTAGAGCGTCGGCCTGGCGTGCAGGACTCCTGGGTTCGATTCCCGGCCAGGGCACACTGGAGAGGCGCCCATCTGCTTCTCCATCCTCTCCTTCCTCCTCCTCTCCTTCCTCTCTGTGTCTCTCTTCCCTTCCCGCAGCCAAGGCTCCATTGGAGCAAAGTTGACCTGAGCGCTGGGGATGGTTCTGTGGCCTCTGCCTCAGGGGCTAGAGTAGCTCTGGTCGCAACAGAGCGACGCCCCAGATGGGGCAGAGCATCGCCCCCTGGGGGGCATGCCGGGTGGATCTCGGTCAGGCGCATGCGGGAGTCTGTCTGACTGCCTCCCCGTTTCCGGCTTCAGAAAAATACAATAAATAAATAAATAAAAAATATATAAAACATTCTCATGTATTACAATCCATTCATTTCCTACCGCTCATGTTCATGGTTGCGGGTGGCTGGAGCCAATCACAGCTGTCCTCTGGGACAACACCAAATTTTTATTGGAATTAATGCGTAACATACACGGGTAGTTGTATGACTCTCACAGAATTACATTTTAAAATATGTGGCGTTCATGGCTCTCTCAGCCAAAAAGGTTCCTGACCCCTGGCTTAAGAGATGAAGGGAAACGGGAGAAAGTTTGAGGGGCTTAGTGCCAACCCCCAAACGTAGACCAAGCAAGGAACTGAGGTGCTTAGAAGGGGCCTGTGACCTTTCTTCTTACCACCAGGCATCTGCCCCTCTTGAATCAGCTCACCAGCAAAGTTTAAATCACTAACCGTGGAAACTCCCTGTGACGGAAAGTCACGCCTTGGGGATGGGTGGGGCGTCCGTGCTTGGGGTCACCCTGGAGCACACGATGATCTCTCCTCTCCCTCCCTTTCTGCCCTGCAGCAATGGAATGGCAGAGACACCGCCCTCATGGTCACCCGCGTGGTCAACCACAGGCGCTTCTCGGCCACAGTCAGCGTGGCAGACACTGCCCAACGGAGTGTGAGCAAATACCGCTGCGTGATCCGCTCCGATGGCGGCTCTGGCGTGTCCAACTACGCTGAGCTGATTGTGAAAGGTGAGTGCCCCCTGCCTTGCTGCTCTCCACGGGGTTGATGGAAGGGGATGTCTGGGCTCCGCCCTTGCCAAGGACGGGGGTGGGGGGGGTTTAAGGAGCCTTTTCTCTTCTGCTCCTTCTCCACCTCCTCTCAAGAGTATAAGACACAACTTCCAATGCCCCCTCCCCTGCTCCAGAAAGAGAGACATTATTGTAAAATCATGCTATATTGCATTGTTATTCCAAGTTGGGTCTTACATGTAGGATCCCTTTGTCAAAAGTCTGTGGGATAGATAACACGGAAGAGATCTCCGGATTTGGCTTTGTTTTTGCATTTCAAGTTAGAATGAAGGCATGTCCTTGTGTTTGGGTGGCGTTCTGTTGAAAGTGTTCAGAGAGGACAGTCGTATTTTAAGGGATTTTTTAAATTGAAAGCCTGATCTAAGGGCAATATTTTGGAAGGACTTTCGAAATAAATAATCCTTCCCCCTGCTGGCCTTGATTTAATTCTTCTCAATTTTCTTGCCCTTGTTCACCTTGAAGTTTCACTGATTGCCTTCCGTTAAAATACGCGCATTGCTCCCTTTGTTGCTCCTTTCCTGGGAGCTGGGTGTCCCATTTATTCTTGAAAGTCTATATCATCTTTGTTATAATGCCTAATGGCTGTATACTATTTCATCAAATGAATCACCCAGTATTTTCAAATTCCCTATTTATAGTCACTTAGATAATTCCAGGTGTTTTTGTTTTATTTTTCCTTTGTGCGTGCAACAATTAACACTTCCATGGCGTTCTTTCGCAGAGAACATTTTTTATTCTATTGAAAGAGATTATTCCCTCGGATAAATTCCCTGCGGGTAGAGCTGGGAGGCCGAAGAATATGAGCATCGTTATGGATTTTTCTTTGTTTTGCAATATTGCTTTTGCAGAAAAAAAACACACAAAAAAAACAAAAACCAAAAAATTCGTTTGACAGGTTACACCAGCAACAGCGGCATAGGAATGTATTCATTTTCCAGCGTTATGTTCACCGATTAAAATTTTAATATAGCATAATTTGGTGGGTGAAACAACAAAGCCGCTTGTCGTGTACTCGCTGTAGAGTGGTACCTGGCGTGTTTGAAGGTAATGGGCGACCCCCCAGAAGGCTCCTGAGTGGATTCCCTTGGTCCAAGTACGAGTTGGTCTGAAACCCTTGACCTCCTAGGCTGGCCCGCATGGAGCTGGTGGTCTGGCGAGGACCAGACTAGGGTTTGCGGTCTGGGATTCTCTCTCCTGGGCTGTCCCGACTCCCGATGCATCCTCTTACACGCCTGGCCATTTGTCTCAGGCTTGAATGTCACCATGTCATCTTGAGAGAATTTCGCCGACTCCCTCCTCCTCCGGTCCCCCATTCTGATAGTTGCATTCTCTTACTTCATTCACCCTGTCTCATTTTCTACACAGCACTATTGCACTTCAAAATGATAATTTTCCTTTGTCTACCTGGTGATTTTCTCTCTCACTCTTCAAGAATCCAGGCTCTGTGGGAAGAGGCGCATCTTCAGTTTGATTCCTGGTTCACAGTGAGTCCCCCCGGGAGCTCAGCGGAGTGCCCGGCCGGTGGCTGAGCACGCTGAGCCATGTGAAATCACGCGCCAGACCTTTCAGACCTGCGCGGTCCTTCATTTTATTGAGGTTCAACCCTAAAATAGTTGCTGAATGATGGATGAGTGAATGGATTATTGGCCACAGCTGGAGTTCATTTTATTACTGTAATGCCGTGCACACTTAGGCTGGAGATCAACAAATTAGGCAGTCACGAACAAAACAACCAGGAGGGGGAAAAAATCATCTTTAAAATTGTTTATATCGAGTGCCATTAATATATAAAAGAAACTGTCATTTTGATTGCATTAGGCTCCTCTCTTTGTTTTTGTTTTGTTTTGTTTTCGGTACCAGTAGATTGATTTGTGTGACAAGTGGCCTTTTTGGGCCTTTCAGGTACTCAGTAAATATGTCATTTTCTGAGCTGTCCCCTCTGGGATGCTCTTGGTGTATGGTGACTCCTCTCCCCCCCCACACCAGACTCGAAACTCCACGGGAGGTTGGACTGTGTTGTCTCACGCTGCCCACGGTCTTGCCAGCACGTTCTTGGCACAGAGTTGGTCCCGAGAGGGGAAGAGGAACGGCTGTGGGAGCTGGTGTAGCCTTCTGTACTCTTCACATCAGACAGTTGGAACCAGGAAACACGTGTTTTTCTTTCCTTACGTCCCCAGTTGCAGGGAGGAGGTCCGAAAGGCCAAATGGAGAGGACTTTCGGACAGGATGTGAGTCCAGTGGTGAAGCGTCGTTGCCTTTACTTGGAGAGGTGGCTGGACTGATGGAAACAGTGGTTGCCCCTTTGCTGGCTGTGCAGCCTGGGCCAGAGCTCAGCCGGGAGGGAGCAGGGCACCGGCCGGCGTGTGACGGTGACCCAGCAGCCCTTGCCGCTCCAGATCCCCTCCCCTGTCCCCGCTCTGCCCTGTTCTAAGAGATGGGCTGGGCAGCCCCCTTCACAGCCTCCTTCCCAGCGGCTGATGACAGGTGGGGGCTCCCTGCCCCCTGGTCCCGCTCTGTTACACCCTGATGGAGCTCTTTGTGGGGTACCACTCGTTCCCAGTGCCCGTTCCTCCCCATTGCACTTTCTTCCTTTTCGCATTCAGTTGGTGATGAGGCGGAAGCTGGGCGCCTTGAGCATGGACGCTCCTTCACGCGTGTGATCTGAGCCTGACTGTGGTTCTGCACCTCGGTCTTACTTTAACTCCTGTTAGGGCTGGAACGACAGCCACAGCCGGGTGGAGGGACAGAGGGGGCCCCACGGGGCAGAGCTGGCATCCCGCCAGGGGCTGGCTCATGCTATTTCGGCCACACCCGGAGGGCCCGAGGGTGGTGGCCTTGTGGGCACCCAGTACCGTGATGTCATGAACAGTGCAGAAAGGGTCCAGACAATAGGCGAGACTCGTGACGGGCGTCCCTGGATCCACTGCTAACTTGTGCTTTTTAACTCAAGCTCCCCACCTCTCTAGAACAGAGTAGTAATTTCTAGGTTTCTGGAAATAAATTTAACCCTTTCCCACTCACACACACACTCTCTCTCTCTCACACTCATACACACACAAACACATTTACTCACTCACACACAGAAACATATTCACTCATACACTCTCACACACACACTCTCACACAACACACACACTCACAAACACACTCACTCTCACACACAAACACATTCACTCACACTCTCACACTCACTCATACACACACACACGCTCACACATACTCTCACTCACACTTTCACATACTCTCTCACACACTATCACACACACTCATACACACTCACATAACACACACACATACACACTCATACTCACTCACACACACACGCTCACACACACACTTTCACACACGCACACTGTCACACACACACACACTCATACATTCACACTCTCTCACATTCACACACACACTCACACTCATACTCACATTCACACTCCTAAAGAGCTAGTGGCCCCTGATCAAACAAGAGAATGTCAGGCAGAGGACACCCAGAAGCACCAGCAACCAGAGGAAGCTGTCACCCTGGAGCATGTGACCAGGACCCCATCCGAAGGCAGCGGACCAGAGCATCTGGGGCCAAGTGTCTTAGGAGGAACGACTCACTCACCTCTTCAAATCCCTGGCTGTGGCTGAGCCAGGGCACTTCCATACATTAATATGCTATATATTTGCACTTGTTAAAAAAAAGAAAAGAAAAAATATCAATCTTCCTTCTCCTAGGAATGGGAGACAGTATGAGAAACAAAACAAAACAAAAATACCCTCAAGTTCCTCCGCAGTGGACGGGACTGCTACCCGAATCAAACCCCTCTTCCTGGCTTCCACATCACACAGGTGGCAGAGGGCTGAGGGGCAGGAGCTGACACGGGGGTGTCATGGAAGGAAGGCCACCCCTGGGCAGCCGTTTTATTTTGGGTTTCTTTTATTTGGTTCCAGTTCAGAGACAGGAGGGAGCCCCGGAGCCGGGTTGGCCAGGTTTGAATCCTGGCCCCATCTCGTCCTAGCCCTGTGACCTTGAACATCACCGTCTCCCAGCTCACCTGGGAATGAGGATGGGGGGTGACCTCCCCCAGAGGGGTGGGTCCTGAGGACTAATTCGGACCGTGGATGTGGGAGTCCCTAGAACAGTGCCTGGCCCACCGCCCTACAAAGGTAGTTCAGTAAGGTACTTGCCAGTGTGTGTGTGTGTGGGGGGGGGGGTTTCCCAGGTAGGAAGGAGGAGGTGGTGAAAGGCTGGGTGGGTGGGCAAGGACAGGACACCTGACCCAGGTAGGAAGGAGAAGGTGGTGAAAGGCTGGGTGGGTGGGCAAGGACAGGACACCTGACCCAGGTATTGCTTTAGCTGTTGTCTAGGTGGCCTTGACAAAGTCACTCAAGGCTTCCTCTGCAAAGTGGGGACCAGAGCTCCCTCCCCATACAGTCATGTGAAAGGGAGAGAGACGTAGAAGTGGGGGCTAACGCGCGGGCTCGGGAACACGTGGGTCATGGAGTCCACATTAGGTCACACTCGCCAGGTCTGCACCTGCACACACCACTGGGGAGCCAGGAATCTGGGGACAAAGGGACAGTAGCTGATCCCCCTGTGCTCAGCCATCTGACCACATGGTCCCCCCTCCAGCTGGCATCGTTCCTTCAGGACCCGGGCTGCGCTGCTGTTGGGAAGTCATTGCGCCCCTCCGTGTCCGAGGGTGCCAGCATCTGGCGGCCCCTCGGTTCGGGCTCCTGGCAGGTTCTTGCACTGCGCCGAGGCCGAGCAGTGAAGGCCCAGCCGGGGTCTCTGTCTCTCCCTAAACAGGCGTGCGTGTGGCTGGCTTCCCCGGGCTCACTGCTCCCCGGGCGCTGTGAGCGTCCACACTTCACCAGGTGCCGCCTCACCGGAGCGTAGGTGAGACCACGTTCTCGGGGGCGACACACAGATCAACATGGTAGCCAATTGGAGTGACTTAATTCTGAAGAGCTGTTTACTGAGTCGTGATAACCTCCCAGGGTGTGCGTTTAGATGATTCTGTCTGTAATGCGGGTTTCGCTCAATTGACAGTCCAACCCCTCGACCTAGCTGTTCCGGGCCAGTGCTGTTAAATGCACCTCATTTCTGGGTTTCCAACTGTGTTTGATTTCAAGGCATCTTAACTGATGCCAGGATTGTAGGTCTCTTCAACGGAAGTGACACAAATGCGGTCCTGATGAAAATTCCCTGACGTAGGAGAACAGTTTTGTTGTTGGTAGCGATTTTTAACCCTTGTCTTCCAGCTCCGTCGGACGACCTACCGTGTGTGGGCTCAGAACACTCTTATCAGCATGCAGATTAGTACCCAGAAGAAATGTAATCACCGGTGCTAAGAGTCAGATGTTTGGATTTGAGGAATGAGGCAACTAACTTCCTACCAGGGCAGACTTGGTAGTTTCAAGAGGAAGGATTTTGGGTGTAACCACCCCAGATGTTCAATCTCAGCCCTCGCCCCAGTAGTCAGTGTGACTTCAGACAAATCACTTGTTCATTCTGGGCCTCAGTTTCCTCATCTGTCCCATGGGTGTGCGTGTGAATACGTATATCTAATTGGACCCTTATGAGAGGGAGGCAGTACACGTGTAGACCCTCGTACAAAGCGGACACGCCTGCAGTTAGACCTGTAACTCTGTGTAATCGCATTTTACTCTCAGTTAAGGGGTGGCACCCAAGTCCATTGTCTGTTTTCCTTTGTCTTGCTTAAAGGGATAAGCTGTACTGTCGAGATTTAAATCGAGTCATCTTAATGTCTCTATTTTCTCCTTTGAAATGACATTGATATCATCAGATGCAGGCTATTGGTCAAGATCAAGTGCTTGATTTCTGTGTTCTCTGCTCACACATTAGCCTCTCAGAGAGTCTTCTCTGACCACCTTAACCAAAACGGCTGCCGCCACCCCTTCCTCTCGTACCTTCCGTGGTACTGTGGTGCCATGCTGTGATTTCCTTCCTAGCTCTTCGCACTGCCTGACACTGCCGTGGAGGTCTGTGTATCTAACACGAGGTCTGTACATCTAACACGAGGTCTGTACATCTAACATGAGGTCTGAAGATCTAACACAAGGTCTGTACATCTAACACGAGGTCTGTACATCTAACACGAGGTCTGTGTATCTAACACGAGGTCTGTACGTCTAACACGAGGTCTGTACGTCTAACACGAGGTCTGTACATCTAACACGGGGTCTGTACGTCTAACACAGGGTCTGTACGTCTAACGCGAGGTCTGTATAGCTAACACGAGGTCTGTATGTCTAACATGAGGTCTGTATGTCTAACACGAGGTCTGTACGTCTAACATGAAGTCTGTGTATCTAACACGAGGTCTGTACATCTAACACGAGGTCTGTGTATCTAACACGAGGTCTGTACATCTAACACGAGGTCTGTATATCTAACACAAAATCTGTACATCTAACACGAGGTCTGTACGTCTAACACGAGGTCTGTGTATCCAATACGAGGTCTGTACGTCTAACACGAGGTCTGTACATCTAACACGAGCTCCTGCAGGAAGGCGCTCCATGGGTCTTGCTTCCTCTTGAACCCACACGACACCGGGGCAGTAGTTGGCATATAGAAGGAGCTTAAAGATTTGCTCTGTCCAACGGAGAGTTCTCAAATCCTGACTTCGTAGCATGTGGAGCACCTGTGACTCTCGCCCTGCCTGCCTCTTTCTAAGCCTCTCGTTCTTGTTGGAGCGCTGGGTTTTCCTCTTGCTCAGCCTGACCTCTGAGCAGGTTGGTCTCCTTTGCGGCTGCCTCTTTATCCTTTCCTTTGTGTGTGTTTTTTTTTTTTTTTTCATTTTTCTGAAGCTGGAAACGGGGAGAGACAGTCAGACAGACTCCCGCATGCGCCCGACCGGGATCCACCCGGCACGCCCACCATGGGGCGAAGCTCTGCCCACCAGGGGGCGATGCTCTGCCCATCCTGGGCGTCGCCATATTGCGACCAGAGCCACTCTAGCGCCTGGGGCAGAGGCCACAGAGCCATCCCCAGCGCCCGGGCCATCTTTGCTCCAATGGAGCCTTGGCTGCGGGAGGGGAAGAGAGAGACAGAGAGGAAAGTGCGGCGGAGGGGTGGAGAAGCAAATGGGCGCTTCTCCTGTGTGCCCTGGCCAGGAATCGAACCCGGGGCCTCCGCACGCTAGGCCGACGCTCTACCGCTGAGCCAACCGGCCAGGGCCCTTTGTGTGTTTTTATTCGTCATTATTTCCTTCCTCGTTGTGGAAGCTGTGAGCTTTGGAATTCCCCGTGTCCCTCTTATGGCCGTATTCGTCCTGCTTTGGCTGCGGTGTTGGGGTCTCAGTTGACCTGCCATCATCCTGCTCCTTATTCAGGTTGACCATGTTCATGGTCATCTGAAAACATCTGGGCTTTCTCTAATGCCTGTCAAGCGAAGCCGGGCCTCGTGGTGAGCCCTCCCTCTTGTCCCCTGAGTCCCGCCTACTGGGGTGAACCTGCTTCAGCCTACGTCTGAGAGTTTAACACCTTTTCATGTCAGACTTCGCCCACCTCCTCTCCCCACTCCACGCCTGACCTTGATGTTCCTGGCTGATGTTATTTCACAGAAATTTCAGTGTCTGTATCTTTTCCGTGGGCTTCTTTCTCTGTAGTAAAATACCATGAGGATCAGGTTCTTATTTTTTGCCCTTTTTGGCCATAACTTTTATATCTTATTTTTTATTTTGTATTTTTGTATTTTTCTGAAGTGAGAAGTGGAGAGGCAGAGAGACAGACTCCCACATGCGCCTGACCAGGATCCATCTGGCATGCCCACTAAGGGACAATGCTCTGCCCATCTGGGCCATTGCTCCGTTGCAACTGGAGCCATTCTAGCCCCTGAGGCGGAGGCCATGGAGCCATCCTCAGCGCCCGGGCCAGCTTTGCTCCAATGGAGCCTTGACTGCAGGAGGGAAGAGAGAGAGAGAGAGAGAGAGAGAGAGAGAAAGGAGAGGGGGAGGGGTGGAGAAGCAGATGGGTGCTTCTCCTGTGTGCTCTGGCCGGGAATCAAACCTGGAATTTTCACACGCCAGGCCGATGCTCTGCCACTGAGCCAGCCGGCCAGGGCTCAGCCATAACTTTTATTAATGAAGTGCATTTTCTTTCTTTCTTTCTTTTTTTTTTTTTTTTTTTTTTTTTTTCATTTTTCTGAAGCTGGAAACAGGGAGAGACAGTCAGACAGACTCCCACATGCGCCCGACCAGGATCCACCCGGCACGCCCACCAGGGGCGGTGCTCTGCCCCCCAGGGGGCGATGCTCTGCCCATCCTGGGCGTCGCCATATTGCGACCAGAGCCACTCTAGCGCCTGAGGCAGAGGCCACAGAGCCATGCCCAGCGCCCGGGCCATCTTTGCTCCAATGGAGCCTTGGCTGCGGGAGGGGAAGAGAGAGACAGAGAGGAAAGCGCGGCGGAGGGGTGGAGAAGCAAATGGGCGCTTCTCCTGTGTGCCCTGGCCGGGAATCGAACCCGGGTCCTCCGCACGCTAGGCCGACGCTCTACCGCTGAGCCAACCGGCCAGGGCCTCTTTCTTTCTTTTTTAACTGTAGCCGCCATTGGCAAGCACACATTGCAGGTCAGAGGTCTCGGGTTCCAGTCCTGGTTCAGTGCCCTGTGTTAGCTGTGTGAACGGGGACCGTCATTTCACGACTCCCTGGTTCTGATGGAACCGCACAGCGTGGCTTGGGGTTTGGGACGGGGGCCGTGGATATGTCTGTGCTTTGTCAACACACTGCCATCCACATGTGTGTGCCCGTCTTCACCCCACATCTGCCAGATGCCAGCCTGAGACCTAGACTCCTGTTTCTTGGATAATGTCACCGTGAGCTCTTCGTGGGCGGAGAAGAATGGCAGACGGGAGGAAAGGGGGAGACGTAACGGGGACACATGTGGCGGGGTGGGGTGGGGAGCGGACTGGGAGATATGTAAGATATATATATATATGTATATATATATATATATTATTCTGTATGGGCACAAAGACCAACTTATTTTTTCGAAAAAAGCGTAAATGTGGATAAATGAAACCCGAGAAGTATTGGTTTCCTTGACTTATTTTGACTACTTCATCAGCTGCATGCTGATGTGTTGCGTTAACGCTTTTGAACGCACTTGGGAATTAAATCAGATGGCAATTGCATTAAATTCCCATTCACTTGGAACATTGCCCTCCCGTGCTCAAACGGAAGAATGAGCCGGGGTACGGAGTGAGCTGGAAGGCCTGTCGCCGGCTGACATCCTTGGACCGTTCATTGCACGCCAGACGCCGCCCTGGATATTTCGCACGTGATGTTATTCACTCTGCACGTGCTCCCTTGTGTCTGGTGAGGATGCTGGGGCTGGTTACCCAGCCTACCTGGAGTCTCACTGCCCAAAGTCTCCTCTCTTCTGCTGTGATGGAGACGGTTGTTCTGGCCCTCCTACTGCTGCTTTTCCATACACAGTGTTCTATTCTGTAGCAGGCAGACACGGAGTATTTCTTCTGAGGGCCTCCGGTTCAGGATCAGTTAGACTCAGTGAGACCGTGGGCCCCAGGTTTGGAAGGACGCTTCAGGGCATTGCCTCTGGCCTCCCCCCCACCCCCACCACTGGAACGTGACTCACCCTGAAATGTTCCAGCCTCTGCCAACCCCAGTGGTCCTTCACTGAAGGTGATTTTTGTCCCCCCAGGGGACATTTGGCTATGTCAGGAGGCAACTTTCATTGTTACAGCAGGGAGGGAGGGAGGTACTGGCGTCCTGGTGAGTGACAGCCAGGGATGCAGCTGACCTTCCTTAACGGCATAGGATGGGCTCCGCAGAGAATTATCCCGCCCCGAAGGCCAGTCGGGTGAGTGAGGTCGAGAAACCCAGACCCAGAGTGGCCAGGTGGGGCGTGAGGTGTGGGAGAAAGAAGGTAGAGCTCGTTATGTGGCCATGAAGAAGTGATTCAGCTTCTCTGACCGCCAGTCCATCTGTCTGGAAAATGGACGTCTGACTTCTGGTTTATGCCGACTTGTGACTCCGGGCCCCCTGGCTCCCACGGTCTCACTGAATCCCCACGGAGACCCAGTAAAAGGCAAGTGCAGTGCTGGGAGTGTGAGATGCCCCTGCTGACTCTCAGGCAGATAAAGCTGCTGCAGGTCCACCAAACACCTGGGCCTCCCCTCCCACTTGAGTGGGGTTGTGATTCAGCAGCAGCTGCCTAACCGAGGACTACATTTCCCAGGCTGCCTGGTTCTCAGTAGAACTGTGTGGTTCATTCTATTTGGAGGAAGGTGAGCAGTACTGCAGGTCTTTTTAGAGCCCAGGTGCTCAATTCTTCACATTCTCTTTTTGCTCTTTGATTGGATGGATGTTGACATCTTTAAGCCCATAAAAGGTGACAGTGAAAATATCAAACAATCTTGGGTTTCTGAATCGCTTCGTGGACAGAAATTGCCTGCGAAGTGGGCCTATTATTTAAACAATGATAAACTATTATTCTGCGAAGCTACTATGCCTTGGGGTTTGTTACAGCAGCTAGTTTTACACTAATTAATACAAGTTGGATCTAGAAAAGTCATTAGCAAGCTCTCTTCTGGGCTTATCCTCTTGAACAAAAACTTTCTTACCTCAAAAGAGATGATGAGAAGATAGTTCTTCCCCCTCCCACTGATATTGGGCTCAGAATTCCAAGTTCTGTACAACCTGAAAGCTGGAAAATTCTTTTTGTCAGGTGTTGCTTTTTTTTTTTTTTTTTTTTAAAGATAAAAACGTGTCTCTTCCCAACGACTATTAATTAATGTAAAAGCTGTAAAATCCGGAACAATATGCGTGGGCTGAGAGTGTGTGTTTATGGCAAGGAAGGGGCGTGGCCTTGGCTGGGCCCGTGAGGCTCAGGTGGGAGTCTGTCCAGGTGAGACACTCAGAAGCCCGGTCCAGGAGGGCGGGTCTTGCCTTAGGAGCCCAGGGACAGGTGTGCTTCTGGCGGGGGTGTGTGACGGTTTAGGACACCAGCCCTATGTGAGGGCTCCTGAGGGCAGGATATCTGGGCGGGGTGGTCTTGGAGCCCTGGTCCCAGGAGGACCTGCTACGTGAGGTGGGTGTCCGGGTGACCAGTCCGTGTCAGCCCAGCAGGCCTGGCTCTGTCGTCAGGCCCGGCTCCCCCAACACTCCACCTCCTCAGCTCGGGTCGGCTCACTGCTCGCGGGGCCCTGAGCCGCCCGCTGAGGCTGGGTGGCGCGGGGCGTGGGAGAGGGTGGAGCCTTTGGCGTTGCATAAGCAAGCACCGCCATCGGTCTGCAGCCCTCCTGAAGACATCGTGGGGACACATTCAGTCATAGGAGACGGTGCCGTTAGCACGAGGCAGGTGCCCAGAAACAGCACCTACCTCAGCGGCGGGGAGGTGGGCGCAGGGGTTCCCAGTGTAATCGGGGCTTCATCGTGTTCATGTCGTGCTGTTATTATTTTTATTTTTTCAAGTCTTTTTTTTTTCAATTTATTTATTGATTTTAGAGAGAGAAAAGGGGGAGGGGGAAAGAGAGAGAGAGAGAGAGAGAGACAGAAACATTGACCTGTTCCTGTATGTGCCCTGACTGGGGATCGAACCCACAACCTCGAGTATCAGGACGATGCTCTAACCAAACGAGCTGTCCAGGCAGGGCGCACCGCGCTGCTTATAAACTCCACACGCGTGTTCCCTGCGTGGGGGGTGCTTCCGTCCGGACCCAGAGACAGCGCTCAGGGGAGCTTTTAGCTTTGAGGGGCGTTAGCCTCCTTTTCTTCCTAATCAGATTGGAATGGCCATTTCTCTGGGCCTCAACATCCCCATTTGTCAAAAGGGAAGGCTGTATTATACAGGTGGGTTCCAAACTTATCCCCCCACCCCCCATGCCTTAGACAGTAGAATGCCTTCCTAAAATAGTATGAAAAACAAGTGACTCAGCTCTGCATAATCCTGGGGCTCCTAGAATAGTACAGAGTCTCTTTCCCTGCCACCTGGGCAGGTGGGTTTCTTCGCTTCTTTTAAGGTGTTTTATTTTTATTTTTCCCTTAATGCATATGGTCCTCCTCCTTTTCCATGCTGTCCTGGGCCCTGGCAGAAAACGAGGCTAGGATTTGGTCTCTTCTTTTGTAAATGCAGTGCGCCTGCACCTGCTTTTCATTAATAAAGTAGCAGACCTGTTGCTTCAGATGTGTATCCCGAGGCAGGCATGACTCGCTCCGGCCCGATCAGTGGAACTCGTCCTCTGTGACGGAGCTCAGGCTGGTGGCAGGGAGCAGGCAGTTATTGGCAGAGCCTCCGATCGTCTGTCCTCAGTGAGGGAGAGCCTCCTGTGGGAACTAATCAACGGCCAGATGTGCCCTGTGCCTTGCTCTTCAGATCGCTCACACACGTGAGTCGGGAACTGCTGGGCCCCCGGTGAGGCAGGCCTGTGCTTGGCTGTGTCTCAGCAGACGGTGGAAGATGCCCTTTCTGAGGAGAGCTCCAGGAGGCTGCGTGGAGAAGCAGGCAGGGCTGGGTCTGGTTCCTGGCTCTGCCCGCTTTTTGCTGTTGAATGAAACCCTGCAGGTGCCTGAGTCTCAGTTTCTCCACCTGTAGGAGGGAACGGATGATGTCACTTGCGTCGTATTTTCGGAGGAAAATGATGTATGGGGATTACAGAGTGTGGGACCTGCTTTATACTAGTTGAGGAAGTTCAAAGATCCCAGCCTTGCCTTGGTCCTTGACACGTCCCTGGGTCTGGAGCGCTCTGCAGCCCACGGCCTGTCCGCACCCTCACTCTTGTCCTGCCAGAGCAGTGTGGTGACTGGCGTTGTCAAGGGTAGAGGGGCTCAGCAGGGGCTGCTCTGAGCGTGAGCGTGGCCCCTTCCATGGGTTCCCTTCCTAAACCGCACCACAGACTTTAGTCCCCCTGCTGACTAGTGATATCACTGCTCAGACGACCTACCCACATGCCTCCTGCTTCCACTTTACCCAGCCTGTCATTTAAGGTGACCTCTCTAAACTGCAGGTCCTGTAGGGAATGAGTCCAGTTCATTAGACAGTGGGCTCCATGAGGCACGGAGTCTGCTTGCTTAGCCTGCGCCCCTCATGCTTGACACATTGTGGGCACTCAGTGGACGTTTGTTGTTTAACTGCTCTGATGACGACCTCAAGTAGCTCTCTCTTACATTCAGGCTCTTTGGAAGGATGGGAGAGCTCTTTGAAATCTCTTTTCTTCTAGACCTATATACCATGGACCCAGGATGGAAACCAGCCCAAATAGTTAGCCTCTGTGCTTTTGCACATGCTGTTCCCTGTTCTTGGAATAACCCTCCTTACTTTCTCAACTCTTTCATAGCTCAGCCCAAGCATTTCCCTCCAGCTAACCATTTTCTGATGACCGTCCCCACCCTTGCAAGTTGTGCTGGGTGCCCCCACATCTCTAGCCAGCTGGCATAAACCCCTGTCTTTGCAGGCAAGGGCTACGTCTAACTTCTCTCTTTATTCCCAGGGAGCACTGTTTATAGGAGGAATTCTGTTGGTGGCTACTAGCATGAAATCAAGTCGTTTTTTTAAAACGCGTACAAAATGATGACAATGCCCTAAATAGCTGATAATGATTACACTTTCCATTTTTCTGGTGAGGAATCAGAGACGGAGCCAGAAAGGTTCAGTGACTTGGCTAAGGACACACAGCTGGCGTGGAGCTGGCGGAACGGGTGGCCCCATGCTCTCTCTCTTGAGGGAAGCGCACGCTCAGAAACACAGGGGAGCGAACCTAGGGCGTGGGAATCCCACGCAGGGACCCAGGAGGCTGCGGGGTAGGCCTGGCTCCCGGCCATGCCCTGGCGGAGAGCGTGGGCACCAAGACCCATGGCCACTGTCCTCGTGGCGATTCTCAGGAGATTTCTGTTCTCGTTGCTCTTTTCCAGTGTCGTTCCTGCAGTTCAGCGTGTGGGGGACATAGTGTTTGTCGCAACTGCTAATGACAGGGCTGCTGAAAAAGACTGTTTATTTTTGGAGTTAAGCTTCAGCCTTAAAGAAATAAAAATAAACATTGAGAGGGTTTTGTTTTTTGTTTTTTTTAAAGAAAAATATGTAGAAAATAATTCCATCTCAGCCTGCTCTGTGTCGAGCGAGGGTAGAATGGGAATGTCACCCAGGACTGGAGGTGGATGGCCGTGGCTTTAGCCTTGGCCCTGCCATGAGCTCACTTTTCCATGGGATGTCACCTTCCAATTCCTGCCAGTCCAGCGGACAGCTGCGGGGTCAGAGTCAGCCTGGCTGCAGCCTCTCCCTGCTCCTCTCAGCACTGCTGGCCCCATCGCAGTTCTTTGAGCCGGTCTGGACTGGGCATGAGGGGGTAAGCTCTCCACAGGACCACGGTCAAGTGCAGCCCCAGGTCCCGCCTCACCTGCCTTCGCCTTATTTGAGCGTCAGTGAATCATCAGCAAAATGCCACTGTTCATACTGGTAATGATATGTTGACCATACCTAACACATCTTGAGAGATTACTATCTGCCAGACTCCTGCTCATCACACCTGGAAGATGGCATTCTGCAGATTTTGGCTTTTCTTGATCCCACCCCATGGGCGGAATGTACTTCCCAATCGACTTGGGCAGAACCCCACAGACTTTCAGCTTGGCCATTTGATTTGCTTTGATCAGTAGAGGGTGGGCAGAAGGAACAGCGTACCAGTTCCGAGAAGAGGCCCTGTGTATTTCTGCCTCACTGCTTGGCCGTTGCCATCTATCTTTAGAACCTGCTTCAGGCAGCAGCTGCTCCTTCAGCCTCATTCCTGGGGTAGAGAAGGGCAAAAGGAGCAGATTTAAATCCAACTTAGAACCAAGCCACACTGACCCACAGACTTAATTCTTGAGAGCAAGAATTAAGTGTCTGTATATACCTTTAAGATTCAGGGATGTTTGTTACTGCAGCAAAAGCTGACTCATACAACACATTTAAAGGATGATCTTAGATAACTCTCACAGCAAATCCTCTGATATATAGGTATCATATTTCCTCCTTTCCCATATGGGGTTGGACTAGATCCTTTTCTTCTAGAATCCTAACAAGCTCTGCTCTTCTATAATCATAAGCCCTGGGATCTGGCAACATCAGCTCTCTATTCAGGTTGTGGTCAGTGGGCCTTGAAGAACAGAGTTCCTTTATTTGATCACAGGTGGGCATTGAGAGTCTACTGAGAGATAATCTGACATCAAGAAGGAACTCCGTCTCTTGGATTCCGACTGGTGTTTGGAAGGGCCGAGAGCAGTCCTTTGCCCTCCAGGAAGGTCCTGGCTCTGGAAGGCTGCCCTGCAGAATTGGAGCGAGTGGTGCTCGACAGGACTTTGTGTCCAGAGGTCTATGAGGATCCCAGTCCCAGAGTGCTCTGGCTGAGCTGAAGGGATGGCCTTCCAGAGACATGGAGCTATCGGGCTATACGCAGAGCTAAGATTCTCCTGGGCCCTGTTGACCATACGCAGGACAGCTAAAAGCTGGTCTAGGCAGCAAAGGAGTCATAAGTAGATTCAGACACAATGTTTTTGAGGGCTTACCTCTGAGTGGGAAACCTGGCTTCAGGGTGTGGCTCCTGGCTGACATGCTGAGCTGTCCCTGGAACTGCCTGAAGGACCTCTCCCGTTAACACTTGTTGCCACTGGGGCCTTCTGCCCACACTGCCCCATCACCCAGCTGAGTCCTGGATTTCCACTCCCAGCACATCCGTGGAGCTGCTTCTCCCAGATCTGGGCCTTGCTGTATTTGGAGCCCAGAGGACCAGTGTGTCAAAGATGAAATGGTATTTCCTAGGCAGTGAAGCCATGTGTGTTGAGAAGCCCAAACAGTCCTCCAGTGGCTGCAAGGGCAGTGGACGGAGCGACTGCAAAAGCATTGCATTGATTGCAAGAGGTAACTGAAGTAAGAGTTCAGAATACCTCCTGGAAGGCAGGCAGCCCTGGGCTCCGGCGAGGTGCTAATGAGCTCCCCAGCCAGCTGTAGCTCGACCTGCCTCTTCCCAGCAAATGACCCAAGGCTGTCATGGAAGAGGGCACAGCAAGAAAGGCGATGAGGTGATTAATGCCGAGCCGTTCCATGGGCCCATACCAGCTTCCCTCCCTAAGTCATTCTCTCTCCTTTTATCTCCTCAAGGCAAAGCAAAGAGCCGGGCGTGCACTGGGAATTTCTCCCTCTGCCGCATTCTGATCTATTTGCTTGTGTAAATGAGCCACTCTTTCAGAAGGGGAGTGAACTTGCCTCCTCTCTGGGGACATTAAGCCCAAGAATTTACCTTGTTCCCTGCCCCTGTGGTCTTAGTCACCCTCCCGGCTCCCTAAGACTGAGACACCTGGTTCCCATGGGATGTCAGGATGTGCATGTTATCTGGAGGACAGGGGACTAACTCTCGTGTCTGGGGAGGGAGTTTTTGAAGGCAGATGTGTGCCATCAGATGGAACGGGCAACTCTACTTCTGCACGGAGTTGCATCATTGTGTTATCATGCCGAGAGGGCTTCTCACGAGGTCAGCTTTGCTGTTTCTACCCCCGAAGATTGGTACCTTCTCTCTTGTGCAAACCAAGTGTGTGAAAGTGTGTCTTCAGCACGGAAGCCCCAAGCTGCAGACCAGGAAAGGGATACAGGGATCTTTTACTGCTTATTAAAATATGAACGTTGACTTTTTTTTTTTTCTGCCTTTGATTGAAAGAAGAAAGAAATCACTACATTTTTCTTGCTTTTCAATAATATGCTTCACTGGCGCGCGTTTCAGTTCTGGACCCTGAAGCAAATATCTCAGCTGCGAGCCCTCAAGCAGCAGGTACGAGGAAAGGAAACCTGAGTTCTAATCTCCATTCTGCCACCAGCAGTGACATCAAGGAACTTGCCAGCTCCCGGAACGCTGAGCGGCGCGGGTTTCGTCCCTCGGTGGTTTCCCTCCGCGTTCTCCTGGCCCCTTCACCTCCTTCTCGCGCCGTCATCTTTCAAAGCGCAGTTTAAATGTCACCTTCCCTGTGAGGACTTCTTCAGCCTCCCCAGACTCATATGAACGTTCCCTCTTCTGAGCTCTTTTGAACTACTTTTCCTTAAAATAGTCGTTGTTGGTTTGGTAATTTATCTCCTCAAATATTTTCCGAGTGGCTCCTGCACGCCCAGGCGCCGTGGGAGGGCCGGGGATACCGGCGTTCATTAAACGAGAGCGCACACAGTGCGGACCAGCGTTGTCTGATGCCAGTTCCCGTGACGACGGGACTCTGGGCCTGTGCTGTCTGCTGACTGGGACTCCGCAGTCACACGCAGCGGCTGTCGAGCACTTGCCGTGGGGCTCCCATGACTTAAGAATTGAATTTCAAATTTTATCTAATTTTAATGTAAGTAGCCACACGGAGCTAATGGCTACCACACTGGACAGCACCATTCTATAGGTAGAGAGGGACCTGGAGAGAGGTAAATAAATCCATATATATATATATATATTTTTTTTTTTTTTTTTATCAATTGTGGTTAGAGGCACGTTGGAATCAAACAGAGCATAATGCTAGAAAGTAAGTGAGGAGACCTAGCTTTGTAAGAGACCGAGAAAGACTTCTTAGAGGAAGTGACATTTTTAACTAAGACCCGGAGGATGAGGCGGTGTCACCATTTACAGAGCAGGAAGACTTGTCCGGGGGGAAAAAGCACCAGTGAGTGGGAAACGTGAGAGGTAGGCGTGAACGGGGTGCGGGGGGCCTACTGAAGGAAGTGGAGGTGGTCAGATCATTCAGGGTGCTGGGGGAGGGGGAGGAGGGGGCGTACTGAAGGAAGTGGAGGTGGTCAGGTCATTCAGGGTGCTGGAGGTGCTGGGGGAGGGGGAAGGGGGGCGTACTGAAGGAAGTGGAGGTGGTCAGGTCATCCAGGGTGCTGGAGGTGCTGGGAGAGGGGGAGGGGGGGGCGTACTGAAGGAAGTGGAGGTGGTCAGATCATTCAGGGTGCTGGAGGTGCTGGGGGAGGGGGGGGCGTACTGAAGGAAGTGGAGGTGGTCAGATCAGTCAGGGGGCTGGAGGTGCTGGGGGAGGCGGGGGCGTACTGAAGGAAGTGGAGGTGGTCAGGTCATTCAGGGTGCTGGAGGTGCTGGGGGAGGGGGAGGAGGGGGCGTACTGAAGGAAGTGGAGGTGGTCAGGTCATTCAGGGTGCTGGAGGTGCTGGGGGAGGGGGAGGAGGGGGCGTACTGAAGGAAGTGGAGGTGGTCAGGTCATCCAGGGTGCTGGAGGTGCTGGGGGAGGAGGGGGGGCGTACTGAAGGAAGTGGAGGTGGTCAGATCAGTCAGGGTGCTGGAGGTGCTGGGGGAGGGGGAGGAGGGGGCTGGCTGGAAGTGTGAAAAGAGCAGGGCACCAAGCCCACATCTCCCGTCAGCCCAGTGCTCACGCTGCACTTTCCTGCCCACGCAGTGTGGGCTCCCAGCCTCCGCGGGCGGTGCCGGCCTCATCTGCATTCTGTTTCCTTCCCTGTCTCCAGCCTGAGTTAGTTAGGCCCACCTAATTTATGGAGCTGCTATCCACGGGCAGTGCATGTCGGGCTGAGGGGCCTGTCCGTGTGTGTCTCCGTGCAGGAGAAATACTGCCGTCTCCACGGGGGCCGCCCTTCCTGGTCCTGCCTGATCGCTGGTTAAGATTCTGCGAGCATTTAGCACAAGGAGGGATTGCTGTAATGACAAGTGGATCCTTCTGTAACCTCTACTTAATTGGATGAAGTGACAGCCCCAGCGAAGACTCAAATAAAATTTGGTGCAATTAGACTCTGCTGAACGTCTCGTGCCAGAACCACTGTGGGAATCTTAGAGCGCCTCCACGGAACCGTGGCGGAGCCTGGGCGGCGGGGAGGAGCCTGGGCGGCGGGGAGGAGCCTGGGCGGCGGGGAGGAGCCTGGTTGGTGGGGAGGAGCCTGGGCGGCGGGGAGGAGCCTGGGTGGCGGGGAGGAGCCTGGGCGGTGGGGAGGAGCCTGGGCGGCAGGGAGGAGCCTGGGTGGCGGGGAGGAGCCTGGGTGGCGGGGAGGAGCCTGGTTGGTGGGGAGGAGCCTGGGCGGCGGGGAGGAGCCTGGTTGGTGGGGAGGAGCCTGGGCGGTGGGGAGGAGCCCGTGCTTGGGGGCCGGTGGAGCTGTGCTCTCCACCTGCTCCTCCTCCCGTCCGCCCCCCATTTCTGCGAGACTTCTCTCTAGAGGTTTCCCTGGAGGAAGTGGTGGAGGCACCGGGGGCCGAGGGGGTGTCCTAGATTGGGTTCTCCGGAAAGAGTATCTGAGACAAAGAGTGAGATGCAGTGGGCTCCTTCAGGGAAGGTCCACGGAGGTGGGCCTGTCGGGGAGTGAGGAAGGCAGGGCCGGGCCGTGTGGTTACAACCGAAGGTGCCGGGCTCAGGCAGCGGGAGAGCCCTGGAGCTTGGAGAGCCCCTCGGAGCTGTCCCAAATTCAGGCAAGAGGGCCAGGCCTTTGTATTTCTGCACCAACCAGTCACCGAGCCTGTCCCTCCCCCCAGCAAGCAGAACCTTGGTTGGGCGGTTCCCAGGAGGGGTGGAGCTGTCAGCAGTCAGCAGGTGACCTTGCCCAGCCCCTGGGAGGGCGCACTCCTCAGCAGATGACTCCCGTGTCCAGCGCAGGCTCAGCCAGAACTGACAGCGCACGGTTCCGGGACCTCCTGATCGTCCTCGGATGTTGCTTCCCGGCACGTCCGCCTGTCGAACCCTGCTCCTTTCTCTTCCAGGTCCCTTGACATCCTCCCCAACCTGCACGGGATGAAATGAAGCAAGTTCTCTGATGCCCTGGAATCCTGTTTCCCCCCTTTTCTCTGCTACGTGCTCCCAACACCCTCCCTGGCCTCCAGGGCTCCTATCTTATGGCTTCCTGCTTTTGGTCCCCAGGACGGGTCACCAGTGTCTGAAGGTAGCTCCTCAGTGCCTCCCTCCCTCCGGGGGTCTTCCCCTGTGGTGTCTAGCTCTGAGCACGGGCCTGGAAGCCCGACTCTCACTGTGGTCAGAGCACCGTGTGGGGTGCGGGAGTGTGCGGGCGCCAGGTCACCGGACCGGAGTGAGAGTCCCTGCCCCTTTCCAGACGCGTGACCCTGCCCTGGGGAAGTCAGGGTTTCTCTTGGCTGACACTGGGGACACAGACATGGATTTATATGTTCTGTGTCATATTTTTTTATTTATTTATCATTTTGAGCCTTTCACATCTGTAACGTTGGGATCCGTCTGCCTACATCGTGGGGGTGTGAGGACAGATGTGGCATGACAGGCTCACAGCACAGCCCCGGGCACAGGGTAGAAGCTGTCATTCTTGTCACCTCCATTGAAGGCCGTGTTTAGCCCGGCCCCGCCCGGCCGGACCCAGCCCAGCCTAGGGCAGTCCAGGCCAAATCATCTCAGAGTCGTGTTAGAACCCGGGTGCTAGAATGAAGTCTGGGGTGTAGCAGAAAGTCCTGAGAAGAGAGGAGGCACCATGGTGAAACAGGTCGTCCACTCTGGTTGTGGGGCCTCCAGCCACGCCTGAGCCCACACCTTGTGGGGCCCACCTGCGTGCAGCCTCCCGTCTCACAGTCGGGGGCGAGCAGCTCTCATTCCTGTAACTCCCCTCCTCCGATGGGTGCTCCCAGCTCCCTCCGCTGCGGGGGAGAAGGGGTGTGAGAGCCTTGTCTTCCCGGCCCCCTAACCCGGGCTCCGTGGAGGCCTCTTCCTGTCTTGCCAGCCGTGGGAGCCCATACAGAGCCTCCCAGTCCCCGTCCTGCCCCTCTCCCCGTCGGACACGCAGCAGGACTCCACAGGCACATGGGAAAGAAAAGCCTTGATCACTGTTTATTTTCCTTAATTTGCATTGTGCCTCTTTTATTTTTACCCTTGATTACAAGCAACAGAAAAGTTCCTCTCCGGGCCCCCACCTTGCAGCTGGTAGTTTGAATAGCAGCTGCTGGACCCACCTCCCCCTCCCCGCCAAGGCTCAGCAAGGAGAGAAATTAGCTAAAAGGGAAACAAGAGAAGCATTTTTAGTGCGGGGTGGAAACCTCGTTTTGCCAGACCTGCAGTCTTTGGCTTGGCTTCCGAGCCTTTATTGGATGCCAGCCCACACAGCTCCCGGGACAAAGTGGCTTTTGTTCTTGTCATTGTTGTTTTGCTCCATTGTTTTCTGTTTGATGACAAACTGGCACCCTCAGAGCCCCTCTGTGGATAGTTCTGTGGGTCCAGTCATCCCGTCTGTAGGGAGAAGTGGTCTCCGTGTTAAATGGTGAAGATCTTCATTTGTTTTTACGTCCTTTATTTATTCGTTTAGTCTTGTGTATTTATTCATTCATCAAACGTGTTTATGTACCTGTGGATGGATTGCCTGCATCTTGCCAGTGTCTGGGATACAAAGTTAAATTAGACAGTTTCCTTGACCTCAAAGCTACCATCTGGCCGCAGGGACCTGTGTGCAAAGGATGATGGCAGTGAAGGATGGACAGCATCACATTCTTAAAGCGGTCATTGCTAATGCGTGGGCGTGCTGTCACCGTCTCTTAGCCCAGGTCTCCATTGTAGCAAATCCTGCCTGTGTGATCTTGGATCGGTTACGCTTTCTGTGTCTGCTTCCTCATCGGTTACAATGCGGGAATCGATAGAATTCACCTCGGAAGATCATGAGGATTAAGTGAGATAACGTGTCTGTCATGCCTGGTGGAGTGCCTGGCGTGCGGTAAACTGCACGCATCTGTTGGCCGCTGTCCCTGCTCTTGTGGAGTAAGGATGCTCAGGCTGTGGCTGCAGAGACTGGGATTCAAACTCTGGCCTCATTGCTGCACCATGTAACCTATGACAAGTCACCTAACTTCCCCTCCCTTGCAAACTGGTAATGTAAGTTCACTCACGTGTGAGGCAACAGGGTCATGGACCAGCAGCATCCGCATTACTGGAAGCTTCTTAGAAATATAAATTCTCGCCCTGGCCAGTTAGCTCAGTAGTAGAGTGTCAACCCAGTGTGTGGATGTCCTGGGTTTGATTCCCTGTCAGGGCACACAGGAGAAGCACCCATCTGCTTCTCCACTCCTCCCCCTCTTGCCCCTCTCCATCTCTCTCTCTCTCTCTCTCTCTTCTCCTCCTGCAGCCATGGCTCTATTGGAGCGAGTTGGCCCTGGCCGCTAAGGATAGTTCTATTGCCTCTGCCTCAGGTGCTAAGAAGAGCTTATTTGTTGAGCAATGGAGCAACACCCCAGATAGAGCATTGTCCCCTAGTGGGCTTGCCAGGTAGATACCATTGGGGTGCCTGTGGGAATCTGTCTCTACCTCCCCTCCTCTCACTGAATAAAATAATGTAAATTCTCAGCCTTCCCCCCCACCCCAGACCTATAGAATCAGAACAGGGGGGGTCTATGTGTTAAAAGTCCTCCTGGATGATGATGTGTGCTAAAACTGAGCAGCACTGGGTTAGAGATGAGACGTGAAAGTTGTCTGACACACAGTCTGCCCACATACTGCTGATGGGTGAGGGTGTTTACAGCTGGCTTTGCAGTGAGAGCAGAAATCAAGGGTGCAGCAGGCTTCACTGGAAGGCTTCATTGGCACCAGGCCTGGAAGACGATAGGGGGTTTTTGAGAAGGAAGGTTTCTTTTTAGGTGGAGGCGCAGTGTGGGCAAAGGAACAGTCTTATTTGGAGGATGGTGTAAAGTTTGGTTGCTACCCAGGCAGAAAATTCAAGGACAGGCGGTTGTGGAGACACAGCCTGACAAAGCCAGAGGTCTGGTCCGACTTAGTCAAGGCCTTTGAGCTTGATGCTGGGACAGTCGACAGGTTCGAAACACAGAAGTGACAAGACGGAGTCTGTTGTAGGAGGAGCCGTGGAGCCTGCGCGGGGGCAGTAGAAACACCCAGTGGGGCAGAGCAGGTTACGGTCCCTGAGTCTTCAGAAGAAACTTTCTGCTGAAGGCGAACACGAACTGGTAGACCAGTTGTCCTTCCCCGCCCCCCCCCCCCCCCTTACTTGTTCTTCTATCTGGTGTCTTGTAAATATTTGCTGAGTGCCTGCAATGGCTCTAGGCATCCGGGGAGACACACATAAGATAAGTGGAGCACCACCCTTACCCAACCACGGTCCGGAGCCTCCTGAGAAACACAACGTGTGTGATTATTAGATGCCGTGACAGGGAGAGGAAGCCAACCTTTATTGAACACCTGACGCGTTCACTGTAGATGATGTTGTTAGTGTGATTCCTGCTAGTTATTTATTATTCCCTGGCGACGTTCTTGGGGGTCCGAGTACAGATTCACTTCGTCCTCACCGTGACCCATTTTATGAGCTGAAGACACGTCTGAAAGAGGTGTCAGTGTATCAGGACTTGAGAGGGAATAGGCATCAAAGAGGACCTCAGGCTTGGGGCAGGCTCCTCCCCCCACCCCCCCACCCCCGCCCCAGCACACACAAATAATTGCAGGACCAAGCCGGAAGGGCCATGAGGAGACAGGCACGAGGCCGTCTGAGGTTCCAGACCAAGGAGGCCTCATTTGTCCTGTCAGTGGTCTTTCAAAGATGTTAAAAAAAAAAAAAAAAAGGCGGGTGACATGATCAGAGCCGCTTTGGAGAGATGCTCTGACATCTCAGAGTATTTGCTGGCAAAAAAAAAAAACCAAACAAACAAAAAAAAATGAGGTCTGAGGAGGTACCGTCTTATGAGGGGCACTGACATTTATTCATAGCATTTCTGCTCCTCTGCCTAAGTCTCTGAAGCGCTGTGTCTGTGTCGGAATCTGAGCAGGATGAGCGAGCCACTGAGGCTTTGGATTCTACTCCCACCCTGGAAAAATCCCATTAGTAACAGCTCATCAGTGCCCGGAGCGTGGTGATGGCAGCTGCTGAGGGACTGAACGTGGGCGGCACCGTGTGTCCTGGGAATGGAAGGCGGGAGGGGCCAAGAGGAGAGGGGGAGAGGGGGGAAGCCTACCCTGTGGGGGTTATTGACACCTGCCAGCTCATTTGCCCTCCGGACATGGGGAACGGGCATTGCTCCTATTTTACAAAGAGCGAGGGAAGCTCAGTAAGGTGAAGCGCCTTGATCAGGGTCACACAGCGGCCCGTGGGCTGAACCATCGCCTTTTGCTGAAGGGCCTGGGAGTCCTGGTTTTGCGTGTTGCTCTGTGTAGGTGACATTGTTGCAGGTAGCACACCTTGGCAGTAAGAGTCAGTCTCTGGGATGGGAGAGCTGCCTACCACCCTGTGGTAGCCAGAATAATGGCCACCCCCCACCCCAAGATGCCTACAACCTGTGACTCTATTACCTAACATGGCTAGGACTTTGCAGGTGTGATCGAATCAAGAATTTTGAAATGGGGAAATTATACTGACTTATCTGGGCCTGATGCAATCATCAAGGTCCTTATAAGAAGGAAGCAGGGAGGTCATAGTCAGGGGAGATGTGACAATGGAAGCAGAGAGTAAGGAAGGAGAGGACAGAGAGAGAGAGGAGGGAGAGAGAGAGGCTGGAAAATGGTGTGCTAGTGGCTTGAAGATGGAGGATGGGGCCACAAGCCAAGGAATGCAGGCGGCCTTTAGAATAGGAAGAAAGCCAGTGAACAGATTCTCCTTTGGAGCGTCCAGAAGAAATGCAGTCCTGCTGACACCTTCACTTCAGCACTTCTCACATCCAGAACTGTCGGGGAATACAGTCATTCTGTACAAAGCCCCTAGGGCTGTGGCCATTTGTTACAGCAGCCACAAGAAAGGCGTCTAGGTTTCCAGGACTTGTGAGGCAGGCATCACCACACTGTCGCAGACACAAGCAAGACTCACTGAATGTATAACCTTGGCTGGACACCCTTCTCTTCTCTGAGCCTCAGTTTTTCTCATCTGTCAAATGGAGGAGGGGTTAATCCTCATCATGCAAAACTGTGGTTGCCACAGACTCATTGGGAGCTGGAGGGCAAGGGAGCTGAGGGGTACAGTTGGTAAGGCTGGGGGTGGGTCTTCAGGTGCATGGAGCAGAGATTAGGTTTGGGGCGCAAACAGAATAATCAGCCCGAACATGCAACTCATGTCAATTCATTTTAATTGCTGCGTAACACTTTGTCACAAAATTGAACCTGGTTGTAACCTTACACTCGCTACGAGATGATTAAGTCAGAAGTGAGCTTTAGGAGGGTAGAGGTTTTATTGCTTTGGCCATCTTGGCCTCCTCAGCGATAGAAGACGCAGTAGGTGCTCCACAAATGTCTGTTGAATAAATAAATGAATGCACAACTGCGAAAACACTTTGAAACTCCCAAAGTGCTCTGTACAAGTTCATTCTAACTAATTGAGACCAGTTTCAGAGAGGCCCGGTGATTTTCCTAAGGTCCAACCGGTACTAAGTACCAGAGCAAGGATTTGCATCCCAGTCTCCTGGGTCCACGTGCAGTAGGGTGGTTTATCCCACTCCAGTTCCTTGGGGGGCTGGCTCCCTGTGACAGGCCCTGCCTGTGAGATACTGCTGCCTGGGCTGGGGTGCCTTCTTCAGGGAAGCCCAATGAGAACATCTCAACAAAGGCAGGTGGCATGTTGCCGGGGACCATTCTGGATTTAGACGTGCATAGCTTAGCCACACTGAGTGGAAAGGGAAACGGGTCCGTGTACGGTAGAGCTGAACAGGGGGGTTACTCCAGACCCTGAGCATCTAGAAAGAAGGGGTGCAAACCTCATCAGACCCCTGGGGGTGGAGCACAGCCCACAGCGGCAGGGAAATGGCGGATGACCCTCCCGCTGCGTCTGGAGCGCCGACCCCTTCTAGGAGGGGTGGGAACGGTGGTCTGTGTCTGCGCCTGGGTGACTTCTGTTCCTGAACTTGCCCTGAAGCTGCGGACTTCCCGCCTCTGTCCACGCTGCTCATGCCCTGTTCGTGTCTGTCGGGGGGAGTGCTGCCCATTTAGAGGTGACACTCAGTTCTGTCCCCACAGTCCACTTCACACTCCTCTCATTTGACACTTGTCACAATCTGTCAGCTGTACATTTACTTGGGTCTCCTCTCATCAGACAGACCGTGAGCTCGGGGCAGCTGGGACAGGGCTTGCCATCCCGGAAGCCTCTCGATCTTGCTGCGTTCACCCGGCTTACGCCACCCCAGCTCTGATAAGCAAGGATTGTGAGCGTGTTAGAGACAGTGACCCTCAAAGTGGACTCTGGGCCAGCAACATCAGCATCGCCTGGGAGCATGTTAGGAACGCAAATTCTTGATTCCCCCACCCCAGGTCTACTGCATGAGAACGTTTGAGGATGGCCTTGGACATTTGTAGTGTTAGCCAACCCCACGGGAGATGCTGATGCCCACTCAGGGTGGAGGCTCGCTGACTTAGGGCAGCCACCGTAACATCCTACGCTAGTGTCTAACGGTGAAAGCAAGAGAGAGGTTTATACTCAACTCATCATGTATCAGCAATGGGGGCTCTTCTCCCAGTGGTGACTCAGGGACCCAGGCTCTTCATATCTTTTGTCAGCCGTATTTACCACGTGGCTCTTAAGTCAGCCATGTTTTCCACGTGACTCTTAAGGTTACCCTGTTCTTCCGCATCAGATGTTTGAAGGGAAACATCTGTTGTTATTAGCACTTTGGGTTTGCTTGTCTTGATGCACCCAGTCTGAAGGTGTGCATAGTTGCACCCACTTTCCACTGGCTGGAATTCAGCCGTGTGATCACACCTAACCGCAAGAGAGGCCTGGAGTGTCAGCCATCTTGTCCCAAGCAAGAAAGGGACACAGGCTTGTGCACTGTGAGCTGGTCTCTGGCAAGTGAGATAGTCTTCATCTGTTTATCAAAGGACAGCTGAGCCCCTACCTGCAACCAGGCCTGGGGCTCCTCTGTGACAATGTGACAGTGGAGGCCCCATGGGCACTGGGTTCAGTCACTGACTGTGAACAGACAGCATGGTGAGAAGGGGCCCCTATAACGCGTGAGTGTGAGCCAGACAGCTGGATATAAGCACATAGTCATAAGAACTCCTTTGTGATTTCGAGGTCATTTGTAGCGGGGTGAGGGTGAGGGAGGGCTCTCCTCCTCCTTGTTGGTTCTTTTGTGAAAGACACCACAGGATGGTATTTTTAAGACTGAAGAAGAAGGATTTATGGACAAGGGAAGCAGCGCTCAGGGAGGTGAGGTGTGTTGTCCAGGTTGTGCAGCCAGTTAGCTGCAGGAGGGGGAGTGGACCCAAAGGGTGTGACCCTGCTGGGATTGGGTTTTCATCTGTACCTTGATATCCATATCAAAGTGTCACCTTCTAGAGTCTTCTCCACATCAGCCTGAGGACCACAGAACTCGGAGCTGGAAGGAAGCCCTGAGGCGTTTTGCCCAGGCCTCTGTCTAAAGCTTTGGGCGTTCTACTTCAGAATTAGACTTCGACCTTCAGGATTTCTGTGTTACGGAAGGAGCCATGGGCGCGGTTTCCTCGATATCAGCCTCCCCCTGGGGTCTCTTGTTGCCCAGGGAGACGCTTTCGGCTCTCCTCAGGATGCTGGGTGCTCCTCATCTACCAGCCCAGCTCCAAGGCCCCTTCTCCCTGCGGGGTTTTTGAGCATGTGGAGAGTTAAGCAGCATGAGCTCGGGTCTACACAAGGGTTCCTCCAGCGCCAGAGGCGGTTTGTTCAGTGTCAGTTGCAGTGGATCCCTGGTCGGCCCTCGGACACCGGACGGAGCACCCTCAGATGCTCTTCTTCCATAACCCTGAGATCTGGCTAGGTCAGGCATCCCCAAACTACGGCCCGCGGGCCGCATGTGGCCCCCTGAGGCCATTTATCCGGATCCCGCCGCACTTCCGGAAGGGGCACCTCTTTCGTTGATGGTCAGTGAGAGTGGCAGCCCTCCAATGGTCTGAGGGACAGTGAACTGGCCCCCTGTGTAAAAAGTTTGGGAACCCCTGATCTAGGTGCTAAAGCACTCCTGAGCCAAGTGGTGTTGGGAAGAGTACTTCATTTTGGTTAAAATTAGATTAAAAGGATTTTTTAAAAGTTGGGTTGGATTCTGTGAAGATGCTCTTTTTCATGGAAAACAGTTTCCTGCCTAAATGAAAAAGAAAATCAAAATAAATGCAATCTTTTCTTGATCATTTTTGTTAAAAACAAAAATCAGAGTTTTAAATATTTTTTGCCATCTGTTCCCTATTATTTCTGAAGCGTCGTGTGGAGTATTTGGGGGGATGGGAGAGACTCAAACGGCCATCAGAGTTGTTTTAAGTAATTAAAACTGATAAAATGTGTAAGTTTTTTTTTTACCTAATCTCTGGGTGATTTCATTGGAGTCAACCAGATGTAAAAAATGCCTGCAACAAATTATTCTGTGCCTAGATGACATACTATTTCGACAAAAATATGTTGCAAACAGCTGCTGAGTCTGTGATCTGGGGATTTGACAGTGCAGGAGGACAGTTCTGTGTGTCGGAAAAGCGTGGAGAAAACTCAGTGTAACGTTGGTCCTAAGAAGGAACTGTGCTTATTCAAGAAGGAACTATATTTTGATAATGAGGCAAGATCTACAGAGTTCTCCCTCGCCGCGAGGAGCAGGCTACGGGCACCTGTGTTCCGTTAACATTTGTGTATTCGTCAACCTTTGCTTTCTCTTGACCTTTCTGCTTTTGTGAAATCGCTCATTTCACGACCTCAACGCATTGAACTCTGTAATTCACACAACAATGTACATGTTTGTGACACCCACCTCACCATACTGCGTAATATACTTGCATATATCTTTGCAAATTATTCTGTGAGATAGATATATATATGTATGTATGTATATATGTATGTATGTGTGTGTGTGTGTATATATGTATGTGGGTGTGTGTGTGTGTATGTGTATATATATATATATATATACACACACACATATATATATATATAGTCTACCAGAAAGTTCTGTCCGTTTTTGGAATAAAACAAAATACAAATTTTTCTTACCGTCAATAAACTTTATTAAATAATATAATCGCCATTATTATTAATGATTCTTGCCAGTGTGAGGGCAATTTGTATATCCCATTTTTGAAAAATGTTTTATCTTTTGATGCAAAAAATAGAACCAGTGCTTGTTTGATATCTTTTTCATTTTTGAATTTTTTTCCCTTCAAAAGATTTTGTAAGGACAAAAACAAGTGATAGTCGGAGGGTGCTAAGTCCAGGGAATATGCTGGATGCGACAGACATGTTTCTGTAGCATTTCTTCCTTGTTGAAATTCGTAAAAATTATAGTGGCGTAAATGAACTTTATCAGTAGCCATGGGTACACTATCGCTTCACACGTAAGACTAACGTGAATCAACTTTGTTTTAGTTAATTTGCTACGTCAGTATGTATACATCAAGTGATAAAAAATAGAGAGGCACACATGCGCCAAATAAACATGTGCTTATGTGTCGAAACTTGTGATAGAAACGGACAGAACTTTCCAGTAGGCCTTATATATACGTAATTATTGTGCAGTATGGTGATAAAGATATCATATATCTTTCTTCATTTGCAACCATGTGACTTGGGATAATCACCTAACTTTTCAAGCCTCAGTGTCCCCACATGTAAAATCAGAATAAGAGAGTTTTACTCCCCAGTTCTGAAACACATTTGTCATGCACGTAAAGCCCACAGCATGGTATATAGAAAATGTTCAATATATGTCAACTCTGCTTTCCTTCCTTGTTGGACATCCTAGATGAGTGTAATCTCCTCAAGGGTAGGAACTATGTCTTATTCCCATAAACCACATAGTAGGCGTTTGGTATGCATTTATCAGGTGTGAGTGAATGAACGAACGGACGGATAGATGGATGGATGGATGCTAAGTGAAACTTGTTATTTTCTGCACCGTCTCTAATACCTGCACTGATTGTCCCAAAGATGGGCGACCTGCCCAAAGGCATGTAAAATCACTGCAGAAGCCTTGGTAGGAATGACCTCTTTTATTGCATTGTTTATCACTTCTTCACCAGATGTGCCTGCCTGCCTCCACATCTGGTCTCACCCCATGTCAGAGCGCAGGGTGAATCCGCCTGAGGTGCTGGGGCCTATTCTTTCTGCCTCTTCTCTCATGTATCCAGTGACTTCCTGCTGCTGGCTCCCGGTTGGCCTCTAAACTTGTCTCGATCACCTCCATCCTGAAAAATAACACCTTGCTCGATTTGCACACGCAGGGATCATGGTGGTTGCCAGTAACAGCCTTTCACTTTTGCTAAACACTTCATATGCAATCTCATTTATTTCTCACAGTACCCTTTAGAGCAGGTGCTCTGATATTCCCCCTTTAGAATGGAAGGAACTGAGGCACAGAGAGGTAACATAAACTGCCCAAGGACCACAGCTACACAACTAAAGCCTTGCCTTCCAGCTAAGCTTTGTGAGAGAGCTGGCTTCATTGGGTGTACTTCTATATGCATCCCTTGAGGACTGGACTTCCAGGACTGATGTCCTCTTGGTTTCCTTCCTGTCTCTACAGCCGAGCCTTTTCTGTTCTGGCTGTGAGTTCCTGTCTCCACGCCTTGTTCTTAAATCTGGTCCTCCACAGCACGCTGCTCACCTACCCCAGTCATGCTCCATGTTCTCTCTGTGCCTGATTCATCCAGTCTCGTTATTTTAATTATGACCAGGGATGTTGATGACGCCCACACCCATATCTCTTGCTAGGACAGCTCTACTGAACTCCCAATTAACTCGCTGCCAGAGATATTTCTGTGGATTGCCACAGGCACCTTAGGTTCAAGATGTTCTTCCTGAAGTTTTGATTTCTGCTAATGGTCCCACCATCCATTTCATCATGAATGCCAGGAAGACACATGAGACTCGTGTCAGAGGCATACCTTTTTCTCCATTCTTCCCCCGCCCGTCTGCATAGCGGATCAATCAAAACAGATCTTTTGATTTGTCATCCGGATATTTCTTGACTTTATCTTCTCTACCGTTGTTATTATCTTATTATCACTGCGTCAGCTCTCACCAGGTCTCAACTTGACCCTTGCCCTGCCTTTGGGGGGGGGGCTGCAGGAGAGGTAACACTTTCATGTTGGAGCATAACATGAATGCAGAAAAGGCACAAACAGTAACTGAATATGCCGATCTTAGCTTAAGAGCATGCCGACCTCGGGACAGGATGTGTCGGCACCACAGAGAGCCTCCTTACATCTCCTCCAGGTCATTCCTGCTCCATCCTAAAAGTATTCTGACTGCTTTTAGGAGTCTTTTCCTGGGTTTGAATTTTATATAAGTGAAATTATAAAGTATGTCTGTGTTTTGGTCTTATTTCCACCATTTGAAATTATACTTGTGAGTCTCATCCATGTATGGATAGCAAGAGTTGGAATTTTCATTCTTCTTTTTATTCATTCAATCATTCGTTCATTCATTCATTCATTCATTCATTCATTCATTCAGTGAGAGACAGGAGGCAGAGACAGACTCCCGCATGTGCCCCAACTGGGATCCATCTGGCAAACCCACTAGAAGGCGATGCTCTGCCCATCTGGGGCATTGCTCTATTGCTCAGCAACTGAGCTCTTCTTAGCGCCTGAGGCAGAGGTCATGGTGCATTCTGAGTGCCTGGGGTCAATTCATTCCAATCAAGCTATGGCTGTAGGAGGAGGGGAGAAGGAGAGAGAGAGAGAGATACAAGCAAGAAGGGGAGGAGTGGAGAAGCAGATAGGTGTTTCTCCTGTGTGTCCTGACCGGGAATTGAACCTGGGACATCCACACGCTGGGCCAACATTCTACCACTGGAGCCAACCGGGTAGGACTGGTTTTTCATTCTTGAATAGCATTTATTTTTTACATGAATTTACATGAATTTACCAAAATAGATCTATTCTATTGCTGACAGTCACGTGAGCTGTTTTTTGTTTGAGCTGTAATGAACCATGTTACTGTCAATATTTTGTATGTGTCTTTGGTAGTATTAAGCTCCACTTCTCTTGGAAGCACAAGTAGGAGTGGAATTGGTTTCTTTAGGATTAAATACATACTGCCAGACAGTATTCTAATGCAACACATTGACATTCAATCTTTTAATATTAGCCATTTTGGCAGGTATGTGGTGATAGCTCATTGTGCTTTTAACTTGCATATTTCTGGTGGCTGATGAGAACCTTTATACAAAGGTGAGAACTAATTGAACACCTTTATACACCTATGTCTTTTCCATTTACATAACCAGTTTTAGAATATGTTCAAGTATTTTGCTGTTTTTTTTTAATTGAGTCCTGTCTTACTGATTTGTATTCTCACCCGTTCTATAGCTTCCCTTTTCATGTAGTTAATGATGTGCGTTGAAGAATAAAAAGATTTTAATTTTAATGAAATCCACTTATCAGTCTTTTCATTTGTTCAGTTTTTGCCATGTTTAAGAAATACTTGTGTTCCACATCAAAAATGTACTCTCCTATGTTACCTTTTGGAAGCTGTATATTTCGTATGCGTGTCTATGTAAACCATCTCATATTGATTTTTGTATAAAGTATCATATAGAGATTAGGGTTCATTTTATCCAGATGGATGTCAGTTGACCCAGTGGCATTGTTAAAAAGACCACTTCCTCCCAATTTATTGCTGTTGAACCTTTGTTACTTTATCAGGTGTCTGTAAGTATGTGGGTCTGTTCCTGGATTCCTTATTCTTTTCTCTTGATCTATTTGTTCATTGTTGTTTTGATCTCTTTTTGTCCTGGTTACTGGAGCTTTATCCTAAGTCTTGAAATTATTCCTACCCCTCTTATTTTTGTATTAAATAAGCCTAACACACAGCAATTATTTATGTGCTAACATGTCTGTGGGTTAGCTAGAGGTCAGCTGGTCCAGGCTCTGTTGATCAGAACAGCTCTATTCAAGCTATGAGTCCGAACAGCTCAGAGCTCTGCTTTGTTTTATTCTGGGACACAGAATGGAAAGAACAGCTATCCCACTAGAAGATTCTATGATGTCACTTAAAAAAAAGAATTTATTTTTTATTATTTTTATTTATTTTTGTATTTTTCTGAAGCTGGAAATGGGGAGGCAGTCAGACAGACTCCTGCATGCACCCGACCGGGATCCACCCTGCATGCCCACCAGGGGGCGATGCTCTGCCCATCTGGGGTGTCGCTCTGCCGCAATCAGAGCCATTCTAGCGCCTGAGGCAGAGGCCACAGAGCCATCCTCAGTGCCCGGGCCAGCTTTGCTCCAATGGAGCCTCGGCTGCGGGAGGGGAAGAGAGAGAGAGAGAGGAAGGAGAGGGGGAGGAGTGGAGAAGCAGATGGGCACTTCTCCTGTGTGCCCTGGCCAGGAATCGAACCTGGGACTCCTGCATGCCAGGCCAACGCTCTACCACTGAGCCAACCAGCCAGGGCCAGAATTTATTTTTTAGAGCAGCTTTAGGTTCACAGCAAAATTGAATGAGGAGAACCAGAGTTCCCATGTACCCCTGCTCCCACACACACCCACACACTTATTTATCAGGATTGTTTGAACTATTCTAGGTCCTTTGTATTCCCACAAACGTTTTAGCATCAATACATAAATTTGAGAAAACCAAAAAGGTTTTTGAGATTTTGACCAAAATTTACATTGAGTTGCTAGAACACTTTGGAGAGAATTTACCATGTAACAAAATCAAATCTTCCAGTCCATGAATATGGAATGTCTCGATTCATTAAGGTTTTTAAAAATATTTCTCAACAATGTTAGGATGCGTTCTTTATTTTTGCTTTTCATTTATTTTGTGACATTGTAACGTTATTTATTTAAATTCTTTTCATGTCCATTTTTCTTAGCTCGCTGAGTGTCAAACATACACGTGAGACCATTTGATATTATCTCACAAGTTACTGAGTCTTTATTTCATAATCATTTTCTTTCTGTGTTCTTTAGATTTCTATTTGTCTTCATGTTCAATGATCCTGTCTTCTGCAGTGTCTGAACTGTTGCTAAGCCCAGAGTAAATATTTTACTTTAGATGTGGTACTTTTCAGTCAGAACTAAAAAAAAAAAGATTACTTTCCATTCCTCTGCTGTGATATCTTATTTGTTCTCCCATTCTGTCTACATTTTCTTTAAAACCTTCAGTACATTCATAACAGTTATTTCAAAGTACTCATCTGCAGAATCTAGCATCTGTATCATCTTGTGGTCTGTTCTTTTGATTGTGTGTCTGTGTGTTTTCTTCCCTCTTCACAAAAGAACTGTGTCTGGATTGTGTCAGTTTGCTTTAAATGGTATTGAGTCTTATCCCGCCAGGCAGTTGAATTACTGGCACATCCTTCTAAAACGGTCAAGACTGTTTATTCTTTCTAAGAATGGATCTCTTTCGGTTTTGTCAGTCATCTCAGTGTGTTGTTCTTACTTTAAAATGGGATGCTCAGTCCTGTGACTGTTTCTTTCTGGGGTCTTAACTGAATCTCTGCCTCAGCTAGACCCAGATTCCAATGTTTCCCAGCCTGGACAACCGCTGCTACTTCTGTTTAGCCCTCAGCTCTGTCTCAGCTACCCTCTTTGAGACACTGCCGAGTTTTGCCTTGCATATGTGCAGACCAGCAGTCATCCAAAGACTTGCAGGGGATTCCCATATGTCCTCTCGGAGAACCCTGCCTTACAAAGTCCAGCCTCTGCATCAGCCCCCAAACTCTACTTCCGCCTTTTCTATTCAGAAAGACGGCTGCACTCTGCTGGGATTTCACCCTGATGTACTGGGGTCTAGTCACCACCCTCAGGACACCCATTGGTTCATCCTGGATTTTGTCAGTAGATAGTAGAATGAGACCACACGTGTTAGATAACAGACCCAAAGGGCCCTCTAAGGATGTGGTCTTGCCTTTGCTTGATCCCATGTTATTCTGAGGACTCTAGAAAGATAAAGCTGGGAGGAAGCCTACCTGAGGCATCACCTGCCTGCCTTTTCCATGGTCCTTGTTGAACCCGTGAAGAAACTGAGGCCCTGAGGAGGTCAGGGACTTGTCCAACCGCCTGATGGAGAATTAGAACCTATTATCACTTATTCTTTTCCATGGTTGCTTTTTCTTATACTTAAATACATTTCTTCAAAATTGAAAAGAAAACAGTAAAGAAATCTAAGAGCTGCGTGTTAGGTGTATGGTGAGATTTCTCAGGAGCGGGGGAGGGGGGTAGCAAAGCAGATGGTCCAGTGTATATTGGAAGAAAGAAGACAGATTTTTTCCCCCCATGAGAAGGCTGTGGGTGCTGGGCTTCGGGAAGAAGGTGTGTGAGATCCTTCTGAATCCCCAGAAGCTGCTCTCCAGCCCCGTCTTCCTTCTCATTTCACCCTTGGCTGGCAGAAGCTAAAAGAAAAAATGTGATGTTATTTCTTATTTATATTTTTGGAAGTAATATATTTAAGTGGTTCAAAAATCAAAAGGCAGAAAAAAAAATACATACCCTTGAACAACAGGAGTTTGCACTGCGCGGGTCCACTTATTATATGCGAGTTTCTCTCAATTCATACCGTAAATGTATTTTTTATTTCTTATGCTTTTCTTTTTTCTTTTTTTCTTTTTTGATTTTTCTGAAGCTGGAAACAGGCAGGCAGTCAGACAGACTCCCGCATGCGCCCGACTGGGATCCACCCGGCACGCCCACCAGGGGGCGATGCTCTGCCCACCAGGGGGCGATGCTCTGCCCCTCCCTTGCGTCACTCTGTTGCGACCAGAGCCACTCTAGCGCCTGGGGCAGAGGCCAAGGAGCCATCCCCAGCGCCCAGGGCCAACTTTGCTCCAATGGAGCCTCAGCTGCGGGAGGGGAAGAAAGAGACAGAGAAGAAGGGGGGTGGGGTGGAGAAGCACATGGGTGCCTCTCCTGTGTGCCCTGGCCGGGAATCGAACCCGGGACTTCCACACACCAGGCTGACGCTCTACCACTGAGCCAACTGGCCAGGGCTCTTATGCTTTTCTTAATAGCATTTGCTTTTCTCTAACTTACTTCTGTTGTAAGAATACAGTATACTGGGTGGGGGAGGACAAAAGTAGGTTTACAGTTGTCCATGTGGAAAACAATACAATCATTAATAAAGGACAACACAAGAATGAACTCCATGTTTAGCGTACTCACCACTGTAGACCTACCTTGCCCCCACCCTGTTTAACACATATAACATACCTAATAGGTGCTAACTGACTGTTTATGTTATCAGTAAGGCTTCCAGTCAAAAGTCGTTTTTTAGTAATTAAGTTTCGAGGGTTGTCAAAGGTGATAAGCAGATTTTTGACTCTGCAAGCATTGGCCCACCTAACTCCCCCCACCCCCCCGTGTTGTTCGAGGGTCAACTATACACTGAAAATACTGTGCTTTTGCTCCAACCCCAGCCACACATTTCCCTTTCCTGGGGATTATCTGTGTTGCTGTGTTCTCCTGTCTCTTTCCAGAGATGTTTTATGCGTAGATTAATCAAATTCCCATTTCATTGTCTTCTGTTCCTCACATAAAGTGTAACGTATTATACAAGCTCTGCTAAGTGTTCTTTTTCCCTTCGGCTCAGTGTGTCTTGGCTACCCTTCTGTATGGGGACTGAATGAGCTTCCTCTTCTTTCTAATAGCTTCAGGGTGTTCCATTGTGTGGCTGAGCCGCCATTTATTTAACCTGGTTCCTATGGCTGAGCAGTTGGGTTGCTTCCAGTTCTTTGCTATCACACAATACCGCAGTGAACAACCTTGCGCAAAAGCCCTTTCATTGTGCTAGCGTATCCTTAGTATAATTTCCTAGGCCCGGGGTGGCTGAACATTTTTAACTTTGATAGATATTGCCAAATTACTCTACCACGGGGGGTTGCACTAATTTACATGCCTACTAGCAGACGTGTCAGAGTTGGCACCAGTTTTGATTGTTGTGTTTTGCAGCCGGAAATAACCTTTCTATCTACCACCTTTCGCATTCCCCGTGTGCCGTGGGTAGAGAATCCGGGCTCAGAGATACAAGTACAAGCATGCAGACTGTGAGCTGCAGTCCCCTACCTGCTCCGCCTGCGGGGCCTGCAGAACCCCAGGATGTGCCCGGTCCCTGGCAAAGCGGGTCCCCTCACCGTACATCCTCGACGCGTTAGAGAAGCACGCAGAACCCGACTCAGTACCCAGCGCTCTCTGTGGGGGCCTCTTTTCTGGGCTGCATTGTGATGTTTGCTTCTCTTAAAATGAGAGATAGTGTCCCCACTGGCAAGCCAGCTGTGGCCTAAATAAAAACCCTAAGCCGACATCCAGGCTGGGCAGAACTCTTAATTAGACCCTGCGAGAGTTGGTGAAAGGGGCCACGTTGGCAACTGGGAACAGAAGCCTCTTCAGAGAACAAAAAAAAAAGAAAAAGAAAAGAAAATGTCATTTGAGATTCTCTACCTAATGACATCCCTATTTCCAGCAGCATGCTCTCGTGCTTGGCGTCCTCACATTGCCTCTGACTCCTCAGCCCAGGTAAGGAGAGGTACACAGCGCTCCGCCTTTGAAGTGGGAGTCTGGTCGACACCCCTGCTTTCACTTGCACACAGTGTCGGATGACGCAGGCATCAGGGAACCGGGGGAGGTCTTCACGGTGGGTAAGACCGAGGCCACCTGGACGTGGCTCTCAGTTCCATCAGCAGGACTCAGTAGTTATGGGAATGTGAGCCAGCTATTTAATCTCTCAGCCTCGGTATCCCCACTTGTTGAAGGGGAAGGGGAACGTTGAGCCTCCTAGCTAGGGTGCACCAGGTAGTGTTGTGTCACAAATAACCTGGGTTATGCTTCGCGCACCTTACTTGCTGTTGGAGGTTGGAGAGGGCTTTACTCTGTACTTGCTCTTCTGTTCTGAGACCCGGGATGGTAGGAGCCGCTGCCATGTGAAATTTTGCAGCTGACTGTGACGAAGAAAAAGGGGGTGTGGGGAGCCTGGGTGCTGCCCCTTACAGTTTTTTAGCCGGAGGGGCAGAAGTGCCTGTTCGCTTGCATTTTAATAACGAATGCAAGCCCAGTGTCCCTCTGCCTTGACTTGGCCACATGGCCTCCGGGCTGTCACTTCCGGGGACAGCTGCCTGTCTCCATCCTCCCCCTGGGAGTTGTTGCATCCACCGGGTGCGGGAACAGACGTCAAAGGCTTTCAGGAGTTTAGATCGTACTTTATTGGCTCAGTTTAACCTGCGCAGGGGCGAACTCCCAAGGTGTCCGGAGACACCGTACCCACAAGGGGCTGCAAACGAGAGTGGCGCCTGGCGCTTACAACTAGGTCCTTATATATCCTAAGTGAGCAAGCATTATACAGAAGCAGATGTGGCAGTTTGCTATTCGCTAGGGAGGTCGCACGCAGCATAGCAACAGGGGCAGGGTTTATTTAGCTCAGTGGCGAATTTCAAACACAAACTTCTGATAAGGGTCTCTGACCAATAGAATGCAGGATGTTTGTCCTCCTTTGCACTGATTTCTTTGTTCTCAGTCTCGCAGGGGCCCTATCAGCACTTCCCTGTTCCTGCTCCTTCAATAGTTACACTCTGGCAGCCACAGCACACCTCCCCGAATCTCACAGGAGTCTCAGCCTGCACTGCTGCCTGTGCTCCCTGCTTCTGCAGGTGGAGTTTGGGGTCCCTCTCTGGGCCCTGACTCTGGGCAGTGCGGTTCTTGTTAAGGCCAATCCCGACAACATCCCTACGGAGGTAGGTGTCAGTAGTTACAACCCATTTTTCAGTTCGTAAAACTGAAACTCTCAGAGACTAAATGTCCTCCTCAAGGCACACAGCAAAGAACTAGGAAAGCAGAGTAGTATTATTTAGGGAGCTGTCATCTTCCTGGTATGTTCATTGTAATAAGCACATACCAGGCTCAAGGGCACTCAGGAGGGCAGCAATGGAGAGGTTTCCAGGTCAGGGAGAGCGAGCCAGAACCCTCAAGGGAAAAGGACTTTTTTAGTGTGGGAAGGGCAGAGCACGCCACCCACCCATGGCGCTTGGCACCGCCTGAGATTTTAGCCACAAGGATGGATGTCTGTGTTTCTTCCCCTGGGGCAGGGAGGTGAATGGCTGCAGGGAGGGCTTGCGTGGAAATTCCAGGGTGGACAGCCACAGTGATGTGATGATATATTAATATTGTTAAGAAATTAGGCCTGACCTGTGGTGGCACAGTGGATAAAGCGTCGACCTGGAAATGCTGAGGTCGCCGGTTCGAAACCCTGGGCTTGCCTGGTCAAGGCACATATGGGAGTTGATGCTTCCAGCTCCTCCCCCCTTCTCTCTCTCCTCTCTCTCTCTTTCTCTCTGTCTCTCTCTCTCCCTCTCTCTCTCCTCTCTAAAATGAATAAAAAAACAAAAAAGAAATTACCTCTCTCCAGTGGAATTTTATGAAACCTTGGCTCTTATGTGGTCCTCTTTTTCAAATAGCTTGGAGTCTCGGGCGACTCTGCTCATTCTAAGACTTTATACTGGTCTGTTCAGCATGGGCTGAAGGCACAAAAAAGTTCTTGTGATTTTATAATTTTTTGAATTCTGACAATGATACCAGGAGACTAAAGACAACTTTGAACCTACAGCCTTGTCACCTGAGCACATCCAAAGTGTCTTTGCTATTTTCTATTCATCCGTGTGTGTGTGTGTGTGTGTGTGTGTGTGTGTAGCTGTTGGAAGCTACAAAGATGCCATTGGAGGAAAGCACCATTTTTATGTCACATAGTTTTAAGTTGATGTGACATTGCATATATTTTATTTGTTCTTATATGGCCTCTGACATTTTTCCATTTAACAATTTTAGACAGCAGATGAACCTACCTGTATTGACATCCTATTCCTGTGTAACAGATTACCAAAACTCAGTGTCTTAACGTAAAGTGTGACTGTCGTAGAGTTTTGTAGGCCAGAAGCCCAGGGTCAGTGTGGCTGCGCTGTCCATCCAGGGACTCACGAGGCTGAGATCAAGGTGCCAACCAGGCTGGATTCTCATCTCTGGGCACAGGCGAGAACTCTGCGGCCATATCCATTCTTGTTATTGGCCAAATTCTCTTCCTCAGGATGATAGGTCTGAGGTCTCCATCTTTGCTGGCTGTCACTGGGGACCACTCTCAGATTCTAAAGGCCGCCCCCATTCTTTATCATGTGGCCCCCACCACCTTCAAAGCCAACAATGGAGTATCTTCTCATAGTATCCAATTCCCCTGTGTAGGTCAGGACTACTCATTATAAGCTCCCTTTCTTAGAGTCAGGAGTGCTATCTAACAGAACCTACTCACAGGACTGGACAGGGAGGAGCTCCAGGGAACGTGAGTGGAGACCGGCATTTCAGGGTCCTGCCTACGTCCCTTCTTTCACAGTTTTGGGGGTGTTGGCCAGCACCTGGATAGGAATCCTTCATTGCCTCCTCCTGGCTCCGGGTGGAGCACCGGCCATCCTGCAATTCCTTGGCTTGTGGATGCAGCGCTCCAGTCAAATGGAGTTCTCCCGTGCGAGTGAGTGTGTCCTCACGTGGCTGTCATCTTATGCAGAGACCAGTCATGTGGGATTAGGACCCAGACCTTGTCCTAACTAATTCCATCTGAAAGGACCCTATCCCCAGCATTCTGAGGTTACTGGAGGTTAGAGCTTCAGAATATTTTTTTTGGAGAGGTCACAGTCCAACCATAGCAACAATATTCCTTAGCTGCGTTTTTAGACTGTTTCAAGATCCTGTATGGTAGATAACCTCGTAATGATCCTCGTTGGCTTTGAAATAGTTTCTTTCTTCATTGTTTCCTTAGGGTAGAGTTCTTGGAGCGAGATCTCTGCACAGAAATTCTTTCCAAGAAAGGCATAAGGAACCTGGTTTCTTAAAATCACTACTGCATGCCAGCTGCTGAGGTGGATAGTGCCCATATGTTTCTGGTTGTATCTTCAGTACAGACTTTTGAGATATGAGCAGCATTTCATAGATGAAGAAACTAATGCAGAAATAAACTTGCTCAAATGTACGTATCAAGCCTGTCAGTCAAGACCCACCCAGCAAGGAAAACACAAACTCAACAGAAGGAATTTGTAATTTTTTTTGTTTTGGGTCCTTTTTCTCATTTAAGTGAGAGCAGGTGAGTTAGAGAAAGACTCCCACATGCGCCCTGATCGGGAACCACCCAGCAACCCCCATCTGGGGCCATGCTCACAACTGAGCTATTTTTAGTGCCTGAGGCAGAGGCTCCATGGAGCCATCCTTAGTGCCCAGGGTCAACTTGAGCACTAGAATCAATTGAGCCATGGCTGCAGGAGAGAGAGGGAGAAGGGAAGAGAAGAGAAGAGAAGAGAAGAGAAGAGAAGAGAGAGAGAGAAGGGAGAGGAATAGAGAGTAGGGAGGAGAAGTCAATGGTCATTTCTCCTGTGTGCCCTGACTGGGGATCAAACCCAGGACTTCCACATGCTGGGTCGACACTCTACCACTGAGCCAACTGGCCAGGGCTGACAAATGGAAGGAATTTAACGTAGGAAACTGGTTACAAGGATGAGCCAACTCAGAAGCTATAGTCATCCCTAGGTTGGATGGTCAAAAGATGGAAACTATATTATTGGAGTCTAACCATAGCCCCTGCCTGAGTCAGTGAGAGAAATACACACATATACTGCTCACAAAAATTAGGGAATATTTCAAAATGAATATGAAGCAATAAAATATCCCTAATTTTTGTGAGTGGTTTATATACATGCACAGGTTTTCCTTCCCTACTACACTCTATCAGTGTGTCTAACTGGTGACATCAGAAGCCAGGGGACCAGAGGAGCTTGGGAAACCTGTTTATACCCCTCCACCCCACCTACCCAACCTCTCCACCCCTATACAGAGCAGAGCAAGGGCAAGGAATCTATGGCCTTCGTGGCAAATGGCCTAGGGCCATCCCAGTTAATAAGAGTAAGAGTAATGTTAATCAGGTAATCATAGTAATAGCTGAAATTTCCTACGTGTTCATTATTACTGCTATGTGCTAAACACCAGTCATACTGGGTCAGAGCCCAGACCTTGCCGTAATGAATTACATCTGAAATTACCCTCACTAATTACATCTGAAATTCTCGGCTTACGTTTTGCCATTTCATCTTCCTAACAACTTCATGAAGTAGGTATGATGATAACTCCTATTTTCCCTTTGGGGGAAGCCAGGGCTCAGCGAGGTGGAATACTTTGCTCAAAGCCATTGAGCTGAGAAGTGGAGTCTGGACTCATGTCCAAGTCTATCTGACTTCTTAATCATTGTTCAGACACTGGTGACATTGAATTAAACCATATATTTATTCTAATATGTAGCTAGAGAGATAGAAGACAAATAGAAGGTGAGATTGTAAGTATCGGGCTTGATTCCCAGGAGATGTTCTGGCAACGAACCCACGAGCTGACTGCCACCCGTGAACTTGTAGCAACAACCACCTGTCACCAGTTTATTGCAGCTCCAGTTTCTTCACTGGTTGTGTCCCAGCCCCGAGTCCTCCAAGCGTCTGAGCAGCTTGGGAGAGTGGGTAGACATGACAGAAGCCATGGTTGCCATGAGGATTGCACTGAGTGAGATAAGGTGAGGAGGAAGTGCTTTGTAAATCACAGAGCACCCTACAGATGGCGAGTGACACCGTTGTCACAGACCAAAGCCTGTGTTTTCTGAGGGGCTTTGATGTGCACATTATGATTTTGACTCTTGCTTGGAATATGATTTGACATGTGGCAGTAATTGAATAGGAAAGAGGTTTTGGTTCAAGTGCAAGAAGAAACTGAACAGCCAGCGGATGGAGCTTCTATTCCGTGCTAGCCCCCGGACTGGGCATTGCACATCTCTGCCCTTTGAAGACCTCCGCAGTCTGGTAGGGAGGATCTCAGAGGGGCCATCGTGGTTCCAGTTTGGGGTGACGTATGCCGTGAGTAGTGCGTGAGCAGCATGGGGAAACGATGGAGGGGAGGGAGTCATGAAGGCTTCCCAAACGAGAACCCCGGGAGGGTCAGGGGGGAGGGGCTTTCCTAGTGATGGGATCTGCATGCCGAAGGTACGAAGGCCTGGAATGGTGCTCAGTGTGCCGGGGTGCAAGGCAGGCTGAGGGACGTGGGCGGGGGGTTTGGGGAGGCGGTACTCAGCCACAGGGCCGGGTCATGGAGAACATTCTGTATCAGGCTAAAGAGGTGGAATATTTTATGGGCTGTCAGTGCCCGCCAGCTAAAGACCACCGGGAACATACCCATCCGTGAACAAGTGGGCTTTATGACTCATTGCTGTGAGAGAGGAGGGCCTGCCGTGATGGAGAACCAGGGGCTGTCTCAGTAAGAAGGTGCTAGGGAGGATGTAGTATAGGGTTTGGGCTTTAGTTGGAAGATTTGGAGAGGGACCAGGGAAGTGGGGAGTTGCTCTCGACTAGAAACTGTCAGGAAGTGGGGACAAATCTATCGTTGGTCATTGGGATAAATTTAACCTAGATGAAGGTGATTCTAGAGCAAGATGAGCTGCTAGAAACATAATAGTCACTCACATGAGCCCGGAGAGGGGGTGTGGTTTGTATGGTGACCTTGTTTCTGTTTTCCTTGAAAACAGTGATGGCACGATCTTGTTCTGCCTTACTTCATCATGGTCGCAGTGTGACCTGGTTTGACCTTGCTGTTCTGTGAGACATGGAGACTCTCAAAACAGCTCAAAGAATCATTATCAGAACAAGCCCATAAGTATATAAGCACCAGGGTGTCGGACAGTGAGGCTCTATTCATCACCTAGGGGGTGGGCGTGTCCTGGTGTGGGTGGATGGGCTGTGATTGGAGGGTGCGGATGGTGATGGGCAGATGGGAAAGATCTGGGTCTAAGCATAGGTGACCAGCGTGAGGTAGGCAAACAGGAAGTTCTGGGGTTAGAGGCAGGTTAAGGTTGGGGTTACCCTCAGTGAAGTGAGGCTGCACGCACACTCCCGTTTCGTCTTCACCACTTAATAGTGGCCTTGGGCACATCTCTTGGAATCTCAGGGTCCAGGTCTGTAAAATGGGAGGAAAAAATGATTCTGGTTCTTGTTGTCCCACAGGGCCTTTGGGTACACAGCAAACTCCAAAGCTTGTGACCCAGATGTCTCTGGCCTGGGCCCCTCAAATCTTTCTCTGTGGACTTCACTTTCTCTGGTCTCAAGACATCCCGGTCTCTGCAAAACTCTCCACGTCTGACTCTGCCTTGATCTCTCTTTATCCAACCTCAGAGCCTGAATTCACCCTGGGCAGTCCTGGGGCTGACGGCGGGGGTTGCAGCTCTCTCCTCGGACCCCAGATCCACCCGTTCCTTCTGGGGAGGGAGTCCCTGCCCGCCACTGGCTCCGTTTACAGATCTCCCTGAGGGTCAGCGAGTCCTAGAGACACAGTGAAAGACAGGCGGTCCCTGTGCCTGAACTCTGGGCTGAAAGGGGGCCTGTCACGTCGTTATACACCCCCAAGTAGCACCCGTCATTCCCGACTGATCCGACATCGTGTGGGTTACTAACGCCCACTGTTACATCAGTAACCTTTCCTGTCTCTCTCCGACTCTGGTTTGGATGTAAGTTACCTTGTCGCTCCAGGATTGCCTCCAGAAGGAGCAGGGGATGACTCACGTTATTGCCCGAAAACCCCACGGAAACGTATCGCCGCCCACTTCCTTCCCGGGTGTGATAAATCTGATTATAACTCGCGGATGGCCACTCGGGGCTGTGCGGCGGTTTAAAATGCACTGTAAGATTCATTCACCGCAACCGGAGTTGTCAGGTGAATCGCCCGGGGGGATTCTTGTTGCAGACACACGTTGTGTTCTGTCTGCGGCAGCCTTGTGGCGGCTCTCCTCGCTGTGAGCGACCGAATCCATTCATCAGTGTGGACCGTCCCCAGCTCGCTCTGCTCCTCGCCGGGCTCCTGGGGAGACCCCGCGGATCTCGCGGTCTCGCTCCTGTCTTAGAGTGTCTGGCATAATGTGCCCTTGATAATTGATTCTTTTTTATTTTGTTATTAAGTTTTTCTTTAAAAAAAAAAAAAGTCACAGATAGAAATGACTTCAGAGAGCATCTCACCAGACGAGGGTCCTGAGGCTCAGAGAGGGGCAGTGCTGTCTCCCAGGTGACCCAGCCGGAGAGCAAGATGTGAACTCCCCCCCCCCCCCCCACACTCCTGCTGCCTCCCACCCAGGGCTCCCGTCTCCTTTGTGCTTTTCTTGACAGTTCCTGTCAGCGGAGGATGGGACACATTCCATCTGGGCTTTATTCCGCTGTTTTAGTCTTTTCTGAGTAATAAGGTTGGCTTGTTTAATAAGTGCAGCGTCAAAGTAGGTCAGGGATTTTATTTCTGTGCATGGGCCATTAGCATTCTTAAGTGAGAACACATCTTTTTTTTTTTTTTTTACTGAGAAAATATCCTCCGTGTGGCTGAGGCGCTCCGCGTCTGCACGGTTCCTAAGCCATGTCAGATGCTTTGATGCCACAGCACCTCCGCCAGGGGGGCCTCCCAGCCTGCAGGCTCCTCAGCCAGCTCGGAGGCCGGTGGGAGGTCACGGAGAGGAGCAGAGGCCGGTGGGAGGTCACGGAGAGGAGCAGACCGCGTGCTCCGCGGGGACCCCGGGGGCTGCGGCGGACGCAGCCAGGGCCAGAAGGGCAAGGTGACTTCCGTGCGTGCCTCCAGCTGGTGGTCACATTGAATTGAGGTTTGTGTTCTTTTTTTGTCAGAGCTAATTCTCTGAAAAACCCCCAAACGCCAGTTTAGAGAGGGTTGAGCCCTATGACGTCAAGACATCTCTCAAATCTCTTGTGACTTAAGTGCCTCTCTGGATCTGTCACCCCCGGCAACCCAGCTTGGCGGGAGAGAGGAGTCAGGCCTGCCTTTGCCGCTGTCGGTCAGGGAGAAGGATCAGCACGTGGCCAGGCGGGCGACATGACACCTCATCTATTTAGGGCCGCTCCTGAGGATACTATCAATTTTATATTTTTAGCAACGACCTGAATTGTTTCGCGGGCTCTCTCCTTTGTCACTTGCCTTTAACCTAAATGGGGCTGGTAACGCGATAAGAGGAAAACGGTCTCTGGCCAGAGTGACTGTGGAAGGCACCGTGCTTGGCATGGGGCGGGGTGCAGGCGTGCCTGGCTGCAGTCCTCACCACGCAGGGGCTGTGGTAGGGGGAGGGACACAGATGTGACTGAGTGCCACCGTGCACGCCGGAACAGGCCCATCGCGGGCAGCAGGGGCCTCTGGCAGAGCTCTCCACTGGCCCCTCGCTTCTGTGCCCTTTGGTAGTTTCTTTCCCTTATCTTTTTTCTTATTTGTTGAATACTTTTGCTTTTAAAAAAAAGAGACACACGCTCTCCTTGGTCTTGCAGATGAGAATTGCTATCACTACCATCAGTACGAAGAAAGCAAGCCTGATAGGTTTCTGTTCCAAGCTGAAGTACATCTTCAAACTATACGATATGTTCTAGATAAGCGCCCGCTGGTGGGCGCCCGATGGAACCCCGTGTCCCACGGCACCTGCCACACTGGGGGGGAGGGGACATGTCAGGGAGGCAGGTGAGGTGTTAGCCAGCCTCGAAGGAAAGAGATATGAGATATTTTAGCAAGTGCATGATGGCCATGAATATTTTATGCATGAGTCAGTGCAGATGCGTGTGTGTGTGTGTGGGGGGGAGGTGTCTCAGCGCAGAAAAGCCTCCTGGGAGTGCAGAATAAGAGGTGACGCATTGGCCCCGTGGGCCTGTGCCTTCTCCTGCTCTTTAGGTTGTTTGCCAAGGAAACCCTCCTGAGGTCGGATTTCTTCACCATCTCTCCCCTCCACTGCCTGGTCTCTTGGGCATAAGCACACTGTACGTGTCACGGCTCTTGGGTGACTCTACACAGGGCTCCCTGGAAGCGTTAGAACCTGTTCCGTTTACCTGAGCCAGGAGGAGACGAGAGGAGGAGGGCCATTCATGCATTCACTCACTGTGGCCTCCGTGCTGGAGTTAGAGACAGACAGACAGCATGACGATCTAAAGATCCGGGTGGGCCCTGGCCGGTTGGCTCGACGGTAGAGCGTCGGCCTGGCGTGCAGGAGTCCCGGGTTCTATTCCCGGCCAGGGCACACAGGAGAGGCGCCCATCTGCTTCTCTACCCCTCCCCCTCTCCTTCCTCTCTCTCTCTTCCCCTCCTGCAGCCGAGGCTCCATTGGAGCAAAGATGGCCCAGGTGCTGGGGATGGCTGTGTGGCCTCTGCCTCAGGCGCTAGAATGGCTCTGGATGCAACAGAGCGACACCCCAGAGGGGCAGAACATCGCCCCCTGGTGGGCATGCTGGGTGGATCCCGGTCAGGCGCATGCGGGAGTCTGACTGCCTCCCCGTTTCCAGCTTCGGAAAAATGAAAACAAACAAACAAAAAAAAAAAACAAAAAAAAGAAAAAAAAATAAAGATCCGGGTGGTTGGGGAATTACCCAGAGGTCATACAGACAGTGAGAATTCAGGCAGTATTCTGATGAATGAATGATGCAGCCCAGTGGTTCTTCAATTTGGCTGCACATTAGCAGGGAAACGGGGAGTGTAAAAAAAAAAAAAAAACAACTGACTTTAGGCCTCACCCCAGAGGTCTTTCTTAAGTTGGTAAGGGATTAAAAACTAAACATCGGGAGCTTCCTAAGTTCTCCACGTGAAGTCAGCTAAGTTTAAGGGCCAGTGCAGCACCTAAGGATTGTTTTTAAAGAGTGAGATAGCTTTCTGCAAAAGAAAATATAAAAAAACATAAAATTGATAGTATCCTCAGGAGCGGCCCATGAGGAAGAGCAGTCCTGGGCACTGCGTGGGGAACCCGGAGGGACCCGGGCTGTGTGCCCTTCAGATGTGAGTTCAGCTTTGTCAAAGGGCTCCTGGGAGCATCCAGCCTGCAGAGTTTTAGGAGCGATCTCCCCGTTCCTTAGGCTCAGCCTATGCTTCCCATCTGGCAAAGGAATTGGTTACTTCTGAGTCGACCCCGAGACCCCTCCATGCTCCCACATCAGCCTTCCGGATGGAAAGTGGATAGTTTGGGGGTCAATCTTGATTTGAGTGCATCCCATCAGTGGGGAGACCTCCTTGGGCTCTCCAAGAAGGAACCCATCCTCCCGGTTATACTTCCATTCCTTTGAGGGGGGGATCGGAACTGGGAGAGGAAATCCAGGAGGCAGTCTGAAGAGACCGCCAAGGCCTCCGCCCTGCGAAGGGCTCAGGAGGAATGATGCCATTAGAGATCCATTCCTTTCAAAAACCGTTAACGCCGTGGGAAAATTGCTACATTAAACCCGTTTGTCCTGTGGTGTATGCGGCTTTAATCAGATCGCTTTTCCGGATTAAAGTCTAGATAAGGTTTGAGGCCAGATTTAAGAAAAAAAACAGAAACTGGGTTATTACTTGCGTGTGTTTTTCCTCAGTGAGGAATGATAGTGATTTCGCGGAGACCCTCAAGTGTGCCTTGTTGAATAGGCCAATGTTTATCTCGGAAGCAGGACAAGCTTTCAAATTCGCTTCTCCTTGTATTGCATATTTGACTACAGTGGTGAGTTTTAAACATTTTTCTTCGTTTTATACCTCCCCGTCAAGAGAGAAAGAAGGCAGATGTGAGGACTACTTTTCCTCTCTAAATGATACGCTACCTGCTAGGACAGGAGACGGCACCGTAGCTTGGCAGAGACTCCTCTGTTCTGCCCTGGAATTGTGTCCCATCTGACCCTCCGTCCCGTCCATGCAGACATCCATCCAGATGTCGTTGGCAATTTCTTCACCTGTTATGTTCATCTGGAGTATTTTGCAAAGGAAATGCCTTCATAGGTGTGTGCCGCTGTCATAAAACACACAGAAGCCCTGGCCGGTTGGCTCAGCGGTAGAGCGTCGGCCTAGCGTGCGGAGGACCCGGGTTCGATTCCCGGCCAGGGCACACAGGAGAAGCGCCCATTTGCTTCTCCATCCCTCCGCCGCACTTTCCTCTCTGTCTCTCTCTTCCCCTCCCGCAGCCAAGGCTCCATTGGAGCAAAGATGGCCCGGGTGCTGGGGATGGCTCCTTGGCCTCTGCCCCAGGCGCTAGCGTGGCTCTGGTCGCAACATGGTGATGCCCAGGATGGGCAGAGCATCGCCCCCTGGTGGGCAGAGCGTCGCCCCTGGTGGGCGTGCCGGGTGGATCCCGGTCGGGCGCATGCGGGAGTCTGTCTGACTGTCTCTCCCTGTTTCCAGCTTCAGAAAAATGAAAAAAAAAAAAAAAAAAAAAACCACACAGAAGAAATACAGAAACTGGGCAGATGTTAATTCCCTCATTTGCTTACCCCTGTGATATAAACCACCTTGTTTACCAAGTTTCAAGTACATTTTTAAGTGCGTTAACATGTCTCCTTTGGGGACATCCTTCAATGAGTACGTGCCTCCTTTCATTTTTTATCTCAAATACAGTCAGCCATGCTTTCCCCAGTCTTCTGCCTTCAAGGGTTATTTGGAAACTGATCTTAAAGGAAGCTTCAAGCATTGTGTGTCTGTGTGTATGCACATTTGATTGTGCCTCTTTATATCAACTCCTAGCGAAGACTTTTCTTTTTAGTTACAAAAAAGCCTGGTGATAGACCTTCAAAATTTTAGTTACATATGAAATGTGTATAATGTATGAGTCATCTGTGATGACATAAAAATGGCCCCCAGTTGTGGTGGCTTAAATCAGCAAGCTCACAGCAATTGGGATCTTTTAATGTCACCACTAAAGCTATGGTCACTTGTAGATATTTTTTTTCCTTTTTTTTCAAGTGAGAGGAGGGGAGATAGACTCCTATATGTACCCCAACCAGGATCCACATGGCAACCCCCGTCTGGGGCTGATGCTCTACCCATCTGGAGCCCTGCTCAAAACTGGGCTATTTTTAGCACCTGAGGTGGAGGCTCCACAGTGTTATCCTCAGCACCTGGGGCTGATGTGCTTAAACCAATCAAGCTATGGCTGAGAGAGGGGAAGAGGGAGAGAGAGAGAGAGAGAGAGAGAGAGAGAGAGAGAGAGAAAGGGGAGGGGAAGGGAGGGGTGGAAAAGCAGATGAGCACTTCTCCTGTGTGCCCTAACTAGGAATCAAACCCAGGTCATCCACATGTCGGGCCAATGCTCTACCACTGAGCCAACCAGCCAGGGCCCACTTATAGCTATTGGTCAGGATTTGCTGGTGTAAGAGATAACTGCGTTTCAGCCCTCTGCAGCTCTTTAATGATGAAAGTCACATATTAAATATGTACCTAAACATATCTTACACTTTCCAGATGGACCACTGCTTCATAATGACTCCCTGAACAAATCTGGGGGTAGCACTTCCATCTTCTTCTCTGTCAGGGTCAGTGAGGGGATTCTCAAGGACAGTGCCATTGGCTGTTGCCTCTAGGTTGTTCTCAGTCTTACTGTCTTGCATCTTAATAGTCTTCAGCAGATACTTTCTCTTTCTCATCTTTAAGCAACTATTCATCATCCTGATTGAAAGCATAATTTGGAAAAATATTATGCTTCTAAAAAAATAAATGAAGAGTGCCACTAAAACTTGCAAAACAAAAACATATACATATATATATTTCTGTTTTTATGAATTATCAAGAAATTATCTATGACTAGACACGGAACCAGGTAGCTGTGTGTTTGTCAAGTTAATGTTTGATTGAACACACAGTTGTCAGGAACCAGAACTGATTTCTGAGCCCTGATGAATACGAGTCAATAGTTAAAAATTAACAACAGTCTTGACATCAAAAGCATGATTTATAACTGGAAAATGGATAAACAGCACTAATTAAAAGAAAACTTTTGCTCTGTGAAAGCTCATATGAAAACAAGGTAAGCTACAGATATGAGAGAGAATGTTTGCTAACCACACACATCTGTGACAGAGGACTAGGACCTGGAGGTTATAAAATATTCTTAAAACTCTACAGCAAAGGCCCTGGCCGGTTTGCTCAGTGGTAGAGCGTCAGCCTGGTGTGTGGAAGTCCCGGGTTCGATTCCCGGCCAGGGCACACAGGAGAAGCGCCCATCTGCTTCTCCACCCCTCCCCCTCTCCTTCCTCTCTGTCTCTCTCTTCTCCTTCCGCAGTAGAGGCTCCATTGGAGCAAGGATGGCCCGGGCGCTGGGGATGGCTCCTTGGCCTCTGCCCTAGGTGCTGGAGTGGCTCTGGTCGCGGCAGAGCGACGCCCCAGAGGGGCAGAGCATCGCCCCCTGGTGGGCAGAGCGTCGCCCCCTGGTGGGCGTGCCGGGTGGATCCTGGTCGGGCGCATGCGGGAGTCTGTCTGTCTCTCCCCGTTTCTAGCTTCAGAAAAATACAAAAAAACCAACAACAACAACAAGAAAACTCTATAGCAAAAAGAAGAAAGAAAAAGAAAAACAAAAGTACAAAACCCAACAATTCAATTAGAAAATGGGCATAAGTTATAAGCAGACATTTCACTGCACAGGACATACAGATGGCTGATAAGCACGTGAAGAGGTGGTCAATATGATTAGTCATTAGGGTAGTGTAAACTAAAACCACAATGAGAAATTGCTACATGCTCTTTTAGAATGGCTAAAACATTGTAGCACCAAATGCTAGTGAAGATGCAGGGAAGCTGGACCGCTTGCACATTGATGGTGCAGCTGTATTTGAAATAAGTAACAACTGGAAATAGCTCAGATGTCCTCCACTGGGTGAGTGGTTAAACAGACTGTGGCACACGTAGGACACAGAATGCCACTCAGTAGTGAACGGGTATGCCTGTGGATGTGCACAATAACCTCGTCTTATCTTTAGGGAGTAATGCTGAGTATAAAAAGCCAATCCCAAAAGAGTATACATTGTCACTTGTTAAGCATCAGAATTGTAACAATGTGCTGTGCACCTTGAACTTCTATATTTCTCGCCATTCTGTTCATAGTCCCTGCCTTGGTCCTTGGCATACAATAAATGCTTCATGAATATTTGTAGAATGAATGAGTCAAAGCAAACTTGGAAGAACCCTGTTCTGCTGTCAGCCGATCTGACTTTTTCCTTAAAGCTTGAAAGGATGGATATTTTGAAGAGTAGAGAGAGGCTGCAAGCGCTGGTGGCTGGATGTTACTGGACAGCCCAGTGGTATGAGAGCGAGGTCTCGAACAGAACACTAGGCTACAGACCGGGGGGCTAGCCGTCCCTGCCCAGACATGGCCCTCCAGCTGGGGTTGAGAACTCAGTTTGCCACTTTAAATATCAGTTCAAGTTCTTTTCCATTAAGCCTTTTATTTTGAGATGATTATAAGTTGGCCCTAGTGGTAAGGAACAATAGAGAGAGCCTGTGTACTCTTTACCCAGCCTCCCCTGCGAGAACTTTGTGCAGAACTTTCGTATGCTGTCACAACCAGGATATTGACATCGGTATAGTTAAGACACGGGACACTGTCACCACCACATAGATGGCTCCCTCCTGTGGCTTTTTTATAACTACCTCCACTTCCTCAAGCCCCCACCCCAGCCTTAACACCTAGGGACCACTCGTCCATTCCCCATTTCTGTCTTTTTAATTTCTTTTTCAGTTTTATTGAGAAATAATTGACACAGATTACTGTGGTGCTTACAGTCTAGTGGGGAAGACCAGCATAAACAATCACACTAAACATAAGTGCTACAAGGAAGATTGTCTGGCAACATGGGGGCAGTCAGGGAGGGCTCCCTTGAGGAAGTGAGGTTTGAGCTGAGATATGAAGAGGGAACGAGGTAAAGAGGAAACAGTGTGTGCCAAGGCCCTGTGGTAGACAGTAAGACTTTAAGGATATTGAAAAATAAACTTGCCTGTCTGGAACCTGAGTGGTGAGAGGGGCAGGGACAGGAGACGAGGCTGAAGGGGTAGACAGGGACCCCATCATTCATGGTGTCTGAGGCCAGAGGATGGAATGAAGGTAGTTGTCATTTTAGGGAGACCGGTTGGGCTACACAGTGGGGAATGGATCTGAAGAGGGCAGAAGTAGAAGCGAGGTTAGAAGGCTTATGCATATATGACACCAATGGACGATTGAAAACTTTTCATTAATTGAAATCTAACCTACGATGCAGTAAAGTACATTGGTTTTAATATAGTCACTTTTTGATTTTCATCGTAATCTGAGATTCTTTTGAGATTTTTCTCCCAACCCGGCCAAGCAGTCTGTGACTAATGAAAGCTTTCTTACTGTCTTCCCAATCCTTTTATCTTTCGTTGCTTTTTCCTGCCGCATTGCACTGGCTGGAACACCCAGTAGAATTGGGAGAATGAGGAGGAAGCACTCAGTATTTTACCATCAATTATGATGACAGACTTACCTTTTAGACACCTGTTACCAGATGAAAGAACTTGCCTTATGTTTCCAGCTTGCTAAGAGTTTTTACCATGAATAGACAGTCACTGTTGTCAAATGCTTCCTTGGTGTCTCTTGAGATTGTTACATGATTTTCATCTTTTCGTCTGTCAATAAGATGAGTTCTACTGATTCATTTTCTAATATTGAAGTGATCTTGTCCTGGAACAAAGCCAAATTGGTCATGCTCAAGTATTGGTTTTAGGTATCACTGGATTTAGTTTGCTAAATAATATATGTGTAGGGTATTTGTCTGTATGTTTATGAGAGAGATGGCCCCCGAGTTTCTTTTCTTGTGATAGCCTTGTAAGGTCTTGGCGTGACAGTTATCTTGGGCTTATAAAATGAGTTTGAAAGCGCCTCTTTTGTATCACAATGAAACGATTTGTGTAAATGTGGTATTTTCCTTGAAACCTTTTTATACACATAAAATTTCAAGCTTATTTGACCTTATATTTTCAAGTAGCATCCTTTCCAAGGAAGATGTTTTATCTAAAATTCTGTCACTCTGTAGATTCTCATGGAAAGTCGGTGTGTATTTCTTTGGGCTCCCTCTGCCCGGGTTGAAGAAGCACGTGACCGAGACGTTGGGGATATCTAGGATGGCATCTGAAATGTGATAACCGCTCAATTCATTTGCCTTCTCCTGTTCCCTCATATTCCCTGCCCACCGCAGAGGTGCCCAGCTTCCGGAGCCTGTAGCGGGCACCGACCTGAAGCCATTTGTCCTGTTCTCAGAGCCCAGTGTCCACCTCCCTGAGTCACAATTGTGCTCTTGGGGGTGGGGTGGGGACAGTGGTCTATGGCCTAAGAGACCTTGTAGCTTTCTGTTGTTTCAAAGTCCTTCCCCAAAAAGCTGCTATCTCCGCCCGCTAATTCTTCAGGCTGAAGGTGGCAGAGCCCAGGGGCAGCTCTGGGGGACCGGGGAGATTCGGAAGAGGCTCTGTGTTTCAGTTCCTTTACATAAAAGGGGGCAAGTCTCCCCACAAACTGACCAGGCTGCACGGATAAGCCCCTTAATCCATCTGGACACAACTTGCCTGATACTTCAGAGCGGTAGACACTTCTCGTCACTTCCAGTCATTTCAGCAGCTTAGGGACTAATTATGCATCTCCCCGCCTTGCAGGAGAGACATTTGCAAAATAACAATATCTCCAAAGCCCCAGCCCCCTTCATTCTCTCTCTTATGGTGGCTGGTAGCCTAGCAACTGATGAAGTGGCCTAGACTCAGGTCGCCCTGGTGTGCCTGTTCCTTCCCTCTCCCAGCACCGGCCCCTCCTCCTTCTCCACTCCAGCCCCTCTCGGAGTGCTCTGTTCAGACGGCTGCCATGTTTCCCCCTGGTGCTTGTGTTGCCTGTGAGTTAACCATCCCGGTGGGAGCCTAGCGGCTTCCTCATGCATAAAGCTGAAATTGATTTCATCACAGGTGCGACAGGAGCCGAGCTGCTTGGCGTGGAGATCACAGGAGACTTGAGAAGCTGGGTCGAGTGGCCCGTGGATGGGGAGGGCGCCGGGATGCGGAGCAGGACCGGAGCGGGAGGCTGGGAAGGCTGGGAGAAGGGGGTAGCTCCCGTTTACATGGGGCCTGTCGAGTTCCAGGCATTTGCGTTCGGTCTGTGCAAGGACCCCATGAGAGCTGATCATTACCCCGGTTTGACACACGGGGAAACTGAGGCGCTGGGGAATGATGTAATGTGCCCAGAGCCACATCGTTCAGTGATAGAGGTTAGAAGCCCAGCTCTGTCTGACCTGGTGATCATGTGCTTTCGATACAGCGCTGTCCTGCAGGAGGGAAAATGAATATGAAAACACCAAGGGACAGAGTATTGCGCACGGTGTGGACAGGCAGTGCAGTGGACCAGGACTGGGCAGGGAAACTGCAGTTGATGCCCACGTATGCGGACTGGGCGGGCGCCGTGGAAGGCAGGGAAATCCTGAGGCCCCTTGTGCGTGCCTGGGGCTCATCTAGCCTCCTTATACTGGTCCCATCTCCCCACTGCTTGCATCCAAACAGGGTCCTGTCCTGGACCTGGTCCCTCGGACTGTGCCTCTCCAGCACCATGGCCATCACCTTGGTCCAGACTTCCCTTCTCTCTCCCATCGGTAATGGGCATGGCTTCCCCCTGACTCGAGTCTATCTCCTTCCAACCCATTCTCCAACCTGTTCTCAGAGGAGGCATCCACAAAGGACTTGTGCCTGTGTCACGCTGCTTACAGAGCCCGGGATGTCCCCTCGGGAAGACCCTTGGGATCTGGTCCCTGTTAACCTCTCCGATCGCTTTGGGCTGTTTTTCCCACTCTCGTCTGTGTGTCAGCCGCACGGGCCAGGCCAAAGCGACCCCGTGTCATCTCAAGTCCGTGGAAGTTCCCGCCTCTCCGGGTGCCTGTGGACTCGCCTCTCCTTTCATTATTTCATGATGTGATTTCCCCAGGAAACCTCCCCTCCCCTCCTCCATCTGATCTCCTTGCGTTCGTGTCCGAGGGCTGCCGTCACCATGAACAGTGGCTTAAAACAGCACAGGTTTGGCCCTGGCCAGTTGGCTCAGCGGTAGAGCGTCGGCCTAGCGTGCGGAGGACCCGGGTTCGATTCCTGGCCAGGGCACACAGGAGAAGCGCCCATTTGCTTCTCCACCCCTCCGCCGCGCTTTCCTCTCTGTCTCTCTCTTCCCCTCCCGCAGCCAAGGCTCCATTGGAGCAAAGATGGCCCGGGCGCTGGGGATGGCTCTGTGGCCTCTTCCTCAGGCGCTAGAGTGGCTCTGGTGGCAACATGGCGACGCCCAGGATGGGCAGAGCGTCGCCCCTGGTGGGCGTGCCGGGTGGATCCCGGTCGGGCGCATGCAGGAGTCTGTCTGACTGTCTCTCCCTGTTTCCAGCTTCAGAAAAAATGAAAAAAAAAAACAAACAAAAAAACAGCACAGGTTTATGAGCGCACAGTATGGAAGTCAGAGTCTGGAAGGGTCCAGCAGGGCTGCCTGTCGTCCGGCTCTAGGGGACAGTCTGCTCCCTGGCCTCTTGCAGGGTTCAGAGGCCGCCATAAGTCTCACTCGCAGCCCCTCCGTCCACGCCCAAAGCCAGCAGGGCCGCCTCTCTCCACACCTCCCCCTCCCTGATTCCGGTCCTCCTGCCTCCATCTCGTCCTTCTAAGGACCCTTGTGTGGTTACATTGGGTCCTCGTGGATGTTTTGGGTTACTCCTGCCACTCAAGATGGTTCCTCATATTTCCAAAGCTCCTCCTGCTGCATCAAGTCTTGAGGATTGGGACGTGGATATCTTTTGGGAGCTATGATCTGTGCGCCACGATCCTCTGTGCAGCTGCAAGACCCTGGTCCTGCCGTGGTCCTCTGTGCAGCTGCAAGACCCTGGTCCTGCCGTGGTCCTCTGTGCAGCTGCAAGACCCTGGTCCTGCCGTGGTCCTCGGTGCAGCCGGAAGACCCTGGTTCTGCCGTGGTCCTCTGTGCAGCTGCAAGACCCTGGTCCTGCCGTGGTCCTCTGTGCAGCTGCAAGACCCTGGTCCTGCCGTGGTCCTCTGTGCAGCTGCAAGACCCTGGTCCTGCCGTGGTCCTCTGTGCAGCTGCAAGACCCTGGTCCTGCCGTGGTCCTCGGTGCAGCCGGGAGGTCCTGGTTCTGCCGCGGTCCTCTGTGCAGCTGCAAGACCCTGGTCCTGCCGTGGTCCTCTGTGCAGCCGGAAGGTCCTGGTTCCGCCGTGGTCCTCTGTGCAGCCGGAAGGTCCCGGCTCCGCCGTGGTCCTCTGTGCAGCCGCAAGGTCCTGGCTCCGCCGTGGTCCTCTGTGCAGCCGCAAGGTCCTGGTTCCGCCGTGGTCCTCTGTGCAGCCGCAAGGTCCTGGCTCCGCCGCGGTCCTCTGTGCAGCCGGAAGATCCTGGTTCCGCCGTGGTCCTCTGTGCAGCCGCAAGGTCCCGGCTCCGCCGCGGTCCTCTGTGCAGCCGGAAGATCCTGGTTCCGCCGTGGTCCTCTGTGCAGCCGGAAGGTCCCGGTTCCGCCGTGGTCCTCTGTGCAGCCGGAAGATCCTGGTTCCGCCGTGGTCCTCTGTGCAGCCGGAAGATCCTGGTTCCGCCGTGGTCCTCTGTGCAGCCGCGAGGTCCTGGTTCCGCCGTGGTCCTCTGTGCAGCCGGAAGATCCTGGTTCTGCCGTGGTCCTCTGTGCAGCTGGAAGGTCCTGGCTCCGCCGTGGTCCTCTGTGCAGCCGGAAGGTCCTGGCTCTGCCGTGGTCCTCTGTGCAGCCGGAAGGTCCTGGCTCTGCCGCGGTCCTCGGTGCAGCCGGAAGATCCTGGTTCTGCCGTGGTCCGGTGTTCTCATTCGGAGATGCTTGAGTCCTGCATCTGTTTCGCTCCCGGCCTCTGAGGCTCCACCAGGGTAGAAACGGGGGCTTACTCTGACTCACGATGGTCAGAACATAGGATCAGGCCCCCATATTTACTTGTCGAAGACAAGACCGTATCTCTCGGGCTTCCAGCCACCTGTCCCCCTCTCCGGCTGACCGGACCATTGAGAACGTTGGGGCAGTTCAGAGCATCACTTAAAAATCACAGACTAGAGCGAGACTGCGGGGTATGCCATGTCCCCATGTCCCAGCTGCAGGAGCTCGGGCAAGTCCCTTTGCTTCGCCGCCTTACTCTCCTCGCTTGCAAAATGGAGATACTTATAACACCTTCCTGCATTCATCAGGGTCCCGGAAGGAAACCCCCAATCATACTAGGTATTTCAGGCAGAAGAAATGTTGGAGGGGATTAGACAAGTGTTGGCAGGTTGCCAGAGCAAACATGGGGCACTGAAGTGGCAGGAGTTGCAAGAAGCGTCGAGCACACCCGGGGCCAGGGAAGCATGAGGGAGGAGACGGAGGCTGGCAGGAGGGGCCGGGATGGCTGATGCTGGGGTCCCGCGAGGCCCCACAGATGCTGCTGCATCTGCAAGGGCCAGAAGACATGACAGCCTGGAGCACAGCTGTCCCTGCTGCTGGAGTGATGCTGGAAGGACCCTGGGGCAGGAAGAGAGCGCCCTCGTCCCTCTTCCAGCTGCTGGGCTCCGCTTTGAGCCTCCTGTTGGTAGGATTGAACCGAAGCTGGCAAAGGGGGTCCCACAGGGCCAGCCCCAGAATCATCTCGACCCTGAAGGACCCTGAGGTAAATAACCAGCACACGCCTTTAGCTTCCTCCCCTGTACATGGATCCTGTGATAGGGTTTCCCTTGTGGTGCGTGATGAGAAGTAAGTGAGTTCATGAGTGGAAATCCTGGAATAGAGCCTGGCACATCATTGGCACTGTGAGGGTGCTATTTGTCTTTGCCCCGTGGTAATAATAACAGCTCTCCCCATTGTGTGGGTGTGCAGACCTGGCTGTCTCTGGAACTCAGAGACCCACACGTGGCTGAGTCATGGGTTCCTTCTACCCAGTTCTTTGTGGCCAGGCTGCTGGGCACAGGTGGGGTGAGGGAGGCAAAGGTGCCTGTCCGTGACCCTGTGCTGGTCAGGGGCAGGACTTCTGCAGTGTCGCCCCTGGTTCCGAAGGTTGAGGATCCCGGCTCTCCGAGGCCCCTCTCTGGGGGAGGTAGACCCTTGACTCATACATTCTTAGGATTCTTGATTAGCCCGCACCGAAAGAAAGGCTCCTCTAGAGTGATTACTCTGCTCTTCATTTCGTGGAGTGGCCCAAGCTCAGAGGACTCTTGCCAACGTCGAGGTGCAGGAAGAGAAAGAGGAACCGGGAGCGGACAAGGTGTTGCAGGTCGCGAGAACTGGCCTGGTGCTCAGTCATTATCAAATGACACATTTTCAAATGGCATCAGCGGTTGCAACATGACTGCGCTAAGGTGACTGAGGCTGCGCTCTTAACTGTATTTGCTTGCGGAAGAGCTGGCAGGAGTCTGGGCTGACATTGCCGAGGCCCCTCGTTATCCTGACACAGAAAGAGGGAGGTGCCTTTAGTGGGATCTTTGTGCCTCTCCATGGGGCACACAATATGTGGACCCAGCTAAGTCTCCCGCTGACTGCCTCACAGCCCGACGACTGCTGGCACAATCTGTGGACCCAGCTAAGTCTCCCGCTGACTGCCTCACAGCCCCGACGACTGCTGGTTGGAAGGAAGGATGAAGGTAGTGGTAGCTAGCAGAGTGCACCTGTTACATGGCAGGGCTCTTTAAGGAGATGGAGGATACTAGCTTATTTAATCTTCATTGCAACCCCTGTTTACAGATAAGGAAACTGAGGCAAGAGAAGTCAAGCAACTTTCCCTAGTTTGCATAATATCTTAGTTTGGCTTCCTCCAAAACAGACCCTGAGACTAGGGTTTGTGGGTACTGTACTTGGAAGTTGGGGGGAACACTGGCAGAGGAGGGGATGTGACACAGGACAGGAAAGAAGTCTCCCTAAAGGATGCCATAACGGACTGAGTGTCCTGGTGGTGTCTGGTGCTCAGTTGCACTACAGATCCTCCACAGGGCTGAGTAAACCAAGCCATTGCCCCACCGACGGCCAAAAAAAAACGAGTGTCTGTGCACCAGCTCTCATCCCTCCCTGGGAAAGAATTGTTCCTGGAAGGGGTAGCAACCAGCCATGGACGGTCTGCCCTGCAGTGGGGCCATCGCACTCAAACGGTGACAGAAAGCCGCCAGGCAGGGACAGGTAGGCGTTGGAGGTAGGAAGTCATCAGTGCATGGAGGTGGTAACCACTGAGACTGCAAGGGACCCAGGGATTGGTCAAGGGGATGTGGGCGTGTACCACCAGCCTCTGCCACCTACGGCTGGAAGGTCGCCGAGCTAGGGTTTGGATTTGAGCTGTCACTCCTGTTCTTTGCATGAGAGCGATGAAAAGACGGTGAGGGTGGTAGAGACACAGAAACTGTGCCAGAGAATGAAATTGCTTAGATTCCTAAGGACAAACAGTATGGATGCCAGAAGAGAGAAGAATACAGGTGTTCACAGCCTGTGTCCCTCAAATAGACAAGGACTTCTCCATCAGGGAGGGAGGACCTCCTGGAGCGCTGTGACTTCAGGGTCAGACCCACCCGTGGTAGGATCTGGGGTCACAGGCAGAAATGGCTCGGTTGGTGCCCTTGAGACAAATCCACCATCAGGTAACCTGCATATGGCGTGCAGGTTCTGTGGTGGATTCGTGCCCAGGGAGTGTCGTGCAGGGTGCTCTCCACCACCCACGACGCTGCCGGGTGCTGGTCCCAGTCCCCTGTACCAGGCGGGTGCACCCATCCCCTGGTTGCCATGGGTGTTGGCTACTAACGGCTCGTAGCTTCTCCTGTACTGGGTTAAAACCTGTTTTCCCCCGAATTCATGTTCCCCCTGGAACCTCAGAATGTCACTCTCTTTGAAAATAGGGAGGGACTTTGCAGATGTGATTTATGCTAAAATGGAATAGAGCGGGCACTAATTGAGTATGATTGGAGCCCTTATAGGAAGAGGGAAATTAGCACATAGAGACACAGACACACAGGGGAGAAGGCCACGTGAAGTGAAGGTAGAGGCAGAGGCCAGAATGCTGTATCTACAAGCCGAGAAAGATCAAGGACTACCGCCAAACACCAGCAGCCAGAAGAGGCAAGGGAGGATTCTTCCCTGAATGAAGCCTTTGGAGGGGACATGCCGCTGTTGACACCTTGATTTCAGTCTTCTTGCCTCTGTGACTGTGAGGCACTAACTTCCTGTCGCTCTAAGCCACCAGAATGTGCTACCTAGCTTCAGATGTCCCGGGAAACTAATACACCCTCCTCAGGGTAGCTGTCCTTGGCTGCATGGACCCTGCTTGGCTGAGGGGAGTGGCCTGTACCCCTAGAGGATCTCATATGCAATTAATGACACAGGGGTCCAAAAGGCAGACCCGTCACCCCAATGAAGAATGATGAGGTGCCCCAGAAATCCTGTGGGAGCAGTCTGACCCTGGTCCACAGCCCAGACCACCCACTGTGTGGCTTCCTGACCCTTCCCCCATCCTCACTCTTTCTAAAGAACTCTTCTTCCATCCATCGCTGGCACAGAACCCTTGTCTCATGTACTGTTTCTTGGGACTCGGGGCTAATACGCTCACAGCACGGAGACACAGCCTTGAGCTGAGGGCACCCCGAGGCGAGCTGGAAGGACAGGAAAAGGTGAGTCGCCTGGAAGAGGGGAGAGTGACCCGGCAGAGAGAACAGGACGAGCAGGAGTACCTCCACTCCTCCTGCGTCACCCGTGTGTCACGCTGTGGGGTGAGGGAAGCTTAGCAGCCAGGGGACCTGCAGAGGTAGAGAGAGGCCAGCCCTTGGAGGCTCGGTGGGACACCCCGGTGGACAGCAGGTGAGGGAGGACCTCTGGTCTGTGTTTCAAAGTACTTTTTCACTATTAGGACCCCTCACCAGTTGTGTGGACAGCAGAGAGTGTGCTCCTTGTCCTTGGAGGTCATCTAGTCAAGTCATAGCTACCTGTTGGGGACCTCTGCATTGGTCAGGGAGAGCCCAGTGACCTCCCGCCATCTTCCACATCTGTGACTCTATGACTGTCGACTACTGTCACTGCTGCCGGGTTAACGAACTACCAGTTACTCGATCCGGCTTCTCCTTCTCTCCGAAACCACGCCTCTGTGACCTTGGATGAATCACTTCATTTCCCTCTACGGGGGGAATCCTCTTAGCACGCGGCAGTATGAGCTCGTGATGACGAGCGCTGCTCTGGAATCTTCCGAAGTTAGAATCCTGCTTCCTTTCTTACAGGCCTTATAACTGTCAGCTATCAACCTCTTTAAGCTTCCAAGCTTTTCAATCAACTTAGGAAATGAGATCGAAAATAGCCCCTGGCTGCAAGAGTTTGCCAGGATTAAATAAGATAAGGCCTGTAAAGTCCTAGCACAGTGCCGGCCACACCGCTAATCCTTGGTGCTTCCCGGCACTTTCCCTGCTGCCGTCCCCACAGACCCCGGAGCTGAAGCGGAAGGACACTTCTCATTCACGCTTGCAGCCTAAAACGGGTCAGCGCAGTATTGAGGAAAGCATGCAGACTCTGAGACGACTTGGGTTTGGACACAGTTCTGCTTACTGACCCCGTGAGATTCGGCAGGTTCTCCAGTGTGGCTGAGCCTTGTGGTGTCCTCATCCGTGAGATGGGAGTAATACTGCCTGGCTTAGGTGAAGTCGCTGGAGGGAGAGAAATGAGGAAGCGGGTATGATGTTGTAAAATATTTGTGGCTCCGAGGAGAGGACTCTTTGGAAGTCAAGGCTCAACGTTTGGTGGAGGTGTCAGCAGGGCCAGAAGCAGCCAGGATCTCTCCTTGTTTGGGAGCCGTGAGTGGGGGACTGGCGGGACGCATGGGCACAGTTGTGGTTCTTGCTCTCTGCCAGCTGGTACTGGGGTCATGCGCAGAGGAGAGGGGAGACGAGCTGTTAAATACTCCTACTGATTGGGGCCACAGAACCCCGACCAAGGTCCCACCCAGTTGTAAAAGCTAAGTATCATATCTATGTAACCCTTACTCGCTTAAAATGCCTCCTTTCTAGTAAACAAGCAATGTGGTTTTATTAGAGAAGAGTCATAGGAAAAGAAAGCAGGAAAGGTAGAAAAAAGAAAGACAAAGACAACAGCACTCGTTGACTCGCAACGCTAAGGAAAGCATCGAAAGTTTGTATGTCCAGGTGTTTTCATCAGCAGAAGTAGGTGGGATTTTTTGTTGTTGTTTCGTTTACTTTGGTTGAAATTGAACTTTTCTGTACCTGTCTGGTCTGAGAGCGAAGACTGTTCCAGAGAACTGTTTCGTGTCTGTCTTCAAAATTATTGCCAAAGCAAAGGGTAAGCATTTATAATGAAATCGCTGGTTTCTGAGCACCGTCGAAATTCCATTGAGGGAAGAGAGCCATGAAGTCCTATCTCCTTTCACAGCTTGCGGTCTGTCTCCAGCTCACTCCGGCAGGAGGCGACGCTTCCCTGTTAGACCTTCTTCCAAGAAGGAAGGGTCCTGCCGTAGAAATCTTCCCATTGGACCAAACCATTGACTGTCTCCGTTCCTCCTTCTTAGCGGTCACGACTTGGGGCCATCCCAGATGGACTGGGGTTTGGCCTCAAGTAACTTTTCTATCAAGGAAGGGCAAGTAGACAGTATGTTCTCTATAGTCTTCAAAATCTGAAAGTGTCTCTTGTTGGCTTGCAAATGCATCACAGCTTTGCAGCTATAAAATTCTGGGGACAGGAGCCCTCCTCATCAAACCGTGTGTGTGTGCTCTACCGCTGTGGCTGGGGGCGCAGACCCCTGGAAGGGCCACCCTGGCCCCAATCCTGGCTCTTCGAATGACTACTTGTTTGACACTGGCCGAGTTACTTAATCTGTATCTCTTTCTTATTTTCAGAAAAAAAATGTAAATCATAATTGTATCTAGCCCTAGAGCTGCTGTGAAGATGAAATGAGTTAATATTTTAAGGCATCAGAATGGTGACAGGTAAATTTGCAGTGTTTATTAGCTGCCACCGTTATCACTTGTGTTATTACAATTATCATCTTCACCATCGGGTCCCAGGGTTTCAGATTGTAGTGATAAAGTCTGAGGAATGATTTTCCAGCCTTTTGGTTTTGATGGAGATCTGTGTTTGTCTAGATCCTTGTGGGAATTTTTCTTCAGTCTTGCATTTCAAGATATTGCCAGGATGTGCTTAAGTTTGAACCTTGTCATTGATTTTGTCTGGAATCCACTGTGTTCTCCGTAGTCCGCAAACTCAGAACTTCCTTTATTTCAAAGATGGTTTTTAGCTATGCCTTTGATTATTACTCTGGTCTAGTTGTTTGCTGTCTCCTCCCTGGACACGTCTAATTCTTAGCCTGGACATCCATTCACTATTCCCTATAACGTTCTCCTTCTTGCTTTCATTCGTTTCTTTATTGCCACCTCAACATTTTATTTTACAAAAACTTACCAAGTGTTTTCTCTACCCATTTAAATAAAACACCAAGTATTTATTGACCATTACCATGTGTTACGCTCGGTCACAAAGACTAATTCTGGTTGGCACCTACTGGTAGATTGGATGCTAAAAAGCCAACCCTCAGTATTGGTGGGTTCCGTATTTGTGGAACTAACCAACTAGCCAACCACCCATCCAGCCAACCAACCAACCAACCAGCCAATCAACTAACCACCCACCCACCCACCCACCCATCCAACCAACCAACCAACCAACCAACCAACCAACCAATCAACTAACCACCCACCCATCCAACCACCGAACCAACCAAAAAAAGTTACACTGTTGCTGACATGTATTATGTAGTGAGGCCTACGATGGTTATATGTATACTGAATATGCAGAGAATTTTTTCTTTCTTTTTAAAAATATTTATTGATTGCTTTTAGAGAGACAGAGAAAGAGAGAGGGAAGCTTTCATTTGCTGTTCCACTTAATTGTGCCTTCACTGGTTGCTTCCTGTATGTGCCCTGACCAGGGATTGAATCTCTTCATTATGGTGTTTTGGGACAATGTTCTAACCAACTGAGCTAACTGGCCAGGGCCCAGACTTTTCTTCTTGTTGTTGTTCCCTAAACAGTAGAGTATAACATAGCATCCGCATCATATTAGGTGTTATAAATAAACTAGAGGTGATTTAATGTAAAAGGGAGGATGTGCCAAAGTTCTATGCAAATATTACACCATTTTTTTATGAGGCACTTGAATATCCACCGAGTTTGGTGTCCATAGGGGTCCATGGATGCTAAGGGATGATTCATTATACCTTCTGCTCAGGGACTTCATGAACACACGCCGGAGAAGAAAGAGAAGGTAGAGACTACAGCGGATGACTTGAAGTTAGGGCAGAGTCAGTGAACATATATCCTCAAAGAATCCCTGTGGTCTATGGCAGAAAATTTAGATGCCTTTATAATTTGAATGATAAAACAATCTTTCATTCTAAAGATGAAAAAAAAAAAAAGAACCACGAAGATGGAGTGTTCTGTCCAGGGTCGCCCAGGTGGCTCATGGTGAAGCCAGGGCAGAAAAAAAGACTCAGACCCTGGCCCCAAGCCAGTTTCCTTTCTGCTTTTTGATCCTCGGCTCATCATTTTATGAAACAGCGTTGCCTGCCAATCAGTAGCATATCTATCTGATCAGCATGGTGCTTTTGAACATCCACTCTGCACCGAGCCCCGAGGACCACATAACCGAGTCGTCGTGAAGTGAAGAGGAATTGGAAAGGAAGAGGCAGAGCGTAGTTTGATTAAAAGGGAAAGGAAAGGCATTCCATTTGGGAGAAATGGCCTGTGCAGAAGTCTGGAGGTGGGAATGATACAATAGGGCGTGGGCCTGTGTGTCTGTTGGCTGTGGGATCCGGTGGGGCGTTCCCGCAGACCCCTGTGGGTCAGTAAATAGCTGTGCAGTTAGAAAGGTGATCAGGGAGGGTGAGGGACGGGTGCACGGTGTTGGAGGCCAGGTGATAGCCAGCTTACACATGTCAGTGCTCACTTTTCATCTTCATAATGTTCGTTTTTTGGTGGGGTTTCTTTTTCCTCAAAGCATTTGATTTCTGTCTGGAGCTAGACCGTGCCTAAGCGCCAAGTTTGCTCTCCAGCTATTCGAAGCTCTTTTGCTCTCGGTAGGAATTTCTGGGGAGTCAAACTGCTACAGAAGCTCACAGCAGGGAAAAGAAAGACAGAATTGGTCTGGAGATTGCTGCTGCCTGAGGCCGAGGCCGGGTTACATTCAGGGGTCACCTGGCCGCCTCCGTGTTGAAGGGGAGCCTTGGCGGGTCCTGGGGTGTAGCTGCCCGGGCCTCACGGCCGGTGCACGGAGACTTGTCCTTGAAATGCTTTCATGCCTCGCTGGAGGGGGCCAATGCCATCTCTCCGCTGAGATCTCAGCTCCTCGGAGGCCGGTCTTCCTCCCTCTTGATTTGGTTCCAAATTTTGTGAGCAGAGGGTGCCATCAAATGTCAGACAAGTATTCCTGGCTTTGCACAGTTGAGAGAGGATCGAGAAATAAAAAAAAAAGTTCATTTCCCCAAATTTTCTGCAGTTCAGTTCCAAGTAAGAGGTAGTGGTATTTTTCCACCTGCTGGGTCACAGATAAGCCATATTTTTGTTTGTTTCTTTTTCTTAGTCTTTTTTTTTTAAAAAGGATATCATTTTCCCACAGCAAGATACATACTTATATTTTAAGTGTGCAATTTGATGAGTCTTGCACAACTCTTGTCAAGATAAAGAGAAAAATTTTGTCAACCCAGAAACTTTTCTCCTGCCCCCTTCCAGACACTCACCCCACCAGAGGGAACACTTTTCTGATTATTATTAATATTTTATCACCCAAATCGGTATGTAGTATTTTCCAGCACCCCAGAGAGTTCTCTCAGGCCTCATCCTGGGCAGTACCTGCTCCCGTAAGTAACGGTAGTTCTGACTTTTATCGCCCTAGATCAACTTGGCCTGTTCTTGAACGATTCCTGTGAGTGGAACCATCATGCAGTCTTCTCTCTTGTTTTACACAATATCTTTTTCACATTTGAGATCTGTCCCCATCATGCCTCCGGTGTTCATTTCTTTTTCCTTGCTGTGCCATATTCTGCTGTGTGGATGTGCACCCGTTGGTATATTTCTAAGCGCCCAGCCAGGCCTGGATTGTCCTCTGATTTCCTCATCTTCACCAGCTTCTGAATCAACTTCCTCCTTTCCTTGCATCTCTGTTTCTCGGTCCGTGAGTGGAAGGTGGAATGTGATCTCCTGGCAACCAGCACTGTGTCTGTTTTGTTCACTGCTGCGTCCTCAGTGCCCAGGACAGAGTGTGACAGGTGGCAGGTCCTCAATGTTTGTAGAATGAATGAATGAATGAATGAACACATGATCAGAGCATGTAGTTCTAATTGTTTTCTCTTCTAGTCCTGTGTATGCTTCCCAAGCCAGTCAGCACTACAGGATCCTCAGGCCAATCTCTTTGCCCACAGACGTACATGAATTTCTGGACCCACAGATCACACTCAAAGCTCTCTCGAGAAGAGCTATCCTAACCTCTAGACCAGATGAAGTCCCTTTTACAGGTCTTCTACCCGTCTCTATCACCCCTCCCATCATGACCTTCATTGCTCTTGATGGTCACTGCTGCTCTGACTGGCTGCCTGACCCTCTGATTCCCTGGGAACGGACTGCCTGTATTTCCTTTCACCGCTAGATTCCACACTCAGCACTCGGGCACAGGAGAGGCACAGGCTATGTGCTAGGTAGGGTTTCTTTCACAGGGAGTTTCTCTCTGCCAGATTGTTCATCTCAAAGCCCCAGCACTTAGAGTCCTTTAGGAAGGGAGAAGTGGATTTGAAAACATGGCCTCTGTCTGGACTCAATGTTCGTGTCCCTCATCCCGCCCAGATGTTTATCTGTTGCAGTTCTCCCTGTATTAAGGGGGGGTGGTTTCGGAAGGGGATGCGGTTTAGATGCGGTCGTGGAGATGGAGTCTCCACGGTGGGATTAGTGTCCTGGGAAGGACAGGAAGAGGCTGGAGAGGTCTTCTTCTCACCACGTGACAACGGAGTGAGAAGGCATCAGTCTGCGAGCCCGGGAGAGGGTCCTTACCACAAACAGAATGGCCAGCATCTTGATCTTGGACATCCCAGCCTCCAGAGCTGTGAGCCGTGTCTGTTGTTTAAGCCAACTAGTCTATGATATTTTGTCATGGCAACCAAGCTACTAAGACATCCTCCATGGAAGATTTCTACTTAGGTTTTACCATTCCATGGGCAGAGTCTTGTCTTTATCTTTTGACTCTTTTAGCCTGAATATTAAATCTGTGAGTGTTTTTTTTTTGGGGGGGGGGGGTCTTGGTCACGGGAAACTAGACATTTCCTTCCTACTACCCCGTGGAAATCTTAGCATGTTCATTTTTAGCCAATGTTTGGGAACCTGGGGCCCTGGAAGTACTAGATTTGTGACCTCTACGTCAAGTTCCGCCCACTTACGTGATTGTGCCCCCAACCTCTGGCCCCTACAACCATGGGTGGCTTTGGGGTCCCAGAGAAGTGTAAGCTGTGGTGGGCATGTGGCCGGCCTGCTTTTACTCTCAACATAGACTCTCCAGGGCTTCGTGCACGGGCTTCCCAGGGACCGTGGGCTCCTGAAATGGGGTGCGGTCTCTAGGTGACGTGCTTCTGTGCAGTTTCCTGGGAAGAGCATCTGGAATTTCTTACCAGATTTTCATCAGGGCCCATGTATCTCCAAAAGTCCAAGTTCCTTTAATGAACCTTTAGGTACAAACATAGAAAGAGCAGGGCAGGAGTGCTACCCGAGCCCTGAGTCCTAGCTTTACAGGCCTCAGTTTCCTTTCCAATGACTCTGGTGGTTGGATGAGATGGCTGCATGGGCTTCTTGCACTGTCTGGTTGGACAGGTCATCACAGAGAGAAGGGAGAGCTGGCACAAATCAACATTTTGTAAAAAGGTGATGCCAATCAAAAACATATATATATATATATATATATATATATATATTATACACACACACACACACACATACACACACACACATATATGTGATTGTGTGTCTTATCCCAGGTTCTGTCTCTTGGAGCCACTGGTACATGTGACTTCTAGAGAGTGCCAGTTGTAATTAATGGACTACTAGAAAAAGAGAAGAGAAGAGAATAATCTGATGGCTTTTTGGTGCCAGGCACAGGAAACATGGTGACGTGTTCTTGATATATTCTTGAGGGGACAGAGGAGAGATGCCTGCATGGGCTAGTTTGCACACAGACATGCGAACTAGTACGTCATCTGAGATGGAGACAGTTATATATGCCAGGGGATGTTTGTAACAATACCTGCGCTGACCATCAGAAATGCGTGAAAGGAGACTCAACATTTGGGGAGATTAATGCTTTGTTTTCTTTCTGGGGGCCCACAATTTACTGCTAATGCTTGAAACGGGAGAGCCAGAGCCATGGTGGAAAGTCGATGGAAGAGAGTTTAATGGGGGCCCCTTGTTCCAGCCCCAAAGTATTGAAGTCAGCTGCTCTTAATTCCATCCAGGGCCAGCCAGTGGGAAATTAGATTCAGGGATTGGGCAGGGTCATCGCAGAGCTACAAATATCACCCTTGGGGCCTCATTGGAGACTGATGGGAACTCGGAAGAGTTGATCATGGTGATCAAAGGGTCTGTATATTTAAAATGCACAAAGGATGCGCCCGAAAATTATCTGCCTGCCAACCTAACTTCTCAACCTGGTACAAATTATCCAAAAATCAATTTGCAAACACCTTTGAGATAACGAGGCCTTGAGTAATAACCTCCGTGGCTTTGTGAAGTAAAGCATCCACCTTGACTAATCTGCTTAATTTCCTCCCCTGACCAAATGGCAGGCGGTAAGAGAGGCAATCAGAAGCTGTCCCCGGAGGCTTGCTCAGGAGTTGCCCTGTGAAAATACTGCCCACCTCTGTTTTCATAGCAATTATTCTGTTTGCAGAGCATCTTGGTTGCTAGGTAATTAATCAGAAAGAAAACACCGAATGAGTTTTATCTCTCCAGAAGCTCTCACCTGAGTTCCAAACTGCAGCTCCTCCTGGCCTCGGCCCTCTGACTAACCCAGGGGTTCTCCAAAAAAGTTCTTGAACACATTTACACTGTACTCTACCCCTCCCCCCACTCCCCCCCAAAAAAACCCTCCTCCACCCTCCACTTCCTGGTTCTGCTCAAAGAGTCATTAACCTGCTCATACTTCTTGACGGATAATCCCATTCCTGGAAAGTTGGTCCTAAGAAAATATAAGGCAGGCAGGACTGGAGTCATCTGCACAAAGATGTTCGTTGCAGCCTTATTTACCAGAGCAAAACTTGGACCAACTCGTGTGCCCGGCCACTGGAGAATAGTTAGTGTGATTGTCTGCTGGATTATTCCGTAGCAGTTAAAGGCAGTGGTAATAAAAAGATGTAGTATATAAGCAGAGCCCTTCGAATATAAGAAGCAAAGGAAAAACGAATGAACATTGTATCTCTGTATTACTGGAAGCCCATGGAAAAAGTTTGGGTCTATGACTAGGCATTGGAATGGCACATGGAGAAATAAAGAAGGCCGTTATGTTGGGTGATAGGGAAAAGAACGTATTTTCTCTTGCTTCTCATTTTCTTTATTGTTGTTCCGCTGCTATTATTTTGGCAACAAATAAAAATACATATCTACTCCGATTTTTACAAAATAGGCCTCAAGAGGCAAAGAGCCTCCCAAAGGGAGAGCTGGTCTCAGAAGGTGTGCAACCTGTGGGTTTTTCATCCTGCCTTTAACAGCTCCGTGACCTTGATTAGGTGACCTGGTCACTTTGGTTCTCAGTTTATTTATTTTTTTCCCCCCATCAAAATAGAGGTGATGATATCCCAAGAACTAAAGTAATACATGTGAGATTTCCTGGCAAGTGGGAAGTACAAAATCAGCATTGATTTCTGCAGCTTTGCCAGCGGGAAGCCACCCTAAATGCTTATTGAAAGCCCAGTCTATTTAACTGAAGGTATAGGACGTAATGGACCAGGTGTGGTGGCGGGTTACAAATACAGGGTCACGTGGCGTGAGGTTTCCCTTGCCCCTTGCGTCCCACCACGGGCACTGTGGCCAGGGACGCTGTCCTTCCTTGCTGGAGGAGCCTGCTGGGATGGAGGAAGAAGCTGAATTTCTTGCTATGCCATCCTCTTTTCGCTACTTCGGCTCAAATCACTCTTGAGGAGACTGTTCACGAACCACCTCTTTGTTCCTGGAGGAGAAATGTTTGTAAACCTCCTACTTCCCCGTAAAGACAGTAAACCTCCCACTTCAGTAAAGGCAGGTTCTCATTTGAGGACGAGGGGCGGGATATTAACCCGGACAGCTTTGTGTGTGTTCTGGGAAAAAAACCTTTCCCCGCAATTGCCTTCTCTCTTTCCTTTCCTTAAACAAAAGAGAGACAGTAAGTGTTAGACATAGTTAATGAGGAAATACTGGTTCGGGGACGTGGGTACAAAAACGTGGAAGTGACAGAAAGACGTGAATGGGGTTTATGAGAAGGGATTTGGGCTGTTTCTTATGGCTGTGCCTGGAATCCTGTCCCTTTTCTTCAAATGCTTGAATTCTGTTCTCTAAACCAGTGGTTTTCAACCTTTTCACACTTGCGGGCCGGTGGGGAAAATAGGAGAATCATTTTGAGGACCGCTGAGGCAGAAATCACTTTGAGCATTCGTGAATTCGACTCTCCCCTTCAACAGTATCAGGGCGGTTAACTCTTCGCGGACCAGTGTGAAATTTCTGGACGGACCCATGGTTACAAACCGCCGCTTTCTAAACCATGCGAGTCTTATGTTCTCTTCTGATGGTCTGTCTTTCAGAGCCTCCGACACCCATCGCCCCCCCAGAGCTGCTGGCCGTGGGGGCCACGTACCTGTGGATCAAGCCCAATGCCAACTCCATCATCGGGGACGGCCCCATCATCCTGAAGGAGGTGGAGTACCGCACCACCACCGGCACCTGGGCCGAGACGCACATCGTGGACTCGCCCAACTACAAGCTGTGGCACCTGGACCCCGACGTGGAGTATGAGATACGGGTTCTGCTCACAAGACCAGGAGAGGGCGGCACCGGGCCACCGGGGCCTCCGCTCACCACCAGGACCAAGTGTGCAGGTAAGAGCCTCCTTCCCGACTTGGTTTTGAGAGGCCGGGCCGTGGCCGTGAGTCATCCTCCGCTGGGCTGTCTGTGACAATCATTCTGAAACGTCCCTGTGGTGCGAGTGTGCGTCCTGTGGTGGAGAACAGTCAGGGTGTTGGAGGAGCCTTAGAGGACCTCCTGGCGTTGGTGGCATCTCTACGGACCTCCGGGCTCTGGCTGTGACTCTGAGAACTGTCTGACTCTCGCCGCGTCTGGCTCTGACAGCGTTTCCTTCGGGAAACTGCATTTCTCTCACCAGGGGCTTCTGTGCCGTTCAGTGTCTGAGGCCTCCTGCTGTTGACAGTGTCTCTGAGGCTCCTGGCTCCGACTGCGTCCCCTGAAGGTCTCATTTGGACTCGGTTTCTGAGCACTTCTGGTTCCTGTGGTGTATCTAAGGTTTCTGATTTTAGCTATGTCCCCGAGGATCCCTGGGCCGGACCTGTGACACTAACGAGTTCTTGGTTTTGACCATTTTCCCCGAGGGTTCCTGGCGCTGCTTTTGTCTGGGAGGGGATCCTGGTGCCAAGTCTGTCTTGAGTACCTCCTGGCTCGGAAAGTCTCTCAGTGGATTCTGGGTCTGCTTAGTCACAAAATTCTCCTGGCTCTATGTCCCTTGCGTATTCCTGGCTCCTACTTAAGAGTCCGGGTTAAGATGGACCCTCCAGGCCCTGGCCGGTTGGCTCAGTGGTAGAGCGTCGGCCTGGCGTGTAGAAGTCCCGGGTTCGATTCCCGGCCAGGGCACACAGGAGAAGCGCCCATCTGCTTCTCCACCCCTTCTCTCTCCTTCCTCTCTGTCTCTCTCTTCCCCTCCCACAGTGGCCCGGGCGCTGGGGATGGCTCTGTGGCCTCTGCCCCAGGCACTAGAGTGGCTCTGGTCGCAACAGAGCGACGCCCCGGAGGGGCAGAGCATCGCCCCCTGGTGGGCGTGCCGGGTGGATCCCGGTCGGGTGCATGCGGGAGTCTGTCTGACTGTCTCTCCCCGTTTCCGGCTTCAGAAAAACACAGAAAAAAAAAAATAATAAAGATGGACCCTCCAAGGGTCCCTGGGCTCTCTAGCCCTACAGGCTCCCGGCTCAGTGCTCCCTGGGGGTCCTTGTCTCCGACTGTTTCTCCGAGGTTCCTGCATGCTGCTTAAGAGTTTGCTGGCTGGGCCTGTGGCTGGGAGGGCTGTTTGGACCCAGCTGTCTCCCTGGGGGTTCTGGACCTCTCTGTTGTTTTAATAAGGGCTGTTGGCTGAGATTATATCTCAAACTGTCATATCCCTGAGATGTTCCCACTCTGAACACAACTCGAGAAATTGAAAGAACTCAGTGTTCGTTTTATTTTTTTTTTTGCAAATCACAGTATTTATATTAGCTCACTTCCCCTCTAAGTAACCATTCAGCATAAGGATTTTTATCTCAAATATACATGAATGAAGGGAGACTCAATATTTTTAAATGTTTTGTTTGAAGTCACAGAACTAGCCAGGGGCACAGTCAGTGAGGATTTGCCGCTGACTCGAATGCCCTTGGTCAGTGGTCACACCGTGTGGTGAATAAACAGAGAGGTATGTGCCATCTGTGAGGGACGTAGAGCTGGGGGTGTTTCCGTGGGGGGTCGGGGAAGCCGGGCATGGGCTTCTGGGTCCAAGGGAAAAGGTGTCGCTAGCGGCTTGTGGTGGAGAGAGAGACGCATTGGCAGAGTGACCACCACGGAGCAGAACACTAAGTAAAATACCATTCGCTCTGCTCTCATGTGACACACGTGTTCCTAAAACTCACCGCACTACGCAAAGTTATGCAATAAAACCACTGGCCTTGGGCCTGACCTGTGGTGGCGCAGTGGATAAAGCATCGACCTGGAAATGCTGAGGTCGCCGGTTCGAAACCCTGGGCTTGCCTGGTCAAGGCACATATGGGAGTTGATGCTTCCAGCTCCTCCCCCCTTCTCTCTTTCTCTGTCTCTCTCTCCTCTCTCTCCCTCTCCTCTCTAAAAATGAATAAATAAAATAAAATAGAAAAAAAAAAAAAAAACCACTGGCCTTGGGAGGCACAACACTCATACCGCATCAGTGACAATTGGAAGAAAGAAAAAAACAAAAACAAAAACAGAAACCTATTAAAAAATGGTGGCACAATTTTACACACGCTAATGGCCAGGAGAGGCATAAAGCCCGCAATGCACAGGATGTGTTACCTTGGAAAGTCCTGAAGTGTGCTTGTGGGCCTGGGCATCAAGAAGGTCGCCGCCTGCACGGCAGTGTGGCACGGTGGGGGAGGGCTGTCTGAATGTGATGGAAGGTGGCAGCACCAGGTGTGGATGGGTGGACGTGGCCCGTAACACACTCGGTGAGCCGGGGGAGCGGTAGACGTCGGAGGCTGGTGTTCTGTCTTCACACCTGCGTGGCTCAGTGCAGCCCGGAGCGGATTTCCGCCTCACTCCGTGCGTCCCCGTCCAGAACCACCCCGCAGCTGTGAGATGTGTGTTCTGCTCCAGTCGTTTCCTGACGTCAGTCATGACGGGGTACATTCACGTGGCCGAGACACGACGTCAGTCATGACGGGGCACATTCACGTGGCCGAGACACGACGTCAGTCATGACGGGGCACATTCACGTGGCCGAGACGCGACGTCAGTCATGACGGGGCACATTCACGTGGCCGAGACGCGACGTCAGTCATGACGGGGCACATTCACGTGGCCGAGACACGACGTCAGTCATGACGGGGCACATTCACGTGGCCGAGACACGACGTCAGTCATGACGGGGCACATTCACGTGGCCGAGACACGACGTCAGTCATGACGGGGCACATTCACGTGGCCGAGACACGTACTCTGGAGGAACTGACCCGAACCCCGTGGAAGTATCGCGGCCGTGTATCTTGGCACAGCGTCCCACCAAGTTAATATTTCCCTGGCTTGGGAAAATTCCTTTCAAAGTTATCCAAGCACTAAGATGAATGGAGATGCCATTTTCTTGATTATTTTCAAAAATGGGCTTTCGGTAAAATTCCTCATTGAAACCCGATTATGAAACTTGCTCCTTTTTTTTTTTAAAGGACATAGGCTATGTTATTAAATCAGGTAATGTCTTATTCTCGGCTTTGCAATCCAATATCCATCCATAAAAATAATTCATTTGATCCTGCCAATGAGACTCTTCTTTTTCCACAGGGTAAATCTAAGGGTTTCCAGGACTTCTGATCTTTATAAATGATATTCAGAGTACTGTAGGAGCCCCCATAGACTGACTGCTGATGATCGTATATAATACATTTTGAAATTCAATCGCGAGATGATCATCTCGGTAAAAATTTACGATCTATTGAAAATTGTTGCCATGACCGTGTAATGGATTTTGCATGTTGAAGACACAATGGTCCATCCCTATTAAAATTATGAGTTGAAATGCTGTTTGTGGCTCTATAGTTTAAAAAATGTTGTTAAGTAAGTTATGATTAGAATCTTCAACAACTCGCATTTTGCCCAATGTGTCATCAAGAAGGTAATCTTGGCCCTGGCCGGTTGGCTCAGTGGTAGAGCGTCGGCCTGGCGTGCGGGAGTCCTGGGTTCGATTCCCGGCCAGGGCACACAGGAGAAGCGCCCATCTGCTTCTCCACCCCTCCCCCTCTCCTTTCTATCACTCTCTTCCCCTCCCGCAGCCGAGGCTCCATTGGAGCAAGGATGGCCCGGGCGCTGGGGATGGCTCCTTGGCCTCTGCCCCAGGTGCTAGAGTGGCTCTGGTCGCAACGGGGCGATGCCCCGGAGGGGCAGAGCATCGCCCCCGGTGGGCAGAGCGTCGCCCCCTGGTGGGCGTGTCGGGTGGATCCCGGTCGGGCGCATGCGGGAGTCTGTCTCTCCCCATTTCTAGCTTCAGAAAAATACAGGAAAAAAAAAAAAAAAAGAAGGTAATCTTGTTTCCCCCCGTGGCCACCGGTGGTAGAATGTTCTTTGCCTCGTGATTCATTTTTAAGAGAACTCCGGGGTTGAGACTCACTTGTGGATGCTGTTTGTTGGGGTTGGTAGTCTTGAATCTCCCCAACCCTTTCCCTACTCATTGTTCATTCCACTGAAAAATGTACTCATTATTTCATAAAGCAGAAAATGAGAGAGCGCGGAGTGTGGAAGGTATAATTTCTGCCTCGAGGAATTTGCAGGCTGGGCTAAGATTCCAACCAAAGAGCACAAAGGCTAACACACACAGATGGTGTTGAGTGCTGAGATACCAACCTGCACGGAGAACAGGGGTCGCGTGGAGAGAGCAATGCCTTTGGAATCCAGAGCTGTGGTTCTCCACGTGTGGTCCCCAGGCCCACAGCCCTGGCACCCCTGGGAACTGGGGAGAAATGCGGATTCTCAGTCCCCACCCCCTTTGCCAAGTGATTGAGGAATTCTTGGAGAAGGGCCCCTAGAGCTACGCTGTAAGGGGCCCTCTGAGCGCTGCTGACGCACACCCACGTTTAAGAACCACGGATGGACTGGGACACACCAACGCACCACTCTGGGAATGCCCATTGTGGTGGTTAATCTCTGAAGCAGCTCTGACGGGGTCTGTGGGAGAAAAAACTAAGGCTCGGAGTCATCAAACCAAGGTTACAAGTCAGTCAAGTGCTTAGAGCTTAGTCCCTGGGCCTGAAGAGCTCTCCAGTGTATGGATTACTGCACATGTCCACCTGATTGTGGGATTGGCCAATAGGGGGACAGCTAACTAGGGAGACCAGCTGAGAATGAATGGCTGCCATGCCCTGGGACAATAGTCCTTTTCACCACACATCTATGGAATCATTTCCATGTGCCAAACTCGGTGGTAGGCACTGGGGGCAGAGGCTGGCCTCGTAAGAACGTGCTCAAAGTCGGCAGAGGCTCATAGCAAAAAGCCACAAGTTCGGGAATAGCTCAGGAAGATACGGGGGGGGGGGGGCAGTTCAGCAAGGGCAGGCGGGGATGCATTGTGGTCCTGCCGGGTCTGCCAGGTCACAGGCCAGATTAACACACCATCAGGGCATCGGCGAGGTTGGTCCAACCCCGGAGGGTAGAGATCACCGATGGGAGTTTGGCGGCAGAGCAGCCTCCCAGGCCCCTAGTCTAGCGTTCTGAGCAAGACTTTCAGCCAGTTAAGTCAGAGCCCGGACAGACTGTCATCTGGGAAGCTGGGAGGTGTCGGGGCGGGAGAGAGAGCCAAGGAAGACACTCCCAGGCTTCTGGTTGGGGTGATGGAGAGACGAGCGGTGGAGCCATTTTCTGAGATGGAAAACACAAAAGACGGTCCAGGGGCAAGAGAGCGGGCTGGCGTTTGCGTGTTCAGTGGGTGAGGTGAAGACGCACAGCGGTGACGGTGATAGTATTTGTCGACGTGGAGCCCGTGGGGAGGCCAGCAGATTACCCTTCCTCTGCGCTGAGACAGAGCTGATTGCACCTGGATGTTAGAATCAAAGGGACTTCTCGGTACCTCTGAAAGCAATCTAATTCTCTTTCTTCGTGCTGCTCTCTCGAGATGCCCCATTCATTTACTTTTTTCATTCATCATTTTGTTCCTTTTGCTCCGTTTAATCATCCGCCATCCTTTCTGAGATACAGGCCTGGGGAGCAAATGCGGTAACGTACATCAAAGAGCTTTGGAAAGCTCAGAATGCTCTTCAGATGCTTGTAATGAACCCAGTCATTATTATTTGTGGCTACTGTTGTGACGCGTGTTAACGATTATAACTCATCATACCAAAACAGGAAGTCCTTCTTGTCTGTTTCTCTATCCCAGGGGTAGTCCACCTTTTTATACCTACCGCCCACTTTTGTATCTCTGTTAGTGGCAAAATTTTCTAACCGCCCACTGGTTCCACAGTAACGGTGGTTTATAAAGTAGGGAAGTAACTTTACTTTATAAAATTTATAAAGCAGAGTTACAGCAAGTTAAAGCCTATCATAATAATTACTTACCAAGTACTTTATGTCGGATTTTCGCTAAATTTGACAGAATAAATCTTTATAAAACAACTTACTATAGTTAAATCTATGTCTTTATTTATATTTTTGTTGCTCCGCTACCGCCCACCATGAAGGCTGGAGCGCCCACTAGTGGGCGGCAGGGACCAGGTTGACTAGCACTGGTCTAGACCGACTGGCATCTGGATGGGCCATGTTCTTTTGTTGTTCTTTCTCTCATCCAGTGGGAAGCCCCATTTCAGAACACGATGATCATATTGTAGTCTGGACTCTCACAGGTTTTCTTATCTGGAATCATGGGTAGAGGGGGTGGTTGGTTCCCTCTGGGACCTCCCCAACAACAGACAGCCAGTGATGGGAGCTGGACCTAGGAGGGCTGTCCTGTGCCCACCCACTTCACCTTGAATGCTGTCCCATGGCAGACGATGTCACTTCTGGGGATCCTGGGTGGTTGCTACTCCTTTCTACCCAGCATTTGCCTGATTATCAAGTCACTCTGGATGGGGTCCTTAGTAGGAGCAGAGAGTATCAAATTGGGTTTCAAAGAGTTGGGGCAGCAGGCAGGCTATTAGCATCCACTATCTGAAGTCCACAAGAAGAATCAAGGGCAATGACATTGAGAAATGGGGACCAAGGTCAGTAAGTAGGGAGGGCAGGTGAAACAAGAGGGGCAGACACGACAGTCGCCCGGCTTGTCCCTGCATCTCTTCTGCAGGCAGCACTTGCTTGTTGATGTCTTAAGTGACGACTGGCGTCAGACGGGGGAACTCTCCCTCCGTGTCTCCTAAACCTATCTCCAGGCAGCACCTGCCCTGGGATCCTGGTTTCATTCTCAGGGGACATTCTCCTCCGTAATTCCAAAACAGATCTTCAGCTGCCTAGAGTGTTCTTCTCTGGGCAGTGATCTTTGCATCATAGTTTGGCCTCACCACTCAACAATCCAACAAGTCAAGCCTGACCAGGCGGTGGCGCAGTGGATAGAGCGTTGGACTGGGATGCAGAGGACCCAGGTTTGAGACCCCGAGGTCGCCGGCTTGAGCACAGGCTTATCCAGCTTGAACCAGGGCTCACCAGCTTGAGTGTGGGGTCGTTGGCTTGAGCAAGGGGTCACTCACTCTGCTGTAGCCCCCCTGGACAAGGCACATAGGAGAAAGCAATCAATGAATAACTAAGGAGCCACAACAAAGAATTGATGCCTCTTATCTCTCTCCCTTCCTGTCTGTCTGTCCCTATCTGTTCCTCCCTCTCTGCCTCTGTCACACACACACACAAACACAAACAATCAACAAGTCAAGTGGTCGTATGTTCCCCCTGTGATTGCTACCTTCTGGAATCCACAAGCCCCGTGCCTGAGAGCCCACTTCACCGTGATTCTCACCGAATTCAGGCTCTCCACGTGAAGAGTGCCCGTGTACGGCTAGAAACAGGACAGGTGCTGCTGATTTGGAGGGCTCTCTTCCCATTCCCTCTGCCAGCGGGTTGATTGTATATTATGTGTTATTTACATATTGATGGATTTCTACTCAAAGTGATACGTGTCTACCACTCTCTTTTCTCCGGGGGGGGGGGGGGAGATAAAAAAGAGAGGTTCAGGGAAGTGAGAGTAGGTCATGATGGTGTCGTGAAAGGAATAGAGGTGTTGGAACCGAAAAGAACCTGGGTTTAATTTCCAGCTGGTACTTGCTAGCTGGAGAGTAGTGTGCCCGTCTGGGCCTCGGTTCCCTTTTTCTTTTTAACATATGGGAGATGTAACACATTGTCTTGTTGTGAAGCTTCAGGGAGCTCAGTCCTCTGCCCATCAGAGAACCTGGCATATAGACTCCCCTCAATGAACTTCATTTAGACATAAACCTCCGGCCTGGAGAGAGGGGGTCAGGAGCCAGACTGGGCCCCCTCGCTGCAGCCTGATAGAGCCTGTCGTCCAGGACCTCTGCGGCTGCTGCTCTGCTCTCCCGGACAGCGGTGGATCAGCGCCGAGGTTCCGCTCGTGGCTGGGGAGGGGGGGACATGCGCGGTCGGCATCTGGCGTGGAGTCCTTGGTGTGCGGCTGCGACGGTACCTGATGATGGGAGGAACGGGGGTTGTCCTTTTTCCGATTCTGTCTGTCGTCCCCGAGCAAGAGAGAAGCATGCTCTCCAGACCCCTCTTTCTTATGGGAGGTCAAGGCTGGTGAGGACGAAGCCGTGCAGACCGGGAGCAGGAGTGGGTCCTGACCCCCTGCCATGAGCACCCGCCGGTGGGCGCTGGGTTTCTGGTCCAGCTTGCCGTTCTAGGGCAGAGTGGCCACATGGAAAGGAGGGAAGGAGGGAAGAAGAATTGAGGGTCTAGGAAGTAGAAACAAGCCATATAAGTAGCTTTGGGGGTCCTTTCCCCCTATTTCTATGAGCCTCAGCTTTACTCTCTGTGCAGCAGGGATAGCATAACCTGGAGTAACTCTCAGGGTTCTGAATTAGGAGGAAACACAACTTCCTTCTGGGCAGGATGGTGGCGTGAGCACAGACATCTAACTGCCCTCCCATGATCCTGGTGTGGTGGTCCCCAAGTCTTCGGGTAACACAGCAAGATTAGCTAATGAAAGTTAAATCCCCATCCCACCCAGAATCAAAGCAAAATCTAAATACCACTGGAGAAACCTGCAACACCTTGAAAAACTAGGGGAGGTGGGAGGGTCTTCCGTGCGGGCCATGCCATGCTCGTGGGACACGGTTTCTAGAGAGTGCGGGTGAGCCCAGGCCGAAGGCAGCCACTGAGGGGGGACTATGACCTTTGAGATAATGGCCATTCTCGCACTTCTCCTCCACCCAGCTGGTGCCTCTGCCCTTCCTCCCTCCCCTGGGAGGCAGGCCCAGGAGGAGACCTGGGGGATGGAGGAGAGGGAAAGCCCGCTCTCACCACCCTCAGTTCTGGGGCTGCTGTGTGGGCCCAGAAGTGGCCTGCGGATGAGCAGGTGTCTGCTGTTGCATGAAATGTCATCTCCTCTTCTTGGGGACCCTCTCCCCACCCTCCCACTGCATACACAATTTCTACACGTAATTCTTTTCTTTTCTTTTTTTTCTTTTTTTGACAGAGACAGAGAGAGAATAAAAGAGAGGGACAGCTAGGGACAGATAGACAGGACGGGAGAGGGAAGAGAAGCATTAATTCTTTGTTGTGGCACCTTAGTTGTTCAATGATTACTTTCTCCTATGTGCCTTGACCGGAAGGCTGCAGCAGAGTGAGTGACCCCTTGCTCAAGCCAGTGACCTTGGTCTTCAAGCCAGCGACCTTTGGGCTCAAGCCAGTGACCATGGGGTCATGTCTATGATCCCACACTCCCAGTGACACCATGCTCAAGCTGGTGAGCCCACACTTAAGCTGGCGACCTCCGGGTTTCAAACCTGGGTCCTTCTTGTCCCAGTCCAATGCTCTGTCCACTGCGCCACCGCCTAGTTAGGCTACAAGCAGTTCTTGATGCACCCCTTATGCGGCTTAGGGAAGGGAAGGAGAAAAGATAAAGCCCTTTCCACTTACACCTACAATACGCAACCTCAGAGTCTCAACCCACACAGCCTCCTTGTCTGGCCTGAGTGTGGTGATGAAACAGAGAGTGAGGGTCCAGTGCACCTCTCAGCACTCCCTGAAGGGACGTCTGGAAATACCCTCGTTGTCCTCTGTAGAAGGTGGTAGTATTTACTGCTCACCCTTCTTGATTTTGTAGCCTTGGGTAGAAATCCAAAGCCACAAGGAAAGCACTATTGAATAAACATCTTGTTGCTCTTAGATTTTTCTGCCACCCCATACTCCCTGGAGAACTAGGACCCCCTAGAAGGTGACATACAATAATTCAACAAACAGACCTTGGTAGCTCTTCCCCCGGTCCCTCCTGACTCTGAAGATTGAAGGTTTGAAGAAAAAGCGAGCCACAGAGACGTATTAACGAGAACAAAAGCTAACTGTGTTTGTTTGTCAAGCTAGTTGAATCGAAAAGAAATAGCTTCAAAATATATTAAAATTGGCCCTGGCCAGTTGGCTCAGCGGTAGAGCGTCGGCCCAGCGTGCAGGAGTCCCGGGTTCGATTCCTGGCCGGGGCACACAGGAGAGGTGCCCATTTGCTTCTCCACTCCTTCCCCTCTCCTTCCTCTCTGTCTCTCTCTTCCCCTCCCGCAGCGAGGCTCCATTGGAGCAAAGATGGCCCGGGCGCTGGGGATGGCTCTGTGGCCTCTGCCTCAGGCGCTAGAATGGCTCTGGACGCAACAGAGTGACGCCCCAGAGGGGCAAAGCATCACCCCCTGGTGGGCGTGCCGGGTGGATCCTGGTCGGGCGCATGCGGGAGTCTGTCTGACTGCCTCCCCGTTTCCAGCTTCGGAAAAATGAAAATATATATATATATATATTAAAATTAGGGGTCAATCATTGCTATAGCTTTGGAAATCTTGAGGCAACAGCTCAAGAAAAATGAATGATTATAATAATGGAAATATTTGAGTGTCTGGATATGCAGGGTCCATAGTGTTGAGCTTGTTTTGAGTGTTTTACTTGTAATTCCTGCAGCAACCTAGTGGAGTGGGTATAATTTTCTCTGCTGACTCTCCGGTAGGTAAGTGATGTACCCAATGCCATGTATCTGCCCAAGTGGCTCAGCTGGAAATTCAACCTTTAATTTTATAGCTACAAAGCTCAAGCTTTTTCTAATGTGACCCCAGAATCCAGCCTCATTATGAAGGCATATAAGGCACCATAACCAAGTTGGGTTCATTCCAGAAACGCACTGATGAAAAATGTTGAATATTAGAAACACTATTGGTGTAATGCCTCGTATCAGTAGGTCAAAAGATAAAAAAAACATCTGATCCTCTCCAGAGAGGCCGAAAAGTAATTTGAAAAAAAAAAAAAAAAATCAGCCTTCATTACTGATCAGAATTCTTAGGAGGCTAGGAATAGAAAGACACTTTCTTATTTCCAGCAGAAAATGTTCTGATAGCTTCAAAGCCTTAAGAGAACAAACTAAACCAAAAGAAAAAAAGCTTATTAGAGCTACTAAGAGGTTCCAGGATTATGGTCCAACTCAAAGCAAATAAACAAAAATCAATAGCCGTATGCCAGTAATAACCACTATTCCAATATAATAAAATGTATCCCATTCTCAAATGCAATTAAAATATAAGTGCTTAGTAGGAAGCCAAGAAATGTGTGTAATCCGTATGAAAACACGCACACCTACAAAACTTTACAGAAGATGATAACGTAAGACCTGAATAAATGGAGAGATATATCATGTTGCTGGATTAGCAAATTTAATATTGGGAAGCTATCAGTTTTCCCCAAATTAATTTATGGGTTTAATATAATTGCAATCAAAATCCTAATGGGATTCTCTTTGGAACTTGACGAAGTGATTTCAAAATTGATGTGAAAAAATATATAAGAGAAAGTAGTGAAAAAACACTCTTTCTAAGCAGTTGGTAGGTGGTGGTGGGGATTTCACTGTGAAATATCAACTTTTCTCATAGCTATACTAATTAAGCCTAGAAAATAATTCAATATGTAGTGAGACAGATTTGAAAAATTTATGTGAAGGGAGAATTGCTTAACAAATAGTGTATCTGTCATCGGTTCATATTTGGAAAAAATAGAATTTGCTGCATACATATCGTGATCTGCTAAATAAATCGTAGACCTATGAAGAACTTAAAGCTGATGAAAAAAAAAAAGCAAGGACCAGAAGAAAATAAAGACAATTTTGTTCTTGTATTAGGAGGGACTTTCCATTAACAAAAAAGCAAACAAATATACCATGAAATTAGGGTTTTCAAATTTTGCTACATTAACGGGGGGCAGGGGGGGGGAGAAGAAGAAAAAATTCTTCTGTGCTCAAGAAGCAAATGGGTAAATTGGATATAGGGAAATATGTGACAAAATTGAGAAAAAATATACATAAAAGAGCTGTAACAAGTCAGTAAAAATGGCATTATGTTGGTACAAAAAGGGGGAGAGGTGCTAAAAGGTATCAACATGCAATTGCCAAACAAAATATAAAAGGTAAAAAATAATTTGGTGAAAAGAAATGTCCAATGTCACCAATAATCAAGTAAATGCATTTCTAACCTATAACATTGCCGAAATATATCTATTTTTCCTTGCTAATAACCAGCATCGGCCAGGAGCAATGAAGCGGCTCTTACAGGCACTTCTGCATGTGGGCGAACGGGCATAGCATACAAAAGGACACAGTTCGCTAATTTCTTTTATTTCGAGCAAAATAATCAAAGCTGCTCAAAAAGAGTTATAAACACTGAGGTCATCCCTGCATTACTGATAAGGGCAAAACTTGGAAATCACTTAACTGCACCAACTATAGAGCAGTTGAAGAAATACTGAGCATGCGCGTGGTGGACGTCTCTGCTGGTATTGCAAACCATGCTTTCATAGAATATACGGCATGGGTCAGGGTGCATGCGGTTACCATAAGTTAAAAAAAAAACCAGCTCACAAAACCATGTATGTATGATGTCCCAATTTTTCAAAATAAGCGGCCCACATATCGACTGGGGACCATTTATCTGCTAAAGCTATAAAGCATTGGCATGATTTCCCCATTCCAGGTCCTGCCCCAGGACCGCCGGAGATTCCGGGGGGGGGGGGCACACGTGGCCCCCTGGTCACCGCCCTGCATTCTGGAGCATCACTCTGTCTCCCTGCTGTCCTGACTGGACCCAGCGTGGAACGGGCCCCTCTCCCCACCCTCCCCAAAGCTGCTGCCAACCACTTCTCTTGGTGTTTCATGGGATGCAGGCAAGGGACTGCCTTTTCATGCTACCTAGAACACAGTGTGACATCCTGCCACAGACTTAATAGTCGTTAGAGAGTGCAGAGATTTTTCACCATTTCCTCTCCCACAGCTCCCCCCCCCCCGCCCCCCCGCAGATCACCCACAGGCGCTGCTGTGTTCCCCTCAGCAAAGCAGTTCATCTTCCCCGGGTCGGTTTCTAACCGTAGGCTCAGGCCCCTCTTTGCTCGTCTTTTGCATTGAGGTGAACATTAAAGGGTGGGGTGGGGGCCCGGGGAGGGTGGCTCGTGCTGAGATCAAAGCTTTTATTTCAATGGGAACAGCTCTCCTTGAAAATATTTTTTAACTTATTTGCATTCATGTGCATGCACAGACACACATACCATGTGTATGGTGTGTGTGTGTGTGTGTGTGTGTGTGTGTGTGTGTATGTGTGTAAAATGAGATTATGGGTCACTGTCAATGTTTTCTCTTTGTTTTGCTGTGCTGTATAAAATTTATACAACTTAAAAGAAGGTTTCCCCTTAGAATCCAATGTGAGCATGAAAGATTGTTATAAATTGTAGAGCACTCGGTATAGATGTGGGAGGTTATTTTTTATCATTTTTCATGAGTCATTGACATTCTTGCAAAGTGCAGGAGTAGTTGCACATTTGCTGAGCCGTGGGCTGCAAACCAAGCGTTAGACTGTGTTCAGCTGGAGCAAGGGACAATCAAGTGGATTTGCCTTTCGCCTGTGTGCATTCTGTCTCTAAGACACTGGATAGCGTTGGGCAATCTGCTGAACCTCTCTGAACCGGTTTCCTCATCTGTTAAATAGAGGTCATGCCGCTTACCTCATTGGGTAGAAACAGGGTCATTAATATTAATGATGGTGAAGAATGCACTGACTCTGCTTGCAGTCCCACGAGGAAGGTACGCCTCACTGTCACCATCGCTACCGAGGCGTAGAGAGGTTAAATACTTTGTTCCCAGTTGTTCCCAGTCACGGAGCTCAGGAAGTGGCCGAGGTTAGAGCCCAAGGAGTCTGATCCCGGCCTCTGCTCTTAACCCACCTGGCGATATAACTTAGATCCCCAGCAAAATGTTCAGCACTTAGTAGGTGCTTAATAAATGAGAGCGTTTGGCAAGTTCATACCCTGAGTGTCACTTTCTCTCTCCCTACCCAGGCCCTCCTCACCAGCAAGCCCTGAGGTCTTCACTGCAGTGGGTCATGGGGCAATGGGGAGCCACTTGCTGTGTTTCCAGAGGGATCTGGGAGGGCTCATGATTTCAGGAGCTCCTCATGGCATGCAGGCAGAGGACTCCCAGGGTACCTTGACTATGGCCGGCCATTTGGGAATGCAGGGGTTCAGCTTCAGTATGGAGGATGGGAGAGTTGCACAGAACAGCGAGCACAGCCCTGGCTCGAGGCAGAGAGGAATAAACTGTGCCAGCCAGACAGGGGGGCAACCAGAGTGTCAGTCATGGCTTGCACAGTCACACCCACCATTGGCTGGGCTCAGAGTCATTCTAAGATTGTTAAGGGATGTTGTGGCCGAAGCCGGGGGTCCGTGAGGACACAGTGGCAGGTGCATGTCAATCCGCCATTGCCATGTAGACTTGTCTAGCTTGCCTTGAATCATTAGACCAGGGGTCGGGAACCTATGGCTCGCGAGCCAGATGTGGTTCTTTTGATGGCTGCATCTGGCTCGCGGACAAATCTTTAATAAAAAAAAAATAATAGCATTAAAAATATAAAACAGGCCCTGCCGGTTGGCTCAGTGGTAGAGCATCGGCCTGGTGTGCAGGAGTCCCTGGTTCAATTCCTGGCCAGGGCACACAGGAGAAGCGCCCATCTGCTTCTCCACCCCTCCCCCTCTCCTTCCTCTCTGTCTCTCTCTCTTCCCCTCCTGCAGCCAAGGCTCCATTGGAGCAAAGCTGGCCCAGGCGCTGAGGACGGCTCTGTGGCCTCTGCCTCAGGCGCTAGAATAGCTCTGGTTGCAGCAGAGTGACGCCCCAGATGGGCAGAGCATCGCCCCCTGGTGGGCATGCCGGGTGGATCCCGGTCGGGCGTGTGCGGGAGTCTGACTGCCTCCCTGTTTCCAGCTTCAGAAAAATACAGAAAAAAAAATATATATATATATATATAAAACATTCTCACGTATTACAATCCATTCATTTCCTGGAGCCAATCACAGCTGTCCTCCGGGACAACACCAAATTTTTATTGGATAATGCATCACGTACACGGGTGGTTGTATGGCTCTCATGGAATTACATTTTAAAATTTGTGGCATTCATGGCTCTCAGCCAAAAAGGTTCCCGACCCCTGCATTAGATGCTTGTCCAACTCTTCCAACCAACCCTTCTTCCCAATTGGGCCCAGGGCTGAAGGAAGGTGCAGCTGCCACAGCGACTGTGGTGGCTGTGCTCTTGTCCCTTCCTTGTCCCCTTCATCCTCACACTCAGGAGAAACAGAGTGAGCTCAATAGCAAAGCAAATCTTTGAAAATAGAACACTTGTATAGCCTGTATACCAATTATTTTTTTTTTTTGCTAGTGCATATTCCATTTCAATTATTGACCTCACTCTAGTCATGTAATTATGTCCCGTGTGCCATTGATTGTCCCCACCTGTCACTCAGCCCCAAAACATATTTTGCAGATTATTGAGGAATTTTCAACACTGTTTTTAATGGCCCCATCGTGTCCCATAGAGTCTAATTACAATAATTTACGGGATGATTCCTGTATTGTTGCATATTTGGGTGTTTTTCAAAATGTTGCCATCATCCTGCCTGCAGACTTCTGCTCGAATTATTTTCTTAGACTAAACTTGAAGGCTCGAGGTATCCAAAGGTAGAGGTAACCTTTTGCAACAATTATGGCTTTTGCAACAATCCACAGATTGCTGCCAATGAAATAATTATGCTATGTTATAGCAACGTGAGCCCTCTCCATGTAACCTTGAGAGAATTTCGTACTATCATCTTTTTTTTTTTTAATTTTGCCAATTTCATAGGCATGAAGTGATATTTCAAGTCTGCTTGAATTCATGTCTGTCTCTAACCTCCACTTTTGCGTGCTTCTCTGCCTTGCTCACATGTGCCGGCTGTTCTAGTCTCTTTTGCTGTTCCTAAATCCACCAACGGCCAAGATTTTTCCTACCTCGGAGCTCTGGCCCAGCCTGGTCTCTCTCCTCGGGGTTCTCTTCCCACGCACACCCTTCCCCAGGTAGCTCCTTGTCACCTCCTGTCCCTTTAAAAGTCACTTGACAGAGAGACCTTGCTTGATTTAGTTTTCTTCCCACTCCCCTTTTTAACCAAGTATAATACTCTTTTTTTTTTTTAATTTTTTTAAATTTATTCATTTTTAGAGAGGAGAGAGAGACAGAAAGGGAGAGAAAGGAGAGAGAGACAGAAAGAGAGAAGGGGGGAGGAGCTGGAAGCATCAACTCCCATATGTGCCTTGACCAGGCAAGCCAGGGTTTTGAACCGGCGACCTCAGCATTCCAGGTCGACGCTTTATCCACTGCGCCACCACAGGTCAGGCCAAGTATAATACTCTTGATAGAACTTATCCTAATTTGTAATCACCTAATTAATTGTGTGCTTATTTGTTTATTGCTTGCCTCTCCTAGTAGACGATGTACTCCCTGAGGACAGTACCCTCCTCCGTTCTGGTCACTAGTGCCCGGCATCATCCCTGAGACATTGTAGGCACTCAGTAAATAGGTGTTAAGTGCATGCTCGTTGTGAAGACATTTGTGCGCACTGCAGAAAATTTGGCAAGTCAGAAGAAATCACTAAAAAAAAAATTAAATGACCCAACACAGCATCCCTTCATGATAACAACTGTCACCTAATTGAGTTTTTTTAAAAATAGTTTTTAAATAGTTTCACGTTTTCTATTTAACTCATTAATCAATATGGGGTTTGTTTTGGTCTTTGGTAAATGGTATGGTTTCAAGCAATGAGGCATTGGAGAGGGTTGGGTGAGAAGTCTTTAGGGAGAGAGAAGAGGAGGCGTCTGGGAGCTTGACCCAAAGAAGACTTCGCAAAAGAAAGCCTATCAGAGCGAGGGCCCTGACTGGGACTGTCCGACCCGTCATAATAGCAGGGCAGACGCCCAGACCCCAGTCAGGGAAACTCATTCCGGGAGGAGAGCGTCAACTCTGACCACGTGGGGCCCCACCACCTGTGTTTGCAAACCCTTTACAGCATTATCCTTCAGAAACTTTTTGTAAATACTGTCTCTGTTTATCCTCACTATGACCCTAAGGCTAATTTAGTCAATCATTCCACAATGAGATATCACCTCACACCGGTCAGAATGGCGCTCATCAACAAAACAACACAGAATAAGTGCTGGTGAGGATGTGGAGAAAAGGGAACCCTCCTACACTGCTGGTGGGAATGCAGACTGGTGCAGCCTCTGTGGAAAACAGTATGGAGATTCCTCAAAAAATTGAAAATCGAACTGCCTTTTGACCCAGCCATCCCACTGTTAGGAATATACCCCAAGAACACCATAGAACGGTTCTCTAGAAGGAGAAATGCACCCCTATGTTTATAGCAGCATTGTTCACAATAGCGAAGATCTGGAAACAGCCCAGGTGTCTGTCAGAGGACAAGTGGATTAAAAAGCTTTGGTACATATATACTATGGAATACTACTCAGCCATAAGAAATGATGACATCGGATCATTTACGATAACATGAATGGAACTTGATAACATTATACGGAGTGAAATAAGTAAATCAGAAAAAACTAAGAATTATATGAACCCATGCATAGATGGGACATAAAAATGAGACTCAGAGACATGGACAAGAATGTGATGGTAACAGGGAGTGGGGTGGAGGGGTGGGGAAGGGGCAAGGAAGGAGAGGGAGGGGGTGGAGGGAGGGGAGGGGCACAAAGAAAACCAGATAGAAGGTGACGGAGGATGATTTGACTTTGGGTGAGGGGTATGTAGCATAATCAAAGGTCAAAATAATCTGGAGATGTTTTCTCAGAACATATGTACCCTGATTTATCAATGTCACTGCATTAAAATTAATAAAAATAAGATTAAAAAAAGATAATTTAGTTAATCACCCCGTTTTCCAATGGGAGAACCCTGCAGGTCTCAGAGTTAGTGACCTTCCCTGAACTTCAGAGCTTTCCATGGCTGTGAAGTGACGTCTCCTGACCCCAAGCCTTTCCGTTCCTGCTCTCCGGCCGCTCACTGTAGGTCTCTGTGTGCTGTGGGTCTTGGATTAACCAGATGGCTGGCAGGGAAGGTGGGGGCGGTGGGGGCAAAGAAGGCCAGAGTTCTGATTCATTGAATTTTGTTTGTTTGTTTGTTTTAATTTGAAGGTTAAGCGGCAGATCCATTTAAACTAGGCCCAGACTATTTCATATAGGATGGTATATGAACTAAACACGATAAAATTGAGCCCAGGGGCATATCTACGAGAAGAAAGAAGTCAGTAATACGATCCTGAATCCCCTTGACGGTCAGTTCATGCACTTGGCTGCTGTACCCACCCCAAGGCCTTTGACCAAAGCCACGGCAGCTTAGACATTGAAAGGCCTCTCCTAGGCAGCAAGGGGCCTGCCCACTGTCTTGAGCTGTCTAGACTCTGAACTCCCTGAGCACGGAGCCTTGGGCATCTCACCTGTGTCCGGCTGGCATATTCAGAGGATGGGATAATGGAGGAGTATGCGTCCTCAATTATGCGTGGCTATCAAAGTAACGGCATTTTGCATTATGGGGCGTTGGGGATTCCGAATGAGTGGGCAGCGTGATACCTCTAATACGCCCCCGTATTACTGTGGTAACGGGGATGAGCGGTCAAACTGGCCGTGTGAGCAGGCTGGAGATGCTGACCAGGATGTCTGCTTGCGAATCAGAAAGTGGTGCCTGGAGCCCATGGTGGGAGAGATGATGCTGGCATGCACGTTGTAATGAAATTATTTATAGAGAACCATGAAAGAAATGTGCTTTCATTGTTTTTATTTTGAAAGATTCAAGAAAACACTCAACAGTGTAAAAATCACCCACACATCACCACTCAGCGAGAACTCCTCCACATGGTGCTATCACCCGCTCTTCCCATGAGGCTTGCGCTTTTTAAATGTTTAATGCCGACAGGTACATGCCCTTGGACAAACTTGAGCTCACCTGGGCATGTTGTGCTGCAACTGGTTTCCTTAACAGTAGGTAATGAATGTTTTCCCAGCTTACTTTTGCAGTTCTTGCTTCAACAAATACAAATATGTCTTGAATAATACATGTGTGTGCCAGGCGTGGAACTTGGTGTTAAGCATGAAGCGTGGTGAATTAAATAGACACGATCTTGGTTTTTATGGCTCTTGAAGACTGAGGGGAGAGATGTGCCTCACATTTAACGGGAATACAGAAATACAGTCCGTCCTCATTATTGGCGGGCTTCGTACGTGCAAATTCACCTACTCATTAAAACGTATCTGTAACACCAACAGTCAGTGCCCGTGGATTCTGCAGCCATCCACAGTCATGCGCAGAAGAGTGGAACGCTGGCGTTACCCAATGCTCCAGTTCCCGGGTGAGGTCATCCGAGGGGACGGACGCTGAGCCTTCCTCTTGTTTCAGATCTCTTACTGTAAACAGGCAGCCCTTTCATGGTCTATTTAGTGCCATATTTACCCCATTTTTTTTGCTTTTTTGTTGCAATTTTGCTGTTGAAATGGTCCCCACAGGTAGTGCTGAAAGGCTGCCTGGTGTTCCTAAGTGCGAGAAAACTGTGGTGGGCCTTACGGAGAAAATGCATGTGTTAGGGACGTGCCGCTCGGGCGTGAGCGCTAGTGCCGTGGGCTGTGAGTCCAGTGTTAATAAATGAGCAGTATGGATGAAATAAGATGCCTTGAAACAAAAACGTGTACGACAAGGTTCTGTGTTGACCAGTTGACAACAGTGTTTTTTTTATCAGAGGCTCCCAGGAACCTAAAACGTACTTCCTGTAGGAGCTGTGGCTCCGTGCTTGCTAAATCCATGCAACTTTACAGAACGTAACTGTGGCAAATAGGATCAACTGCGTGCATATACGCATCTGTAAGGAGGGGGTGATGAGGCATAAAGACATGTAGCCAATATTTGGGTTCTTTGGCTTCAGATAACAGTTAAGACTATTAAAAGATAATTTTCAGGAAAAGATAAAATCATGACTTTCAAATAGATGTAGAAATGAACACTTAATTTATTTACGAGGAAACTGATGAGGTGTCACAACCAGAACAGAGGAGAATCCAAAAATCAGGGACATTTGTAGAGCAGGGATGTTGACAAGAATGTGTCAATGGAGAGACACGTGGCTTTGTTTTCCTTTGGAAGGGAGGAGATTGTCTCTCCCTCAGCTAGAGCCATTTGCATGTCTATAGACAAAAATTATTCTGCTTGGCTGTCTGTTATCTACAACTTGCAAAGCCGTAAAGTAGCTCCCATAGAATCCAGCATCAGATAAAGGAAGCTTGCGCCATACACAGTGCATGGCTTCCCCCGACAAAGCTGTGTAATAAATGTGATCAACCTAGATAGAGTGTGGTGTGTGGGGACAAGAAAAGTGAGTCCTGAGGAAGGCCACCACCATGAGGTTGGACTGCAAAGGCGGAGTCTGCAAGGGGGACTGAAGAAACCGCTAGAGAGATTGAATGGAAAATGTGGTACCTTCAGGCCAACAGCCAGACGGAGGATGGAGGAAGTTGTCGACTGTCTGGAGGTTGAGTGAGACGTACTCTAACCAAATCCCCTTGGTCCAAATAGACAGAAGCCAGAGTAGCGTAGGCTAGGTGAAACAGGGGTGACAAAGTGGGATTACTGGCTTGTTTGTTTAATTATTGATTGATTTTTAGAGAGACAGAGGGTTGGGGGGGGGGGAGAGAAGTATTCATTTGTTGTTCCACTTGGTTGTGCATTTATTGGTGCATTTATTGTATGCGCCCTGACCGGGGATTGAACCACAACCTTGGTGTTTCCGAATGATGCTCAAACCGACTGAGCTAACCAGCCAGGGCGGGAATGCTGTTTTGATGAAAGTCCTACTATGCTGTTATGTGGATATTCCCTTGATTTCACCCTAACTTCGACTTCTACATGGTTAGGGCTTTCCGCATTATTTAAAAATTGTTGTTAAGAGTCTCATAGATACAAATCTACGTGCACATAGCTAATATGTTCCCCCAGAACAATTCCTGTACATATGTACCACTGCTGGGTCAGTGAGCTATTTCAAGACATTGAGACAGTTCTTCAAAAATTGACTCAATGTACACCCCGCCTTCAACGGTGGATACGAGCAGCATTGTTTATTTGGACATGCTCATTTGTAGCAATTGCGAGGCTACGTTCTCTCATTCTTCTCCATTTCCCTGAGACTATAACTCTGCAAACAAGTGGTTTGGTGTTTGGCGCTGATAATCAATGGCTTTTATTTCTTATCATTACTTACAAGTTGCAGCCCCTGTTTGGAGCAGAATCAATTCTCTCCCTTGATGGTACTAACACATGTCAAATATTTGCAGGTTCTTATCTTTCTTTGGGCTTGGCTTAGACGGGCTCTGAATTTTTAGCGTCTGACATTTTCCCTCCCATATCCATTCCCTTGTCTTCCTGTAGGGCATTCATTTCTGTCTTTTTATTTATTTTCTTCCTCTTTGTATGCAGCAAATGTGATAATAATAATCTTATATTCTTTTCTTTTTTTTTTTAAATTGAATTTATTGGGGTACAGGTCTCAAGGATACAACTCAGAAAAACATCTTCTGCACACTGCATGGTGCAGCCATCGCCCCAAGCAAAGTCTCCTTCTGTCCCCATTTTCCCTGAATCATTGGGTCATAAGGCAGGTCCATTTTTAATTTTTTGACGAAACTCCATACTGTTTTCCACAGTGGCTGCACCAGTCTGCATTCCCACCAGCAGCACCCAAGAATTCCTTTTTCTCCACACCCTTGCCGGCACTTTTTATTTGTTGATATATGGATGATACCCATTCTGACAGGTGTGAGGTGATATCTCATTGTGGTTTTAATTTGCATCTCTCTGATGAGTGACCTTGAGTATATTTCTTCATGTATCTATTGGCCATCTGTATGTCCTCTTTGGAGATGTGTCTATTCAAGTCCTTTGCCCATTTTTTTTTTAATTTGGTGGTTTGTATTTCTGGTGTTGGGTTGTATAAGTTCTTTATGCATTTTGGGAATTAACCTCTTATCAGATATATCATTGGCAAAGACGCCCAGAAGTCCCACTTCTGGGAGTATATCTGAGGAAACTGGAAACACTGATTCAAAGGGGCGTTCCTGTCTTGCCTCGGCTTCTCATCCCTTTGAGGCACGGTCGTGACTCCATGTCCTAGGAAAATCCCATCCTACCTGTGCCAGTAGAGGGGGTCTCCATCTTTACCTCCCCAAGGACCGCATTGTCAGCTCTGTTTTTCACATAAAAACTCTGCTCAGCTCATGGGACCCTGAGGACTTGCTCCTTGGACCATCTGCCCGCTGGCCCTCGCCTCTGATTTCTATACTGAGTGTGTCTTCTGCCCAGTTCTCTCTTCACGACCCGTTACACTCCCTAGCTGTCTTACCTGTCCTGTGGCTTCAACAAGATACAGACACGTTTTCATCTCTCTCCTGAGCTCTAGGTCTGCATACTTAACCGATGCTTCTGCCTGTCTTACACCCACCTCGACCCAAAATAGCCTGCCTCTGTTTGATCAACAGCAGCCTGCCTTCCTGTTCAGAAACCTGGAGTCACCTGGGATCGCTCCCTCTCTCTCCCACTCTGACATTCCAGCTGCCACAAAACTGCCTTTCCCCTGCTTATCCCTTAGACCTGCCCCTTTGCCTCCCATTTTAGTCCCCGTCCACATTCGTGACCTGAGGGTTTTTTGCTGCCACCATGTTATTGAAGTCTCACATTTGATTTTACACCCATTCCCAATCTTTGTCTTGCCATGTCTCTGAGACCTGGGAAGTTTCTAAGGCTATTGCTGAGGTAAATTTCTAAGGTTATTATTTTCATTTTCCAGTGGACTATGGTCCATTTGAAAATTCAGCTTTCTTTTGCTACTTCTGTATCCCTCCCATTTTTGGTTCATATCAATGGACACTCTCCATGTGGGGGTGGCATGTACACACCCCATTCCCACTAGGATTGACCAAATACTAGATGACATGGTTGGGTCCATTGGATGGTCATGCTGAAGCGATCACTGGTCTCCTGATAACTAAACGAGGAAGTGCATTTAAATGTATAGGACATGAGTACAATAAGAAGTTGTCTGTAAATCTTTTCTAAGCGCCAGAGATAGTGATGTTCTCGCCCTGATGTTAGTGGGCTTTTGAAAGCAATAGGGTCTTGTGGGGAGAGTATGACTTTCCAAATTCTAACTCTTATCTCACTACTCACTAGCTGTGTGACCTTAGGTGAGTTACTTAGCTTTTCTGAAACTTCATTTCTTTATCTATAAATTCAGAATAACAGTGTTCACCTTCCTGGGATGCTGTGAGACTTTTTTGTTGTTGTTGTTTTTGTGACAAAGGCAGAGAGATGGACAGATAGGGACAGACAGGAAGGGAGAGAGATGAGAAGCATTAATATTTTGTTGCTGCTCCTTAGTTGTTCATTGACTCCTTTCTCGTATGTGCCTTGACCAGGGGGCTACAGCAGACCCCTTGCTCAAGCCAGCGACCTTTGGGCTCAAGCCAGTGACCATGGGGTCATGGCTATGATCCCACACTCAAGCTAGAGACCCCGTGTTCAAGCTGGTGAGCCTGTGCTCAAACTGGCTGAGCCTGCGCTCAAGCCAGCAACCTCAGGGTTTCAAACCTGGGTCCTCCGCCTCCCAGTCCAACACTCTGTCCACTGTGCCACCACCTGGTCAGGCAGGTTTGAATGGACAGATATGTGTAAAGAGTTATTCAGAGTACCCAGAATATAATAGCTATCCAGAGAAAGATGTATGATGCCCCATGGGCATCAGAGTTCTCTGTGGCCTCCAAGGCAGAGAAGAAAGGGATGTATAAAGGACAGGACTGGTGCTAAGAGTGCAGAGATAGGTTCCTGGAGAATTGTGAGTGGAGGGGGAGGCTGAGGTTCCAAGAGGGAAGCAGGAATCAACCCCGGGGGCAGGTGGGGGCACAGTGACCAATCCTGTGAGCCACAGTAGCCATACTTGTCACAGGCCACACATCACTGACCTCACCGGTTCTAGGCACTGCCCTTCAGCCAATCCCTGGCACTGGGCAAGTGCTCAGGGAAGATCTCTTGCATTGATGAGGGCGGAGTGGTCTAACCACGCCAAGGGCAGTGTGGGTTCCGGGCAGATCACTCCCATGAAGGCCTCTCTCCAGCTGTCCTCATTCCCTAGTAATGTCTCATGGGCCATTTTTGTTTAGAAATAGAATTAGAGGAGAAGAGAAGCAGAATATATGGTGGTCATGTTACCTAATTCTCTAATTCAGCCTTCATAGCAGTGGGAGAGGTAGTGTCATGTCGTTTTCAAAGATGCTCAGAGAAGAAAATCACTTGTCCATTCATGAGCTAATGCGTGCCAGCCCCAACTTCCAAACCCTGGATGAGGCCTCTGGTCTGTACCTGCTTTGCAGTGTCACCTCGCTTGGATGTCACCACTGGCATCCTGGAGAGGAGGCTGCTCTTTGGAGCTGGGAAACCTCCCTGGACTTGCTGTCACAAGTGGATTCCAGACTTGTCCCTGCCTTTGTCCCATAATGACTATGGCTTAATCCTCTTTGAGCCTCCACTTTGTCATCTGTAAAATGGGAGTAAAATATGACTACCTCACAGGCTTAGAATACAAACTAAGTGGATAGCCTTTGAGATAATAGCTCACACAATTGCTGGCACATCGACAGTAAACAAATGCTAATTGATCCTGCTGTTATAAATCAATGTATAGTATACCCTTATTTTCTTACATCTGACTGGCAAACAGTGAGGTTTGGCGATGTTCATTATTCTATTTGACCCAGTTTAATACTTCCCTGTTGTCATGTGCAATGTTATCCTGCTCAGAGTTCCTCTCTGTGGAGACATTAACCCTGATTCTCACATAGCGAGGCACACCAAACCCACTTTTCTTTTCTGTTTTTTTGTATTTTTCTGAAGTTGGAAACGGGAGGCAGTCAGACAGACTGCTGCATGTGCCCGACCAGGATCCACCCGGCATGCCCACCAGGGGGCAATGCTCTGCCCTTCTGGGGCGTTGCTCTGTAGCAACCAGAGCCATTCTAGCGCCTGAGGCAGAGGCCATAGAGCCATCCTCAGTGCCCAGGCCATCTTTGCTCCAATGGAGCCTTGGCTGCGGGAGGGGAAGAGAGAGACAGAGAGGAAGGAGAGGGGGAGGGGTGGAGAAGCAGATGGGCGCTTCTCCTGTGTGCCCTGGCCGGGAATCGAACCCGGGACTCCTGCAGGCCAGGCCGACGCTCTACCACTGAGCCAACCGGCCAGGGTCCAAACCCACTTTTCTTACCAAACTGCCTTTTGCTTGTAGAAACCTTTATAATCTAGCCATTTAGCTGCACATGTCAAAGGACCCCTTTGAAAAAAGTGAGGGAATAAAGTAGCCTTCAGTTTATTTGGGGAGCTTCTCTGGGAAGTGTCACCAGAGAAATGGAGGAGGTCTGCATGCTTTCTCAAAGAATTCTGGTGTCACTGGGGTTTCCTAATTGTGTTTTCTCTCTGCACGTGAGGCCCAATTTCATTTGCTTTGAATCCTTGTCATTCTCTACCACTGTGGCAGAGATGAATATTTTCTCCACCGCGGTGGTTTTCCTAAGAGGCTAAAAATATTGGGAGGAAATTGGTTTTTCTCCTCTGCCTTATCTTTGCATAAGCATTCTCAGGGATCTCAACGCAGCGGAGGGGCGGGGGGACCTCTGCTTTTATTGTCGCCGCAGAGCCGAGACAGGAACGCAGGGAGAGAATAAAAGCGTCCCGGGCCTCCGTGACTGCGCCTCCTGGAGCTGTCAAGGTGACGGTTGGAAGGAATCCACCGGTCAGTTCCAATGGAGCCCCAACCCTGCTTCTGACACAGCTCCCATCCTTGCAGCCGATTGACCAATTGTTTTTCGTGATTGATGGAGGTGACAGATTTATTTTTGAAACTGACACTGGTTTTCATGATCTTGAGCCTGGAGAGATGGAGGTGTGTGTGTGTGTGTGTGTGTGTGTGTGTGTGTGTGTGTGTGAGAGAGAGAGAGAGAGAGAGAGAGAGAGAGAGAGAGAGAGAGAGAGAGAGACAGGGGGGAAAATATCGTTAATGCTTCTGACAGTGACTTCTGTGAAAGCAGCTGTTCAGAAGGGAAGCTGTTAGGGAAGCGATGAGCAGGGAATTGGGTGGGAATATCTGGATTCCTAGTCCTGGTTCTACTGTTTACCTGGGCCAGTTTCTTACCTCTTCTGTGCTTTTTTTGTCACTTGTAAAACATGAGCCAGGTGGAAGTGACTGCTGGCTTAACCAATATTTACTTTCACTTTGCTCTTCCCCTGTTGAGATTGGGTTTTATTTTGGCAGTGAGATGACCAGCTCAAAGACTACATTTCCCAGCTCCCCTTGCAGCTGGGTGTGGCTATGTGACCACAGTCTGACTGGTGAGATATGAGTTGTGGATAGGACTTCGGGGAGAGCTCTTGCTAAGGGATCAAAGGTTGGTGAGGGCCCCTTCCTGCCCTCCTCCTCTTCCCCCTGCCTGGGTAATGTAGACCTGAGGTGACTCAGCCTTGCAGGTATCCCGCAGCTGGGACAAGGCCCTGATTGGCTTAGTACTGTAGATCCTGAAGGCTTTGCAGAATCAGAGAGTGTCCCTGACTGCAGCTGGACTGTCCCTCCACACTTCAGAGGGAAGTTGAGGGTATGTTTGCTCTCAAGGAGCGAGCACTTTTTTTGCAGTAAGGAAGCCTGAACCCATAGACAGACTCTTCAAAGACCTTACATAATCCCAAGGGCCTGGGGAGTGATTACCTTAATCAGCAGCTGTGTCATTTGAACTCCAAAGATCGGGGTTCGTGCCTTTATGAAGGAGGCTCCAGAGAGCTCACTGGCCCCTTCCACCACGTGAGGACACCAAGAGAAGTCAGCAGCCTGCAGCCCGGAGAAGGGCTTTGCCTAGAACCGCGTCAGCACCATGAACTTGGACTTTCAGCCTCGGGACTGTGAGAAATAGATGGTTGTTTATAAGCCACCAGTCTGTGGCATTTTGTTCTAACAGCCCAGGTGGACTAAGAGAGTAGGACATGGTGAATATAAAAGCGAGCGGCTCTCCAGCCATTGCTTAGTTACTGGTGAACAGAGGGAGATGAGTGTTGTGTGTGGCCGGCGAGGCATGTGCCCTCTGCCTGGACTGTGGCCTTGCCCCACTCGGAGACCCCGCTTAGACTTCCATGTGAGCGATGTGCCCCGGAGCCCAGGATACATGGCCCTCGACGCTCAGGGGCACCTCTGCACGGGGACGAGATTGTGGCTGCAGGGACCGCCTTGGGCACAGGACCCTCAGGGGCCCAGGGCAACCCTGCCTGTGGGCAGGTTCTCACCTAGTGACGGAATCTGCCGTTTCTCCTCCTCACCTTCGCGGCTGTCTCCCTACCACGGACGGTTGTGGCGATGAAACAAATGTTTTAATAAGAGACAAAATATGGCTGAGGCTGACTGTCGTACTGGGAGGGCTTCTCTCTGTGAGGCTGGGTCTTCTGGTCTCCCTCTCTCTCTCTCCCTCTCTCTCTCTCCCTCTCTCTCTCTCTCCCCCTCTCTCTCACCTTGGAGAGCTGGGAGGCTGGCGTAGGACCAGGACAGACCGCCGCACCACCCCCTTTCCTGTGAGTGAGTGGAGGACGTTTGTGAAGGGCTCTCTCACTGAGCTCTTACTTGGCCATCTGTCCCGAATGCTTCATCTTCAGTATGACTGCAGACAGCCCAGCACATTACACAACACGCCACAGACCTGGGGGCCAGACCCAGGAGCTCTGGAAGAGTGTTACAAAACCCCCAGAAAACCTCAGGGTGAGCCCCTTCCCCAGAGCGTCAGGGTAGAGCGTCCTCAGCTAGGCTCCGAGTAAAGCACCACTGAAGGGTCACATCCAAGCTGCCACCCCGAGTGTTCCTCGACGCCGTGTTGGGGACCAGAGAGTTCTGTGGAGCGTCTCAGAGAAGCAATTCCTGTCTCTGTTATTACTTCATTATTTCTCTGTACTCTGACCGCTTCAGATGTGATTTGCAGCTTCCGATGATGAAACCAGAAGTCTGGATGGTCAGACGCTTTTTCCTGATCCTGACATCTAAGGGGAACTGGCCACAAGAGCCTTCGTTTAATGAGCATCGACCAGCCAGCCAGCCTCGCAGACGCTGTCCTTGTTAGCGGGTTCAGGAAGGTGCAGACATTCCCTGTCTCATGTCTCCTGTCCCTGCCTCTCGGGGGTGCTGGGGGGGGGAGGGGGAACGTGAGGTGCAGTGTCTGCAGAGGTGGGGGTCATGGGGCTGAGTGCTGAGACCCAGGTGTGGAGCGTCCTGGAGATCTGGCTCATTCTACTGCCCAGACTCAGGAGAACTTGTAAATTGAACGGTTTTGTCTATTAGCTGTCATCGCTGGACTTCCGGGCAAGGCTGAGTGACTGAGATGTTGAGCTGAGCCCTGCAGGAGAAACGAACGGGTCAAGAGAAGCTCTGGGCTGTTGGCTGGGCCTCCAGTCCACAGTGTGTAAGGAGGGGCTGTTTATTTACCTGATTAGTTCATTCGTTCATTCCATATTATTTTTTTAATATTTAAATATTTACTATTATTATTTTTTAATTTTTATGGAACTTGTTGGGGTGACGTTGGTTAATAAAATCCCATAGGGCCCAGGCATACAGCTCTATAGTACCTCATCTGCACACTGTACTGTGTGGTCAGCACCCCAAGGCAAGTCCCCTTCCTTCACCATTCATCCCCCTTCCCCCTCACCTCGTATTTATTGACTGACTTCTCTGTGACAGGCACCGTGGTAGGATCGGAGATTGAGGGAGGAAGCTGACATTGACCCTGTGTCTTCGTGGCTCACAGCCTGTGTCACATGAGAGGCAAAGAGGTGGACCTGTGGGTGCAAAACAAAGATATAAATCACTGTCTTAGGTTGGGTTCCCTAGAAACAGAGCCTAAAACTGGGGTGCAGGGACATAGGATGGATTGATTGAAGGAGGGGCCTAAAGGTAGAGAGGGGGAGAGCTGAGAAGTGGAAGGGGTCGCGTTAGAATGTGATCGGGCTGCCTGGGACCTCTGGGCTCCTGGCGGGGTCCGTCTTACCCGCCTTTCTCACTTGACCGCTGTTTCTGCTGTTTCTCGTTTTGCTGACGCTCTCCTCTGCGGGGCTCTTACTTTGACGTAGTCCCGCTTGTTTATTTTTGCTTGCTGTTGACTTTGCTTTGGGAATCAAATCCAGAAATACTCGCCGAGACCAATGTCAAGGAGCTTACCGCCTGTTTTTCCTCTAGGAGTTGTACGGTTTCCACTCTTACATTCAAATCGTTCATCCACTTTGGAGTTAATTTTTGTGAATGGTATAAAAGAGTGGTCTCGTTTCATTCTTTTTGCAGGTGGCTGTCCAGTTTTCCCAGTGCCACTTAATTGAAGCAACTGTCCTTTTCCCGTTACGTAAGCTTGCCTCCTTTGTCACCTCTGGGCTCTTTGTTCCTGTCCCACGGACCTGCTCTTCTGCCAGTATCGTGCTATGGTGATAACTACCAGTGTTGTCCAGTTTGGACTTTTTCTGTTTAATTTCTACAGCGTGATTGATTCAACAATCTACACTGTGCTTGGGGAGAAGTTACAGACGTGTAAACTCGGGGTAACGGCCCGGGGAAAGCATGCAGGAGCCTCGGGTCTTACTTCTGGTTGACCGAGCAAGGTTCCGAACTTCTCTGGGTCCCACGACCCCCCCCACCCCCGGCTGTGTAACGGGAGAGGGGGCGAGGCTTCTGCTGTACCCTAACTGAGGTACTGGATGAGCTCATCCTTAGTAATCTGGAAGCAATATAGGGATGTAAGTTATCGGTTAAGGACTAAGTGCTGTGATTACGGTCGTATCAATGAGCTAGTCACCATTATCCTACCTCGGTCTTTATTTTAATCTGTGCAGCTGCAGCTCCCTGGTTAGCCTGCCTCCTCCCAGACGGCGCTCTGCTGGCTCTCGGGGCCAGACTCGGGGGACACAGTGAAGGCCACTTTGATGAGTCTCTGAACTCAGGGATTTCATGGCCATAGGGGAAGCAGATCCCGGACCATGGCTCTCCACGCGAGACAGCTTAGTCTCCACGCCATGCCACAGCCCTGTTCTGGTACCTGTTCCTAGACGCACCCAGCACGGGTAAGAGTCTGACCGGGTCTAAAGCGTCCGATCTAAACCAGCGAGAGAAGCGTGAATGTGGACCAAGGGAAAACCTACACTCTCCTCTGGGAACGGGCGACCAGTGCCCTACCTCTCAGAGGATGTCCCGACTCATCGGTGGTGGATGAGTGCTGTCTTCTGGTCTTCCACTTCAGGGACACCCTGCAGGGTTTTATGCAGAGAGTGGCAAGTTTCATCACCTCTGGTCTGAGGTATAGGAGGGTGGATGAGAAGGCCACAGGACCCAAGAAGAGGCTGTCACACAGGTCTTGATGGCAGGTCTGGGTGGAAACAGGGCTGCACCTCCTTTTAACCTGCTCATGCAGGTGCAGCATTCGTAGTGGATTCTTGGAGCTTTCCTGGGAGGCGGCAGGAATAGAGCCGGGCCCCCGCTGGTTCCCGTGGGCCACCCCGAGCACTGCCTGGTGAGGGGCACTCCCTACGCCCCACCAGGCCACCCTTGATCTTTGGCTCTCGTACCCTTTGCAGCTTCCGTTCCTGGGCCCGTTTCCCAACCCCAGAGGACCTTGGCAAGGGGGGGGGGTGTGGAGCCACATGCTGAGAGAGGAGGCCAGAGAGCCCCTTGACTCACAATCCCTGGCCCAGCCAAAGGGACCCGCCCTTCTGCCTTCTCTGCAAAATGCTTAGCAAAATGCAGAGACTTAGAGCTGAGGCCAAGGAACGCTCCTGGGAATAGAGAGGGGGCCGATTGAACGGCATTCACAGGGGCTGCAGGTAAGGCTGCGGGCAGGCGGGCGTCTGAGCCCAGAGGTCCTGCTGCAGTTTCCGTTCCCTGCTTTGCCACAGGGGAAACTGGCAATGCCGGAGGGTACACTTCGGCCCAGACTGCTGGTCAGACCAAACGGAGGCCTAAGCTTGTATCTTAACTGGTGATTACCAGTGCTCCTTGTTTCATTCTTTCTTGCTTTGTTATGAAAACTGTTAAGCGCCATTGTCAGGTGGGGCTGGAACACCTGTAGGAGGACTAAGTTGCCGTGACTTTTTTTTGGTATTTTTCTGAAGCTGGAAACGGGGAGGCAGTCAGACAGACTCCCGCATGCGCCCGACCGGGATCCACCCGGCACGCCCACCAGGGGCGATGCTCTGCCCCTCCGGGGCGTCGCTCTGTCACAACCAGAGCCACTCTAGCGCCTGGGGCAGAGTCCAAGGAGCCATCCCCAGCGCCTGGGCCATCTTTGCTCCAATGGAGCCTCGGCTGCGGGAGGGGAAGAGAGAGACAGAGAGGAAGGAGTGGGGGAGGGGTGGAGAAGCAGATGGGTGCCTCTCCTGTGTGCCCTGGCCGGGAATCGAACCCCGGGACTTCCGCACACCAGCCTGACGCTCTACCACTGAGCCAACCGGCTAGGGCCAGTTGCCGTGACTAAACACCCGCTCTTTGTAGAAGTTAAGGGAGAATGTGGGCATTTTTTTCCTGAAGTGGTTCAAACTTTAAAGGTCACCCCACCCTCCCATTGAAGACGTTTAATGGCTAAAAGAAACAATTGTGGAAGGTAATTTAACATTCCCATGTTTGAGTTATAAGAAATCTATCTGAAACCTTATAATTAAGGTGCTATGGCAATCTTTGTTACAAGAGATTTTTTTCCCCCTGGCCTTTCTTTAAATATGTGGTATTTAAGTCAGCTTTACCATTTAAACTTTTTAATAATTTGAGGATATTTCTTATATAAATTCTTTCTGATATATAAGAAAACAGTTTGTAATCAGAGTAATAAACTTAAATCCAACCTATAGATTATGGATTATTTTTTAATTGATAAGAAAACATGACTAAATTTTAGGCAAAAAAATAATAATAATAAGTGTAGACAAAGATTAAACCCTGTAACCACCCATAATTAGATAATTGTTACTGGTGCTTGCTTCTCCGGTCCCGTTGTGGCCTTGAGTTTGTATTTTTATCTATGTGTACTCTGCTTGGGCTCCTTCTATTTTGTGTCTTGCCTTTAAAAAAAATTACTTAGTTGTAAGTGAGAGGGAGATTTATTGAATTATGTAACTGAAAATGCACTGGTGGGTCTGCCTTTAGGATTGATTAGTCTGACCTTTATATTCCCCCCCCCCCAGACCAGGGGTGGGATCAGTTTCCCCACAGTGCATGTGGAGCAAGAGGAAGTGAGGATGCCACACGAGAAAAGCACATGTGCCCATGCGTGCCTGTTTTAGGTTTGGACTGCCCAGGCCCAGGGTGGATGCTCAGCCCAGTGGACATCCCACAGCAGGACTTGGATGAACTCTCCAAGTCTACCCCCAGGTTTTCTAATGATATTTCTCATTTTCCCTCCTTCAGTTGGTAACTAGCTCATCTGATGATAGGTACATGGGACTGGCTATCAAACTGAGCACTGGAATGTCTTTCTAAATGCCGATAAACAGGCTCTATGAAAAAGAAGAAGAAGAAGCCTTGATTTGTAGCGTTTGCCAATTTCTTTGGTGTAAATGTTCTTACCAGAGCTAATTTTTAAACCATCAGTGTAAATTCACTGAATGTGGTGTTAGGGAGAGCTATGCACAATTGACTCTTGGGAGTGGATACAATTTAGTTTACTCTATGTTTAACAACTTCTCTGTCATGTGCACTATTATTAATAGATTGTTTTACTAGACCCAGATTTGGTTTTAAAACCTTATACCTTTACCCCTTTGCATTTTTCAACTTGGAGGCTGGCTTCGAAGCAGTTTGCTCTTTCTTCAGTTCACTTATTCAATCAATCATTTGTCCCCTTGTTTAATAAATATGCATTGATTACCTCCTGTATATCAGTCACTGGCCTGTGTACTGGGAACACATATAGCAGTGTGCCAAACAAGATCCATGTTCTTAGACTGTTAGAAAGTAAGTATTATTTATCCAGGTGAGATTGATGTGAAAAAAAATAAAAAAAGCATGGAAAGGGGACGGAAAGTGAGGAGGAGGCACTGTGGGAGGAGAAGGGGTGATTTTAAATGGATGGTTATGCAGGGTCTCTCTGAATGCAGTAAGGCAGCAAGCCATTTGGAGATTTTGTAGGAAGAGCATTTTCAGTTAAGGGGACAGTGTTTGCTGCAAGGGATGAGAGGTGAGAACTGGCTCGGCATGAGTAAGGAACAGCGGGAGGACCACGAGGACGAGCGGAGCCAGTGAAGGGGGAGAGCGGCAGGAGACAGTGCCAGGGAGGTGGCGAGGGTCCAGGTCAGGCAGAGCCTTGAAGGACATTTTAGGACGTTGGAGTTTAAGCCCAGGGAGAAGGGAATAGGTGTGGATCACTGTGGTTTCTGGGTTGGAGCGCCTAGACCAGTGATTCTCAAAGTGTAGCCCTCAGACCGGCAGCATCAACTGCACCTGGGAACTGGCTAGAAACACACATCATTCGGCCCCACCCTAAATCGGCCCTAAATCGACTGAATCAGAAACTGTGGGGGTGGGACCCAGCCATCTCTGCGTTAACCCACCCTCCAGTTGGTGTGGATACACGCTGGAGTTTGGGACCTAGACAATAGCTAGGTGCCCCCACTCTTGTTTTATCCGCCCCCCAGGTCAGGGCCAGCATCCTCCCCGAAGGCTAATGCATTACTTTTCATCCATCCTGCATGTCAATGCTGCCTGGTTTCTGAAAGAATACAAGGTAGCCCCCATGAGGACATTGACACGAGCCATCAGATCTGCACATGCTGGGACCCGTGCTCCTCACCACACTTCCCACCATGAGTCTCCATTTGCAAATCCCGCCAGTGTGCTCCTAAAGCCAACAGCAGTGACATCACTCTCTTCACCAAACATGTGCTTCTCCCTTGACCAGTTTTATGCAGCAGACCTCCATGTCGGTTATTTATTTTTTTGTAAGATGTTTCTCTCCAACTGTTGGAAGTGTAGCTGAAAGAACAGTTTGCTCCACAGCATCAGCTTATATAATTTGTATGTAACTGGTCTGAATTGTTTTATGATACTAAACCTACATCAACTTAATGATGACTCTGTCCTTACCCACCTGAGACTCTTGCCCTCCCTTGAAATGATAAAAGAATGCCGTGGGCTTCAGCCACCTCTGTGTGGTCACGATGAGCTGAAGACGGACAGCCCTCCCCCAGGACTTCTTGACTATTTATAAGGGTAACCAAATACAGGTTAATGTGGCCTCATATTATTCAAATCATCCCTCAACTCTATTATTTCCATCAGTATCCATTTTTAGGGACATATTCAACATTAACTCAAGTACTTTTCTTAAAAGCCAAAGGAAGAATCCTCTCAGACTAGTAGTTACAAATTAGTTTTTATGGGTAGTATATAACTGAATTGTAGGCAAGTCCTTAAGAATTCCGTGTGGACACTCTGCCTGCAGAATTCTCGGTGGTGATCCTAAGCCGACAGTTCACAGGTATTATTCAGCCGGTGTTCTGAACCCCCATTTGTATCTGTTCTAGCAACTAGGTCAGAAATTCAGGATCCACTGACTGAAAGCTGGACTTTTATCTGGTCTCAAAACAAAGAAGAAAGACGAAACCCACAACTTTCCAGATAGAGAAGTTATGAATTTGAATGTGTAATTTCAGAATCCTAGCATCTCCAAAAATAAGAATTATGACTCTGGTGTTTGTTCAGATATAATCACCCAGGCACGTGTCTAAACGTATCTGTTATTCTTATTACAAGCAATTCTAGCAACAAAAATAATAACACTTTTTTCAAGGATTATAATTTTGTGTAATTGTACATCAGAGGGAAATATGGATATCAAACCTCTTAAATGTTGAGATACAACGCATTGTGGCCTATTATATTTTTTAATTTCTTGTTCATGAATTTCAGCTTAAAATATAACCATTTTCTCATAATTTTGCTTTTTTGTTCATAGATTTCTGGAATAAAATTAACCGTGACATAGAATTTAAAACATTTTTTTAAAGATTTTATTTTTATTCGTTTTAAAGATGAGAGAGAGAAAGAGAGAGAAAGAAGGGGGAGGAGCAGGAAGCATCCACTCCCATATATGCCTTGACCAGGCAAGCCTGGGGTTTTGAACTGGCGACCTCAGCATTCCAAGTCAGTGCTTTATCCACTGTGCCACCACAGGTCAGGCTAAAGCACTTCTTGATACTTAAAAAAATCTCTGTACTATGAAGTGATTATTTCAAATTTTATTTACATAGTCTTCATCTCTCATCTGGGGATGCATGCATCCATCTCTTTTTAATATACGTGTAAGTGTAACTGTCCCAAGTTTATCATCATCCATTTATTCATACTAAAGAATTTTCTTGTTCTGGAACGGTTTCTTGGGTGAGAGTCTCATCCCTCCATCATGACTACATTAATGGAGGCCCAGAGGACAAGATCACCTCCGTGCTCCCACTCAACTTGACGTGCGAAGCTTCAGTCACTCAGAGAGCACCTGTGGTGTAGGACTCCGCCCGTGGTGGTTTCCATAGTCCTAAGGTCATTGATGCTGATCCACGAACCTTGCTGATAGCCACCACCTTGTGAACTCACGCAGACCTGGGTGGCAAATGCTTCTCAATCTCTAATACTCTCTGTCCTTAAGCCACCTGCCCAACAGGTATTTCTCTTCTTTCCCCGATATAGATTCTTACATTAACATTTGTGGGTAAATACTATAGGATTTCGCCTGACCTGTGGTGGCGCAGTGGATCAAGCAACGACCTGGAACACTGAGATTGCCAGCTCGAAACCCTGTCAAGGCACATAAGGGAGTTGATGCTTCCTGCTCCCATCTCTCTCTCTCTTTCTCTCTCTCTCTCTTTCTCCCTCTCTCTTTCTCTCTCTCTCTCTCCTCTCTCTGCTCTCTCTTTCTCTCCTCTCTCTCCTCTCTCTCTCCTCTCTCTCTTTCTCTCTTCTCTTTCTCTCTCTCTCTCCTCTCTCTCTGCTCTCTCTCTTTCTCTCTCTCTCTCTCTCTCTCCTCTCTCTCTCTTTCTCTCTCTTTCTCTCTCTCCTCTCTCTCTGCTTTCTCTCTCTCCTCTCTCTCTGCTTTCTCTCTCTTTCTCTCTCTCTCTCTCTCCCCACTCACTAAAATAAATAAGTAAATAAAAAATTTAAAAAATAATATAGGATTTCAAATTAAAGTTCATGGGATGAATTCAGTTTTGAAAACTAAGGGTTTTCTTCTTCTTCTTCTTCTTCTGTCTTTAGACTCTGAATCACACGGCACCAGAATAGAATTAGTGGGTGCTTTATTAGCAGCTGGCCTGGAACCCGTTCAGCTGCTTGATGGGCCCTAATGTTACACCTAGATGGTGTCTGGCTCTTTCCTCTCCCCTGCCCCCTGGTCTCCAGTGATGTATTAGTTTCTTATTGCTCTTGTAACAAATCACCAACTTAGTAGCTTAAAACACCATACATTTATTAGTGTACAACTACACATTGATCATCTTCTGACCTCCTGAATGTCAGAAGCCTGAAATAGGTTTTGTTGGGCCAAAATCGAGGTGTTGAGCAGGCTGTGCTCCTTGTAGACATCCTAAGGGAGAATTTATTCACCTGTCTTTTCCAGCATCCAAAGGCCACCTGCATTCCTTGGCTCGTGGCTCCTCCCTCCCTCGGCACAGCCAGCTGTAGGGCACCTTCAAATCTCTCTCAGACTCTACCTCTCCTGCCTCTGTCTTTCCATGAGAAAAACCCTTATGATTACACAGGGCCCACCCAGCTTGTCGACAATAACATCTTCAGCTCAAGATCCTTATCACATCTGTAAAGATTTTTATTGCCATGTAAGGTAACATATTCACAGGTTCTGGGGATTAGGATGTGGCCATCTTTGTGTGTGTGTGTGTGTAGGGGGGGGGGGGCGTATTATTATGCATACCATCCGGGACTCTGTTTGAGCTTTGGAAGCCAATGTCAAGAACACCTTTGCCCCACCTCCACCCCCACCCCCACCCCCAGTAGTGCAGCTGCTCAGCAATGGCTGTTTTGAATCATACCTGGTTTCCTCTGTCCTTCAGATCCTTATGACCAGGCCAGTTCCCTTATCACTACCCCTGCTGTTCTTTACAGAGAATGCTTCAACCTTAAGTCACTGCTTGTTAAGCTGCTTGCTTTGTGCCAAAGGTATCTTTGCGCTCGGAGCACCTAGTGTAATATTCCCGGAGTCCCGGCAAAATCAAACTCCACCTGAGGAACGCCCAGAACATATACCTCGCACCAGGCAACGTTCAAAAACACTTTAAACTAAGCCGTTGTCAGGGCATCGTGATAGCAAAGGCTGTTTGGAATTAGATCTGTTCAGTGGAAATGTTCATTTCCGTCCAGCCACATCTTCCCCTGTTTTCTTCTGGCTCACAAGGGGCTCAGCAGCACTGCCCTACCTGGGTGTGCACAACAACATTCTTTGTCCTGTTCTCTCCTTAGAATGCCATAATTGCTTTAACTTCTATCCTACCGCACACAACATAACTGCAGGCAACTGATCTGTGCCTGCCTCGACAACTGTAGTTTTAGTTCCTTTATTTAGAAACAGATGTAATTACTTAAACTGGAGAAGACAGAACGACTTCTGCGGCAAAGTCAAAACATGCATCAACACTCCTCGCTATAATTATTGCAACAGGAAAAAAAAAAGTTTTCACTGGTTTTTATCACTAATGAATAGGGTTCTCGACAGTGGTTGGCTACTAATTAATATGATATAAGCCAGTTCTGCTCCCGTGACCATAAACCTAGCCTGGCCAGCTCACCCGAAGTGTCCAGAGTCTTGCAGACAAAGCTCAATAGTATGCGTGCTCAGCACGAAGAATACGGCTTTTTGAGGCAGATGGGTCTGGGTTTGAATCTTGAACTCTGCTACTTCCTTGATGAGTGTTATTGGGCAAGATCAGGGGCTACAGACTTCCTCTGCAAAGGGCCCGAAGGTAAATATTGTAGGCTTTGTGGGTCATCTGGTCTCTGTTGTCACTACTCAACTATCTGCCAAAATTGTGGCCTAAGTCAGCAGTAGGTATGGTTGTATTCCAGTTAAACTTTAATTACAAATATAGGTAGGATTTGGCCCATGGGCCATGGTTTGCTGACTGTTGGACAAAATCCTCGACCTCTTAAACTTCTGATATTAATAATGGATATTATTATGAAGCTGGTATCTGGGTATTGTTAAAATTTAATGAGGTAATGTATAATAAGTGCTTAGAATAGTACCTGGGACAAAGTGGATGGTCAGTGTTATCTCTGGATGGATTGATGGATGGATAGATGGGAAGATGGATAGATGGCTGGATTAGAAGGATGGAGAGAGGGAGACAGAAAGGAAGAAATAAAAAGAAGGAAGGAGCAGGCATACTGAAACTAAATATATTGCACAATAATTTGCCAATTTCTGGGAGGCAGTTCTCCCTAGCTATAGGGATCATGGACTGAATAGAGCTAATTAAGCAGGTGAGTCATGTCTTATCCCACCGAGCAGAGCAACAGTGTCAGGTAAGCTACAGAGGCTGGGCCCCCACAATTAGAGAAGTAGTTAGCCCTCTGTCTGCCGTTGTCTTCCCTCTCCCACCCAGGAACTGTTTTCTGTGGGAGTCAGAGCCGTCCCCCGTCCCGCGGTCCCTGCGTAGCTCCCTCCATGAGTCGGGGAAGGTTCTGCACGGACCACGGATGCTTGTTAACTCACTCTCGTTGGCAGCTCCTGCCACATTTTTCTCCCCTCTCAAACCTGAGTTTCTGAACATCTGTTACTTTTCTCCTTTGTCTGCTTTTTTTTTTTTTTTTTATAGAACATCCAGGATAAGGAAATTGGGGATGAAAATTCTGAATAGTTTGTGCTTTTCACACAGTTCTCTTGACATGCTGCTTGGTCCTCCTAGCCTTTTACTAGGTATGGCTTTTTAAAATCATAGTGGGGTTTTTTTTTCAATAGTTTAAGCACCTCGATGAATGCACCGGGCTACTTGCAATATTAATAACTCATGTGTTCTGACCTTATGTTCCTGATAAAGGAATTCTGTGCAGTTTAAGGCTCCGGGATGAAGAATGGCTGAGTGTTTCTATTGTCCTCTTAAAATGGAGATTACTATATGTTGAATCACAACAGAACTACTTTTTTATAGGCTGTGAATAGCATAAAGGCCCATCATGTTATTCCTGGCAGGGCCAAGGGAAAGGATAATGGCCAGCCAATTATTATAAATAATGCCTGATTTCCTTTCGGCCCCTGCGCTGCTTTGCCGGGGCAGGATCCCGTGAAAGGCGGGGAGATTAAACTGAAGGAGACAGTGTTAATACCGGCACCTAGCACCGTGCCTGGCACACGCCACGGCTGAATCAAATCTAGACTCTGGGGGTCGGGGTTTTGCTTTGTGTGTTTCTCTGTTCATGCTTCCTTTGCTGTGACAAGGGTTGCAAACAGCCCTCCGATTTCTCCTTCAGGTGTATCCCAGGAGCTGGGTCAAGCTGGGCAGGGACACGAGCTCAGGGCACATTGCCGTGCTCCTGCGAGCCCAGATGGGTGAGCAGAGAACATTGCTTGGTGAGTCCGGTTGTGGTTGGACCAGAGGAGGAAGAAAACAGACAGGGAGATTCTAGCAGAGCAGGTGGGGCTGAGGTTAGTCTGAGAGAAGAGGCACAGCTGGGTGTGGGCATTCAGAATCCCGGAGGGTCAGGGGCCTGCTGCAGCGGGGGTGTGGAGTGGGCTAGGAGGCACGGCTGGGTGTGGGCATTCAGAATCCCGGAGGGTCAGGGGCCTGCTGCAGCGGGGTGTGGAGTGGGCTAGGATGAGGGGTTCCGGAAGAACCATGCGGATGAGGTGAGTGTGCCCAGACGTCCTTGCTGTATGGCAGAGCAGAAAAGCAGAGGATGCGAGGAGAGGCTTCGCGACAGGGTGGTCAGAACATCCCTTGGCACTGGCCTCTTTTGCTTCTATGAAGGAGGAGGTGAGATCATTCCCTAAAGTTGGGGAGATCAAGGAAGGTTCAGGAGCATGGTGGAAGTCTGTAAAAGCAGCAGTGGAGAATGGGGGTGCGGGTGTCCAGGGAGATGGGGAAGGAGTCTCTCAGCCGACCGTGGAACCCATCCATCATTCCGGGAGGTGTGTGGTGTTCTGGAGCAGAGCTCAGCAGCTGAGCTGGGGCATGGCTGGTGGGGTTGGTAGAAGAGGTCATGGGCTGAATTGTGTACGCTTAGATTCATACGTTCCAGGATATCAGAATGTCAGAATGTGACCTTATGGGGAAATAACGGTCTCTGTGGATGTAATGAAGATGAGGTCATGAGGGCTCTCAATCCAATGTGGCTGCTGTCCTTATAAAAGGGAAACTTAGACACCTGTACACAAAGAAGATACCTGGTGAAGACAGGGGCAGGGAAGGGGTAATGTTTCTACAAGCCAAAGGGTGCCAAAGAGTGCCAGCAAACCAGCGGCAGCTAGGGGAAGGTCGTGGGACGGATTCTCTCTCCCAGCCCTCAGAAGGAGCGGCTCTGCGGATCCCTTGATCGTGGTCTTCTGATCTCAGAACGGACAATGCATTTCTGTTGTTTAAGACACACAGTCTATATAGTTTTGGCAGCCCAACAAACTAATACACAAGAGATAGGGACATTCATTTTCCTGGTTTTTCTTGTGTTTGTTTTTTAAGGCTTAAATGGTTGTGAAGGACTTAAGGCCAACATGTTTTGAGAGCACATTCAAAAAATATTATTAGAGAGCTAGTTCATGGAACCGAGATGGATAGGGAAAAGGATAAAAGAGATGAGGACAGAGAGAAAAAGGAAAAGACTAAGGAACTGGGTGTCAAAATGTTCTTTGCAGCTCCCACAAGTTGTAATTTTGAGTCCCTCGTAGGATCTCAGTTTCTGGGAAAATCTGAACCCTGTTAATAATTTTTCCGTAAAGGTTCATCTTGGCTGCCGGGTTCTTGCTAAAGTGATCACCATGGTACTCCTCAGAGGAGAACTGTGACCTAGATCATAGCCCAGGTGTTTGCAAATAATAGTTTTCTTGTGTGTGTGTGTGGGGGGGGGGGGGGGGCTTGGCTGACATTTGCATATGATAACCACAGCTGCAGTGTGTTCTTAGAGGGACTTTCAAGTTATCTGAGCTGTGAGAGTCTTCAAGGGGCTGGATGACTAAGCATGAACTTAATGGGCTATTTGCCCCATGACTCAGCATTTCCCAGGTTCTGGCACTCGGAGAATTTGCTCATTAGCTTTGGGAGACAGCTTTTCCACGGAATAAAACCAAGGGGTGGGGGAAAGTGGGTCGTGGTTTTGAAAGCTACTGTGATTAAAATCATATGGACAGCTGCTGTTCAGTATGGCGTCACCCAGTGTGAATGAAGAAGTGCTCACTGTCAGAAAGCCGCTGGGCTGTAAATTCTGTTTACTGTACAGCCGGCCACTTTCTGCCGAGTTTCAAGTTTGGAGGAGGAGTACGTGAGTAGACAGACCGCCGTGAACAAAAACCACTTTCCAAACTTTGAAAAGTAACTACTCTCCTCATGAAAGAAAATTTGGGACGTATAGGCAAACAAATATATCTATCTATAATAAACAGCAGCCAGATCATCTCTGCAGTTTTGACACTTAGGGTTGTCTATCCATCTGGTCCTCTCCCCCCTCTGCATACATATGCGCGCATGTACTTACGGACTTGGAATCGCACTGTCATGCAGTTTTGAAACTTGCTTTAGTGCACATTACATCCTGACTACCTTCCCATTCCACGGAAATATTATAATAATTTATGTCACCCCTTCTCTCTGGAAATTTGAGGTGGATTCTAGATTATTGCTATTACAGATGACCCCGTGTACATTTTTTTCAGTATGTATTTTTTTTTTTAAAGCTCAAGGCTTCTGGGATTGCATTAGAATCTGTTCAAGGTCAGCCAGGGGGACAGGGGACAGAGACCTCCGAGGGTCTCTATCTGACTCGTCTGAGCTCTAACCTCCAGGTCTTTCAGGAGAAAGGCACCCCCCGATTTTCACGTGCACAACACGGGGACCGATTTAACACACAACAAAGGTGTAGGGAAGACGGGCTTCCGTGAAAAGTACGGTTATGTATAAAATAAAACGGGGGTCCCCGGGGCCGTCCCTCTTCCTCTCCCGGGGTGCAGGCTGCGGCATGCGGGGGGAAGCAGGTTGTGGTGGGGTGGCTTTCCTTCCCCTTTTTCCTGCCTCCTCTCGGATGCCTCACGTTGGAAAATTCATAAACTGGTCTCGGTGACAGTTGTGCAAAATGAAAAGCTCTGTGAATGTGTTGAGAATAGATTATCCTGACTGCTGTTAAGCGTTTGACAAATTGGGAGTTTTGTCATACATCAGAGAACAATGGAGGGGGAATAAGGAACCGTGGCATCACATAAATACAGCACACCTGACGGCTCCGTGGCGTCGTTGATCTTGCCGCCTGGTTGGGGAAGGGGCGAGCTGGGGGCGCTGGGTGGGCTGCTGGAGGCAGTGTGCCGTGTCCCACCACCCAGGTCCCACCTTTCTGGGTGTTTGAAGGAGGTTCCGGGTTGTTGAGGGTCATGCTCATGATCATTTCTTGAATTAAAGAAAGGTTTTCCCTGAGTCTGGTGTGTGTGTGTGTGTGTGTGTGTAGGGGGGAGGTCCCAGTTTTCAAAAACGGGCCAGGCAAGAGTCTCACGTGCTCCAGTCGGTGGCTCGGAAAGGCTCTGTGTCACCTGTAGCCAGTGGCGCTGGAGCAGAATTCCACCAAACCCATGGCGGGGTTGGGACAGAGAGGCATGTCAGTTTCTTTCCTGGCTGCCTGGGTTCCTACTCACCATCAACAGAAGGATGCGGGCAGCCAGAGGGTGGATGGTCAGTGTCAGAGCTCAGGTGAGAAAGGACGGTTTGGAGAGAATGTTCAGTCGCTACCATTCTAAGATATATCTTAGCGATGAGTCAGGAAGAGAAACCTGCAGGGTGGGCCGGGCTCCAGGGTCGTGGCGGGGCAGCAGGCAGCCCGGGCAGCAGGCAGACTTCACTCCCCTTTTCCCAGTGAGGCCACCATGGGCAGGTGACTGAATTGGCTTCTTTGAGCCCCTGGTTTGTGATCTGTGCCGTGGGATGGTGGGACCTGCTCGTGTAGTAATGTTGCGGAGATTAAATGAGATAATGCAAGGAAGGTGCCTGCACAGCTGCTAGGATGATGTCTGAGCAAACACAGACAGGAACAAGCGGTGGTGAGGATGTGGAGGGGTGAGGACCCAGGTGCAGGGCTGGTGTGGGTTTCATGGAGCAGCGACTTTGGAAGAGTTTGACGGTTCCTTTAAAAACTTCCGTGTAGAGGCCCTGGCCGGTTGGCTCAGCGGTAGAGCGTCGGCCTGGCGTGTGGGGGACCCGGGTTCGATTCCCGGCCAGGGCACATAGGAGAAGCACCCATTTGCTTCTCCACCCCCCCCTCCTTCCTCTCTGTCTCTCTCTTCCCCTCCCGCAGCTGAGGCTCCATTGAAGCAAAGATGGCCCGGGCGCTGGGGATGGCTCCTTGGCCTCTGCCCCAGGCGCTAGAGTGGCTCTGGTCGCGGCAGAGCGACGCCCCGGAGGGGCAGAGCATCGCCCCCTGGTGGGCAGAGCTTCGCCCCTGGTGGGCATGCCGGGTGGATCCTGGTCGGGTGCATGCGGGAGTCTGTCTGACTGTCTCTCCCCGTTTCCAGCTTCAGAAAAAACAAACAAACAAACAAACAAAAACTTCCGTGTAGAGGCACCACGTGACCCAGAAGTTCTGCTCCTAAGTGTATACCCAGGAGAAAACTTCCATCCACAGAAAAATCTGTGCATGAGTGTTCATGGCAGCATTGTTCACTATAGCCCAGAAGTGGAAACGACCCTTGTGTCTGTCAGTTGATGGCATGAATGAATAAAAGATGGTGTATCTATAACAGGGACTATTATTTGACATTAAAAAGGAGTGGAATTCTGACACATGCTACAGCATGAATGGACCTTGAAAGCAGGCTAAGTGAAAAGAGTGAATCACAAAAGACCCTGTATGGTACAGTTCCATTTACAGGTATTGATCGACTTATGACCTATGCAACTTACGACCATTCGACTTTATGACCACAATTGCTAGCCACGACTGCTCCACGTCTGGCAGTGCAAGCGTTGCCCAGCTGGGCGTAGGACAAAACCGGGCCAGGCAAGAGTCTCACGTGCTCCAGTCGGTAGCTCGGAAAGGCTCTGCGTCACCTGTAGCCAGTGGCGCTGGAGCGGAATTCCACCAAACCCATGGCGGGGCTGGGACAGAGAGGCGTATCAGTTTCTTTCCTGGCTGCCCGGGTTCCTACCCACCATCAACAGAAGGATGCGGGCAGCCAGAGGGTGGACCAGCTTCCGGCAGCACTACCATCTCCGTGTGCACCATTTCAACTGTTATCCCAGACTCGGTACAGCAGTTTGTGTTTTGTGTTTGAATATTTTTCATCAAACCCCTCCCAAGATGTTCACCAAGAGGAAATTGATTTTGTCTTTGACTTAAAGATTTTTATAACATCATTTCACAGTACTGTACATACAGCCTACTCAACTTATGACCAAATCGTGTTACGACCGGTCTGTCGGAACCCGTTGTGGTCGTAAATCGAGCACTAGCTGTACCTGAAATGTGCAGAACAGGTAAATGTATAGATGGGAGGTTCATTAGTGGTTGCCTGAGGCTGGGGGAAGCAGGGGGATCAGGAAGGCGATCTCTAATGTGTGTGGGGCTTCCTTTTTGAGTGATAAAAATGTTTTAAAAGTGATTGTAAACATACTAAGGTTCATTGAACTGTACAGTTGAAGTGAGAGAATTAGAATGTCAGTTATACCGCAGTAAAGGTGTGACCCCTTCCCCCACACCCAGAAAAGAAACAGAAGGAAAAAAAGTGCCTGGTGCCCAGCAGGGAACTTGTGTAAACCAGGGTAAGCCTTTTCTTGTCTCAGATTCATTTGGGAAAGATGGGCGGGGCCTCCGTTCTCACCTTCTCTAGTTCAAGTCTTCATATTCTACTCCCTAAACGGCCTGCTCTCCAAAAAAGAGACACGGAGCGTTCATTTACCTCAAGTACTCACCAGGGCCACACCCTTTGTGGCATCGTTGAGTTCTAGAAAACCCGGGGTGCGGGGTGAGCTAAAATCCCAGTTTTCATCCACTGGATTCCATTCTCACGCCGCCAGAGAGAAAGAGCTTTGCACTGAGTCTGCAACACCACACTGCGGAAGTTCCTCCCTCTGTCTAACTTGGGCCCCCCTGCTGTAACCGAAGTCAGCGTCCACGGCCCGCCGGAATCCTGGCAGCTGCCGAGACTGGGCTGCCGGGCGTCAAATGGAATAAGTGCCTCTTTGGAGAACAGCTCCTGGAGGCCACTGCGCATTTGTCACATGTCAGCAGGATCTGCATATGGATGTGAAGTGTATATTTAAAAATTGTGCACACACTCGGCTGCACGCGCATCCTGCTCCGAATGTGTTGATCCAGTTGGCCGTCCCAGGCCCGCCCTGGCGAGGCGAGCCGACCCGACCCGCTCACCTGTGCCTGCCGGCCCACAGCCGCCTCCTCTGTAAACATCCCCTGGGCACCCGGTCCTGTCCCCTCTCCCTAGAGGGCAGCTGACTGGACGGTTCTGCTCTGCAGCAGGTTACCCAGCTCTCAAGACGGATTCCTTACCTCGATAGGGAGGGATTGGCAGCTTCGGCTCCCGGAGCAGCCGGCAGCCGAGAAGCGGAGTGAGCACTGGACTGGGAGTCCGCGGTGTCCCCTGGAACACCCGGCGGAGTCACTAAGCGGCTGGATGACGTGGCGGGGGGCAAGTGATCTCTCTAGATCTCAGGTTCCTCATAGATAAAATAAAGGCATGATACTGCCCCTAAGATTGGATCCCCCCTCCTTTCTTTTTTTTGCCTCAAGAGAGTAAGAGAGGCATAATTCAGGAGTGCTGGAATATTCTGAATTGCTTTCCCCAAGGGGGGCGAGGGCGGGGGGTAGGGGTGGCTCGCATCTGGGACCATGGTACTCAAACCCAATTCTGAAGCTCTACAGCCAACTCGGCCATCTTTTCCTATTGTGGTTTTAAAACATGGCTCCAAATTCTTAGGCATTTCTACTGTCCATCGAGAACTGGAGTCTGCCTCCTTCCCTGGAATCTGAGCCAGCCCGTCACTTACTGGTCCTTCAACGCAGGAGTGATGCGGCCTCTGAGGGTGACCTCTTGGGACCCTGTTCCTTCCAGGAACACTTTCTTTTTTTTTTTTTTTTTTTTTTTTTTTTCATTTTTCTGAAGCTGGAAACAGGGAGAGACAGTCAGACAGACTCCCGCATGCACCCGACCGGGATCCACCCGGCACGCCCACCAGAGGGCGATGCTCTGCCCACCAGGGGGCGATGCTCTGCCCATCCTGGGCGTCGCCATGTTGCGACCAGAGCCACTCTAGCGCCCGGGGCAGAGGCCACAGAGCCATCCCCAGCGCCCGGGCCATCTTTGCTCCAATGGAGCCTTGGCTGCGGGAGGGGAAGAGAGAGACAGAGAGGAAAGCGCGGCGGAGGGGTGGAGAAGCAAATGGGCGCTTCTCCTGTGTGCCCTGGCCGGGAATCAAACCCAGGTCCTCCGCACGCTAGGCCGACGCTCTACCGCTGAGCCAACCGGCCAGGGCCCAGGAACACTTTCTTTCGGAACTCGCTCTCTATGCAGCGAGAAGCCCAGATCACATGGAAAGCCATGTGTTTGCTCACATTCTGGATGACACAGAGACAGACAGCCCCGCCCAGGCACCAGACACGTGATTGAAGAAGTCTTGTGGGACGTGCATTCCTCCGACTCCCCCGGCTCCAGTCTGTGGCCGTCCGGATGATCTCTGACTGTCCCGTTCTCCCGGCTGATGTCCCAAACATGGTAGTGCAGAGCCAGCCGTCTCTGCCGGGCCCTGCCCCAATTTCTGAGGCACCAGATCCAGGAGCATAATCAACTGGTGGTTGTTTTCCGCCACCATGTTTTGCAGTGTTTGCTATTGTTCTGGACTGAACTTTTGTCCCCCCCCCCCCCAATTCCTCTGTTAAAGCTCCTTCCCATCCACCCCCCACCCATGTGATGGTGTTTGGAAGTCTAGCCATTAGGAGGTAATGAAGTTTAGATGAAGTCTTGAGGGTAGGATTCCTATGATGGGATTTGTGCCCTTATAAGAAGAGGAAGAGATACCAGAGCATGCTTTTTCTCTCTCTCACCCTCTCTCGCTCTCCCTCTCCCGCTCTTTCTCTCTTTCCATCTCTCTCTCTTCCGCTCTTCCCCTCCCTCTCTCCCTGGGAGCATGCTCTGAAGAAAAGCCGTGTGAGCTCACGGTGAGCAGGTGGCTGCCTGGGAGCCGGAAACAGAGCCCTCACCAGAAGCTGTCCATGCGGACACTGATCTCAGACGCCCTGCCTGCAGAAGGATGAGAAAACAAATGTCTATTGCTTTGGCCACCCAGCCAGGGACACCTGGTTACAGCAGGTCAAGCTGACTAAGACAGCTATGCAGCAGTAGAAAACTAGAATATCCCCAGTCTGAGCCTGACATTCACCACCTGGGCCCTTGGACACCATGAGTGTATTCCTCAAAGTATGGACTGGTCACTGCACATCTGCCCTCAGGAGATAAATCAGTTTCTCTCTCTCTCTCTCTCTCTCTCTCTCTCACACACACACACACACACACACACACACACACACACACACACACACACACCTGCTTGTAGATGGGAGTTATCTTTGCTCTCTTCACAAGAGGTCACCAGGAGGTGCCCTTTCTAGGGCAAGAGTTGGACCGCGTCCAGGAGTGCGTGTGCATACGTGTGTGTCGTGTCCAGTGGGGCCAGAGGAGGGAGAGGTTCGGGAGCAAAGACACAGAGCCCTCTGGGAAGACGGAGCGCCAGCCCCTCCCCCCTTCCCCAGCCTGTGCTGCGTGAACAACCCAGCACTGTTTTTCCCCGACAGTCTCCTTCCTCCTGCCCGGCACCAAAGCGAAGCCATTATCCAAGGACAACGAGGGGACTGTGGTCCTCTTCGTTCTGCAGCAGAGCGGCAGCGCTGACAACACGGGTATTTATCTCACACTCTGGCTTTCCAGAGGCCGCGTGTATTCATTAGTGAATCAGTCCTGCCTAACAACGGTCCCTTTATTAGGGTGGCATCTTAATGTGTGTTCATCAGAAAAAGGGACCGAGGCAGCAGCCAAGGCTGCTGGTGATACATGGGACACCCCAGCTGGGGCCATTGAGGACTCCCTCGTTCCAGGGGCAGATGAGGCCACGAGAGGCCAAAGCCGAGACGTGTAGCCGGGGGTGGCGCTGTGAGTCTGCCCTCTCGGTGTTCCTCAGATGGACAGCTGTACTGCTCTGAGTCTCGCTGTGTCCGTCTGTCACACGTGTGGAGCTAGGCCTCCTCCCCAGGGCATCGAGGCTTTGTGATGAGTGGGTAGTGGGCGGAGATGCTCTGGGACATGTCACACTCAAGTCCATTGTCATGGCTTCTGCGTCTCGGCAAAGATGCTGCCATTAGTTGCAGTTGCCGAAAGGATCAGCAGCTGCACCGAGGAAGGGGGTCAGCAGGGCAGGGTGAGGACCCCTTGATCCCCAGGATTGCGATGACGATGCGAACCCCGAAGCAAAAGCGGGCACCCACAGACACTCCTCCCTCCCCCCTCCCCACTCCAGTCCCCCTCACCCTGCGCTCCCTGCGCCGTGGAATCCAGCCCCACAATGCCTCCATCGCCAGCACCTTCGTGCTCAGCACCCCCATGGGCCCGCCCTCCCAGTCATTCAGAGTTCATTCCTCTCTTTCGTCTTGTGTGTTCAGAAAGTGTTTCATTTTCACTCCAAGCATTCAAATGATCATTGACGAGTGATTAAAAAAAAATCCGCACTATGATGACCTGCTGCATCATCCTGCTCAGCTCCTGAGTCTTGGTTTTGGCTGACGTAACTGTATTTCTGTCCAGCCTGGACGCTGGTCCTACCCACAGTCCGTGGCTCAGTCATGGTGTTCGATTTCTGCTCAGGACTTCTTTTTTTCTTTTTCTTTCAATTTTTTTTTAAATTTTATTTTTTTTAATGGGGTGACATCAATAAATCAGGATACATATATTCAAAGATAACAAGTCCAGGTTATCTTGTCGTTCAATTATGTTGCATACCCATCACCCAAAGTCAGATTGTCCTCTGTCACCTTCTGTCTTGTTTTCTTTGTGCCCCTCCCCCTCCCCCTTTCCCTCTCCCATTCCCCCCTTCCCCCCGTTACCACCACACTCTTATCAATGTCTCTTAGTTTCACTTTTATGTCCCACCTACCTATGGAATAATGCAGTTCCTGGTTTTTTCTGATTTACTTATTTCGCTTCGTATCATGTTATCAAGATCCCACCATTTTGCTGTAAATGTTCCGATGTCATCATTTCTTATGGCTGAGTAGTATTCCATAGTGTATATGTGCCACATCTTCTTTATCCAGTCATCTATTGACGGGCTTTTTGGTTGTTTCCATGTCCTGGCCACTGTGAACAATGCTGCAATAAACATGGGGCTGCATGTGTCTTTACGTATCAATGTTTCTGAGTTTTGGGGGTATATACCCAGTAGAGGGATTGCTGGGTCATAAGGTAGTTCTATTTTCAGTTTTTTTAGGAACCACCATACTTTCTTCCATAATGGTTGTACTACTTTACATTCCCACCAACAGTGTATGAGGGTTCCTTTTTCTCCACAGCCTCTCCAACATTTGCTATTACCTGTCTTGCTAATAATAGCTAATCGAACAGGTGTGAGGTGGTATCTCATTGTCGTTTTGATTTGCATTTCTCTAATAGCTAAAGAAGATGAGCATCTTTTCATATATCTGTTGGCCATTTGTATTTCTTCCTGGGAGAAGTGTCTGGTCTATCCTCTTCCCATTTTTTTATTGGATTGTTTGTTTGTTTGTTGTTGAGTTTTATGAGTTCTTTTTATATTTTGGATATTAGGCCCTTATCTGAGCTGTTGTTTGAAAATATCATTTCCCATTTAGTTGGATTTCTGTTTATTTTGCTATCAGTTTCTCTTGCTGAGCAAAAACTTCTTAGTCTGATGTAGTCCCATTCATTAATTTTTGCCTTCACTTCTCTTGCCTGTGGAGTCAAATTCATAAAATGCTCCTTAAAACCCAGGTCCATGAGTTGAGTACCTATGTCTTCTTCTATGTACTTAATTGTTTCAGATCTTATGTTTAGATCTTTGATCCATTTTGAGTTAATTTTAGTACAGGGGGAGAGACTGTAGTCCAGTTTCATTCTTTTGCATGTGGCTTTCTAGTTTTCCCAGCACCATTTATTGAAGAGGCTTTCTTTTCTCCATTGTGTGTTGTTGGCCCCTTTATCAAAAATTATTTGACTATATATATGTGGTTTTATTTCTGGACTTTCTATTCTTTTCCATTGGTCTGAGTGTCTATTTTTCTGCCAATACCATGCTGTTTTGATTGTCGTGGCCCTATAATATAGTTTGAAGTCAGGTATTGTAATGCCCCCAGCTTCATTCTTTTTCTTTAGGATTGCTTTGGCTATTCGGGGTTTTTTATAGTTCCATATAAATCTGATGATTTTTTGCTCTATTTCTTTTTTTTTTTTTTTTTTTTTTTTCTCATTTTTCTGAAGCTGGAAATGGGGAGAGACAGTCAGACAGACTCCCGCATGCGCCCGACCGGGATCCACCCGGCACGCCCACCATGGGGCGACGCTCTGCCCACCAGGGGGCAATGCTCTGCCCATCCTGGGCGTCGCCATGTTGCGACCAGAGCCACTCTAGCGCCTGAGGCAGAGGCCACAGAGCCATCCCCAGCGCCCGGGCCATCTTTGCTCCAATGGAGCCCTGGCTGCGGGAGGGGAAGAGAGAGACAGAGAGGAAAGCGCAGCGGAGGGGTGGAGAAGCAAATGGGCGCTTCTCCTGTGTGCCCTGGCCGGGAATCGAACCCGGGTCCTCCGCACGCTAGGCCGACGCTCTACCGCTGAGCCAACCGGCCAGGGCTCTATTTCTTTAAAAAACGTCATTGGAAGTTTGATGGGAATTGCATTAAATTTGTATATTGCTTTGGGTAATATAGCCATCTTGATTATATTTATTCTTCCTAGCCAAGAACAAGGTATATTCTTCCATCTCATTATATCTTTTTCGATTTCCCTTAACAATGGTTTATAGTTTTCATTATATAAGTCCTTTACATTCTTTGTTATGTTTATTCCTAAGTATTTTATTTTATTTTATTTTTTGCAATCGTGAAGGGGATTATTCTTTTGAGTTCGTTCTCAATTGTTTCATTGTTGGCATATAGAAAGGCTATTGACTTCTGTATGTTAATTTTGTATCCTGCGACCTTACTGTATTGGCTTATTGTTTCTAGTAGTCTTTTTGTGGATTCTTTGGGGTTTTCGATGTATAGGATCATATCATCTGCAAAAAGTGATACCTTTACTTCTTCTTTTCCGATATGGATGCCTTTTATTTCTTTGTCTTGTCTGATTGCTCTGGCTAGAACCACTAGTACCACATTAAATAAGAGTGGAGAGAGTGGACAACCGTCTTGTTCCTGATTTAAGGGGGAAAGCCTTCATTTAAGTGCCATTTAATATGATGTTAGCTGATGGTTTATCATATATGGCCTTTATCATGTTGAGATATTTTCCTTCTATACCCATTTTGTTGAGAGTCTTAAACATAAAATTGTGTTGTATTTTATCGAAAGCCTTTTCTGCGTCTATTGATAAGATCATGTGGTTTTTGTTCTTTGTTTTGTTGATATGGTGTATTACGTTAACCGTTTTACGTATGTTGAACCATCCTTGAGATTCTGGGATGAATCCCACTTGATCATGATGTGTTATTTTTTTAATATGTTGTTGTATTCGATTTGCTAGTATTTTGTTTAGTATTTTAGCATCTGTATTCATTAGAGATATTGGTCTGTAGTTTTCTTTTTTTGTGCAGTCCTTGCCTGGTTTTGGTATGAGGGTTATGTTGGCCTCATAAAATGTGTTTGGAAGTATTGCTTCTTCTTCAATTTTTTGGAAGACTTTCAGTAGAATAGGAACCAAGTCTTCTTTGAATGTTTGATAAAATTCGCTGGTATAGCCGTCAGGGCCTGGACTTTTATTTTTGGGGAGGTTTTTAATGGTTTTTTCTATTTCTTCTCTACTAATAGGTCTGTTTAGGCTTTCTGCTTCTTCTTGACTCAGTCTAGGAAGGTTGTATTGTTCTAGGAATTTATCCATTTCTTCTAGGTTGTTGAATTTAGTGGCATAAAGTTTTTCATAGTATTCTACAATAATTCTTTGTATATCTACGGTGTCCGTGGTGAATTCTCCTCTTTCATTTTGGATTTTGTTTATATGAGTTATTTCTCTTTTTTCCTTGGTAAGTCTTGCCAAGGGTTTGTCAATTTTGTTGATCTTTTCAAAGAACCAGCTCCTTGTTCTATTAATTTTTTCTATAGTTTTTCTGTTCTCTAATTCATTTATTTCTGCTCTGATTTTTATTATCTCCTTTCTTCGGCTGGTTTTGGGTTTTCTTTGTTCTTCTTTTTCTAGTTCCTTAAGGTGTGAAGTTAAGTGGTTCACTTGGGCTCTCTGTTTGTTCATATATGCCTGAAGTGATATGAACTTCCCTCTTATCACTGCTTTTGCTGCATCCCATAGATTCTGATATGTCGTATTGTCATTTTCATTAGTCTGTATATATCTTTTGATCTCTGCACTTATTTCTTCTTTGATCCATTCATTTTTTAAAAGTATGTTGTTTAGTTTCCACATTTTTGTGGGATTTTTTTCCTCTTTTTTGCAGTTGAATTCTAGTTTCAAGGCTTTATGATCAGAAAATATGCTTGGTACAACTTCAATTTTTCTGAATTTGCTGATGTTGTTTTTGTGGCCCAACATATGGTCAATTCTTGAGAATGATCCATGTACACTGGAGAAAAAAGTATACTCAGTCTCTTTGGGATGAAATGTCCTGTAGATGTCTATCATATCCAGGTGCTCTAGTGTTTTGTTTAAGGCCACTATGTCTTTGTTGATTCTCTGTTTGGATGACCGATCTAGAGCTGTCAGCGGTGTATTGAGGTCTCCAAGTATGATTGTATTTTTGTCAGTTTTTGTTTTAAGATCAATAAGTAGCTGTCTTATATATTTTGGTGCTCCTTGGTTTGGTGCATATATATTAAGGATTGTTATGTCTTCTTGATTCAGTGTCCCCTTAGCCATTATGAAATGGCCATTTTTGTCTCTGAGCACTTTTCCTGTCTTGTAGTCAGCATTATCCGATATGAGTATTGCTACACCTGCTTTTTTTTGGATGTTATTTGCTTGGAGTATTGTTTTCCAGCCTTTCACTTTGAATTTGTTTTTGTCTGTGTTACTTAGATGAGTTTCCTGTAGGCAGCATACAGTTGGATTTTCTTTTTTAATCCATTCTGCTACTCTGTGCCTTTTTATTGGTGAGTTTAATCCATTTACATTTAGTGTAATTATTGACACTTGTGAGTTCCCTATTGCCATTTTATATCTTGCTTTCTGTTAGTTTTGTGTCTTGTTTGATCCTTCTCTTTCGTTTTTCTATCTTTTGTTTTTATTTGGTTGTATTCCATACATCTTTCCTCTGTTGCTATCTTTTTTATCTCATGTGCTTCTGTGGTGGTTTTTTCAATGGTGGTTACCTTTGAGTAATGAAAAGGGTCCCTACCCTGTTCATTGTAGCGAACTATTTTGTGAGTACTTTTGCACTCCATCATCCTTTGCTACTGTTAATCTCCATCTTCTCCCCCCCCCCTTTCTTTTTGTTGTTGTCACAGTTTAAATTTGGTTTTATTGTGTTCTTCTTGGAGCTTTTACTTGTGGCTCTGTTTTTTTTTTGTTCTTTGTATCTGATTGGAGAACCCCCTTTAGTAATTCCTGGAGTGGGGGTTTTCTGATGATAAATTCCCTCATCTTTTCTGTATCTGTGAATGTTTTTATTTCTCCTTCATATTTGAAGGATAGCTTTGATGGGTATAGTATTCGTGGCTGAAAGTTCCTCTCTTTCAGGACTTTAAATATTGGTGTCCAGTTTGTAGAGTTTCTGCTGAGAAATCTGATGATAATCTAATGGGCCTTCCTTTATATGTTGTATTCTTCTTTTCCCTGGCTGCCTTGAGAATTTTTTCTTTGCTGTTGGTTTGTGTCAATTTCATTATGATATGCTTTGGAGTAGGTTTGTTGGGGTTAAGAAAACTCGGAGTTCTGTTTGTTTCTTGAACTTGAGGCTTTAGTTCTTTCCACAGGCTTGGGAAGTTCTCATCTATTATTTGTTTGAGTATGTTCTCCATTCCATTTTCTCTCTCTTCTCCCTCTGATATACCTATTATTCTTATGTTATTCTTTTTGATGGAGTCAGATAATTCTTGTAGGGCTATCTCATTTTTTTAAATTTTTGAGTCTCTTTCTTCTTCTCTCTGTTGTGCCTCAAGTTGCTTGTCTTCTATTTCACTAATCCTCTCTTCTATCTGACCTGTTCTATTAGCTAAGCTTGTTACTTCGTTTTTCAGCTCGTGAATTGAGTTTTTCATCTCTGTTTGATTTGTTTCTATAGTTTCAATTTCCTTGGACATATATTCTTTGTGTTCATTGAGTTGTTTTCTGAGCTCCCTAAATTGCCTTTCTGTGTTTTCTTGTATATCTCGGAGGATTTTTAGGATTTCTATCTTGAATTCTCTGTCATTTAGCTCCAAGGTTTCCAATATATTAAATTTTTTCTCCATAGATTTTTCCTCATCTAGCTGTGTTACCTCTCTTTCTTTTGTATCCATGATATTTGATTTTCTCTTCCTTAATGGCATCTGAGGGTGGTTTTGTTGATAGTACTAATGAGATTTAATAAAGAATAAAAAGTTAAAAAAAATAAAAAAATAAAAAATCGAAAAGAGTTGTTTTTTTAAAAAAAAAATTAATAATGAAATAAAGAAAAGTAAAATAAAATAAAAATTTTAAAAAAAGGAAATTATTCCCCCCCCCCTTTTTTCCTCTCTTCTCCTCTCCCCTCTTTCTTGAGAAAATCTTGTGGTGAACTGTGAATTATAACAAACAATGCCTGTGATGGAGGGCCTGAATTGGGGAAAAGTAATAAAGGGGCAAAAAAAAAGAAAAAGAAAAGGGGGTATGGACCCACAAAAAGCAAATAAGGAAAAAATTTGGGTCAAGAATAAAATGATTTGCTTTTAGGTGTTGGTTGTCTAAGAGTTATGATGAGAGGAATAAGAGGAAAACAGAAAATTGGGGGGACAAATTAAAAAATTACTATTGTATTTAATGGAACAAGAACTAGATAAAATGGAGAGCCAGGGATGGGAGCACTGCTAGTGAGTTAAAAAGGTGAAGTAAAAACCCCCCAAAATGCCACAAACATAAGTTTGAGTCCCAGATAAGATAATTTGTTTGTTATTGAGGTTTGAATGAGAGGAGATGTAAAGGAGAAAGGAAGAAACTAATATAGAGGGAGAAAAGAAAGAGAGAGAGAGAAAAAAAGAGGGAACCACTAAAAGAAGAAAAAATAAAGGAGAGAGAGAGAGAGAGAGAGAGAGTTAAGGGTTTTGGAGTGCAACCCTCATAGAGAGAAACGAAGAGGAGAGAAAAGATAATGGGAGATGTAACACTTATGGGTAGTGTAGTTCAAGGAGAGGAGAGAGTAAGACCGGCAGAGAGTTAATCGGCCAAATTGGAGGAGGAAAAAAAGTATCAAGAATGAAGATAAGAGAAACAAACGAACAAATATAATAAAATGGGACAGGTTATAAAGTCTGCAGATTATTCTTGATTTTGAGAGGTTATCTTCTTGCTTTTTCTTTTCTCCCCCTCTTCCTGGTCGGTGACTCTGTACCCCGGGTTCTGCCCCTTTGGCACGCTCAGGTAGAGGTTTGCAGTTGATAAGTCTCTATGGCAGTGTCATGTATTGTGCTTTAGTCTCGTTGGCAGTCGAGGCTCATTAGCATTTATAGGCTCCGACAGTGAGAGAGTCCGTGTTCCTGGAGCCTTTCTCCTAGTCTTTCCTTCCTCAATTAGTAGCCTGATAATCCAGCTATGGGGTTGCTGCTGCCTCTGCCTGGATAGTAAGAGGCTCAAAGAGCTGGCAACTCCCCACTCTATTTCCACTCAGCACAGGGCTCTGGGTAAGGCTCAGTCAGTTAGAGCTGCTAGCATAATCAGGCGGGGTTTCCGCCCACTCAAAGACCTCTGGCTCTGCCACTCTGTCCGGTAACACAGGCGGGCGCCCACTTCCGGGGCGCTTGGAGGAAACTCTCACTCACTGTCTGCGTGCGCAGACCAGGATATCCGGCCAGCAGTCTCACGCTCTGAGTGAAACCCCCAACCGCATGGAAAAGTTGTAGCGTTGGAATTGGCTCTCGCTCCGTCCCCGTGCGTGGCTTTTGCAAGGCGCTGGGGCAGCCCGAGATTCCGCTTTGGCCCACACAAAGACCCCTGACTCTGCCCCTTTGTGCGATAACACGGGCGCGCACTGCCAAGGCACTCGGAGGAATCTCTCACTCCCTATCTGCGCGCGCAGACCAGGATATGAGGCCGGCCGCGTTTCCCTCTGAGTGAAACCCCCACCAGCACGGAAAATTTCCACCGTTGGAATTAGTTCTCGCTCCCTCCTGTGCGTGGCTTTCCCAGGGCGCTGGGGCTGCCCAGAGATTCTGCTTTCGGCCCACAGAAAGGCCTCTGACTCTGCCTCTCTGGGGTAACACAGGCACCCACTCCCGGGGCTTAGGAAGAAATCTCTCGCCCACTAACTGCGCACCGACCAGGAGATTGGGTAAAATGGCTGCCCTGCTTGCCTTTCTTTGTTTGGGTTTGGCGCGAGTGTTAGCTTGTATTGCCCGGGTTGCCACAGGATCAGTTTTTCCTCGGCTCGGATCTCCGTGCCTCAGCCTGGTTCGGCCGTTTGTGCCGCAGCCTGGATCTATTCACCCCCTTTGCCTGCCTCCGTTTCTATATTCACAGTTACCAGAGAAAGCCGCCCTGTTTAGGTTAGTGAGGAAGGTGGAGCATTTCTTACTCCCTATTTCCTTTGGGGTTTGGTTATATATTTAGCCAATTTTTCACTCGACCATACCTTCTGGTGTATTGCGAAGCATCTGGAGGCTCCAAGTATAGGTTTTTCTGTTTCTGGTTGAAGATCTTGTTGAGTTTTGGGGGAGATTTATCGGTATCGCTTCCTACTCCGCCATTACTCTGACGTCATCTTCCTCTTTCAATTTTTAAAAATCATGATTAAATACAAATAACCTAAAATTTGCTCTAGAAGCATTCCTAAGTGTACGGTTCAGCAGTGTTCAGTACATTTACACTGTTGTGCCTTCAGTCTCCAAAACTCTTTTCTTCTTGCTACACTGAAACTCAGCCCCCGTTCAACAACCACCCTTATCTCCCGCTCCCAGCCCCTGGCATCCACCATTCTATTCGCTACTCCTTGCACCTCATATCCATGGAATCGCACAGCATTTGTGCAACCTTTTCTAGCTAGTTTATTTCACTTTAAAAATGTCCTCAAGGTTAACAAAATGTCCTCAAACAGATGAGCTTTGAGGATAGTGGCATGCGTCAGAACTGCCTTGCTTTTGAAGGCTGAATAATATTCCTCTGTACAGATAGACCACACCTGCTCGGCCATTCCTCTGCGACGGGCGCTTGGGTTTCACGTTCTAGCTGCCGTGAATACTGCTGCCGTAAACATGGCTGTGCTCCGGACCACTTTCCACTCAGAGTGAGTGGCGCCCCCTCGTGGGGACGCAGTGGCAACTGAAGGTGGCGCTTCTCCATAGCGGATGCTCATCGTGGTAGCAAGTCACCTGCGGAGTAATGTTCAAATGATCGCGCACGAAAAACAAACTGATCACATTGGGTGTGAGAACAGGAAGCCTCTTTTTTTTTTTTTTTTTTCTTTCATTTTTCTGAAGCTGGAAACAGGGAGAGACAGACAGACTCCCGCATGCGCCCGACCGGGATCCACCCGGCACGCCCACCAGGGGCGACGCTCTGCCCACCAGGGGGGCGATGCTCTGCCCATCCTGGGCGTCGCCATGTTGCGACCAGAGCCACTCTAGCGCCTGAGGCAGAGGCCACAGAGCCATCCCCAGCGCCCGGGCCATCTTTGCTCCAATGGAGCCTTGGCTGCGGGAGGGGAAGAGAGAGACAGAGAGGAAAGCGCGGCGGAGGGGTGGAGAAGCAAATGGGCGCTTCTCCTGTGTGCCCTGGCCGGGAATCGAACCCGGGTCCTCCGCACGCTAGGCCGACGCTCTACCGCTGAGCCAACCGGCCAGGGCAGGAAGCCTCTTTTTTTGTGCTGTGATGTCACTTGGTTTTCACTTTAACAGTGTTTCTCAGTCTCTTAAAAATTATTGTCCCGCTTCCTTAGGAACCCTTTAAGGCATTTGTTTTCTGTTCCCCGTTAATATTACATACTGTTAAGTGTATCTGCACTTCATGTGTAGAAAGGATAAGATTCTTTGCGCCCCCAAGAACCGACTTTTAACCCCCTAGGGGGCGCTCTTGTTCCCACTGAGAACACGGTTCCACAAACAGCTTTCCACCGAGGTTCTAAAGGGAAGCAGCCCCCTGTGGGTTCCCTCAGAAGTTCTCGTACTCCCATCAGCTCTTCTGTGTGTCCCGGTTCATTCTGTGTAGGTGCACAAGAACAACGAACAGTGGCCTAGTGACCGTCTGTCCAGTGCGGTCCACCGCAGCAGCCACTGGCCACATATGACCAGTCCAATTTAAATAACAGTAAAAACTCCGTCTCAGTTGCACAAGGCTCAGTAGTGTCCCACGGCTGGTGGGACAGCACAGGTGTAGAAGATTCCCGTCACCCCAGGTAGCTCTGTGGGACAACGTCGAACAGGTGGCCCAGAAACTTGGGGAAAGGAGCCACCGCAGAATCACTGGCATCATGCGTTGGACCCGCCCACGGACCCCTGGGGGAGCACCCTCTCCCGAGTTGCTTTAATTTTCTTTATACCAAAAACAATACAGATCTGTGAATGTGGCTCTTCTCCCTCCAGCTGCCTTCTGCTCCCCTTCACTGTATTGACCCGGCACCTACAATCAGACCAACCCGGTGGGGATTCCAGAGGGAACGCTATTTCTTCGTCTTGGGCAAGTTACTCAGTTTCTCTGTGCCTCTGTTTGCCACGTGTGAAATGGGCACCATGCCTTCTGCACCCCAGGCTTGCGGCTGCATGGGGTGTTCAGTGAGAGAATGCACGTGGATATACTTTACTGTGCAGAAAGGCATTACACGAATGCCACCCGTCATTCCCCAGGGCCCGGCATGTAGCAGGTGCTGGACAAATGCTGACTGCTGACTGAGTTAGTGATTGTTGTTTTCTTTGCTGAAATCTATAAGCAGGCAGCAAGCCTGCAGCCGCCGGAGTTTTTTCAGCGCTGAATCTTCTTGCCTTCAGAGCAGCGGTGCCGAGGTCCCCGCTGTATAGGGGCACATTGGGCCTGGACGTTAGATGTATGTGTGTGCATGTCTCCCTGTGAGGTTTGGGTCCAGGAGAACAGTTGTACTTATTCCTGGGGGGGAAGGGGTCCCCTAGGGAAGTAGAGGTGTGGAAGTGGGGTCACAGACAGAGTCAGGGAGAATCAGCCTGCACAAGAATCACAGAGGAACCTGTTAAACGCAGGCTCTGATTCTGTAGGTCTAGGGGGGCCCCTGAAATTCTTCGTTCCTCATGCGTTCCCTGGTGATGCCATTGGGTTAGTCCTTTAACCACACTTTGTATAGCAAGGGTCTAAGGACCCATCTCCGTTAGGCTCATTGGGAATCGTGGTCCCATGGAGATTCTTGAGACTTGGACGTCATTTGTAGAATCAGACCCTCTGGAGCCAGGGCCCCAGAAGCTGCGTGATGAACACGTTTTCTGGGGGATTCTGATGCATCCTGGAACCTGGGGCCCACTGATCTGTGGGCCGTGGTAGGAGGTTCTGAGCTCCTGTAGGAGGGGGCGGGGCCCCTCCGGAGCAGCAGCCAGTGGGCGGTTCTTGTGCGCCCCCAGCCAGTCTCTGCTCACCCCGTGTTTTTACACCAGTGTCAAAACGCCTCAGCACTTTCGGTCAATCTTGCACAAACTTTGCCAGGAACACCCTTTGCCCCAAGGTCTGAGCATGTTTGGATAAGACGGCGAGACATTTGCAAAGATTGAGGCTGAGAATCGATGGCTGGGTCTGAGGTGTGAGCTCAGCCCTGATTGCTCATCTCGCCCTTGACCTTTCTGCGGAGATGTCTGAGAAGTGAGTCAATGACCACCGGTGGTGGGGACGGGCGAGGGTCCGCAGACCCACGGTGTCTCTCCCGCAGACGCTGAGGTGCACAGCTGGGCCTGGGAGGTCAATGGCACCAGCTCCCCCCTGGATTTTGAACCCCTTTGCCTGCCCCCAAACAAAGTCAAAGAGCCCCCTGCTGCAGGCTGTGTCCGGAGGGTCATTTTTGGCCTGAGGCAGCAAGTGGCCAGAGGCAGAGTTATGTTGTTTTTGTTTTTCTTTTCTTTTCTTTTCTATTCTGTTTTTTGTTGTTGTTTCTGTTTGTTTGTTTGTTTTGCCTCAGTGTATCTTAATTTTTCTACAGCAGCCTTGGTGCGTGCATGTGTCCTCCGGTGACCTTCTTGGCAGCCATGAAGCTTTGGTGTTGGTGACTCATGTAGGGACCAGAGAGCGGCCGGGCTGTCAGGGTCCTCGGAGGGTGTGTGGGCCTTCATGGGCGCCTGGCCCGAGACGACTTGGGGCTCCAGCATCCCCACCTGGCTCCCAGCGGATGTCTGCACAAGACAAATACGAGAATGCGGGAACCTCCTTGTGCACGTCCTGTTCATTTCTCCTCCTCTACCACCACAGCCACCCACACTGGTAAAGGGATGGGAAGAATTGTTATCAGGAGGAAAAAGTAAAAGGAACCTGCAGACTGAGGCATGGTCCTGAAATCCTGTGGGCTTTGTTTTCTTCAAGAGCTCAAGTCCCTGTTTTCATGAGCTCCTGAGGATCCGGACACACCAGCCTCCTGGCCTCCAGGGGGATCACTTGGCCTCTTCATCTGAGACCCAACATCAGTAATTGTGATGAGTCTGAAAATCTGACAGACCCTGCGTATTAACAGAGATAAAAGGGAAGACGAAATATTGTCAAGTGTGTGGGTTCCCACCAGATGACTGTTTAAAAGACCAGGAAATGCAGAGGCAGGAAGAAAACGGGGAGCGATATTAACTAGACCGGAGCTGACACAGGGGGCCATCTAACTCCAGCAGGAAGTCTCTACTCGGCCCCTGGGGTGGGGGTGGGGGTGGGGGTGGGGAGGGGGCGTCACTTTGGTTGGAAAGTGAAGAACTTCTCCCACACTCTTGAGTCAATGAGTCAACTTCTCTCTTTTCCTTTTCAGTTTATTTATATGCCAATCCCTTGTCGTTTGATTTTCCCCCCCTATAAATCTGTTTTTACAATAAGACAAAGGGGAACAGGAAGGAGGTGTTGTTGGTTCTGCGGAGGAGGTTGTTGAATCTGGAGGCCCCTAAAGAGCCTTGGACTGAGAAGAGCTGGCTCTCCGTGGAGGATGGAGTCGAGAGGTGGGTGGAGAGTGGTTGCTTACTCGCCGTGGACTCCGGTTTCCCCTCTCCGGGGCGACGAGGGCGATGGAGCGGAAGTGCCGTTCCTGCCCGTCTGTTGAGGGAAGTTTTGAAATCTAACATGAATCTCAAGCTTCAGGTTCCACCTCTCACTCCAGTCCGCTCATCTCCCTTTTATTCCTCCTCCGCCGCTTGTCCAGCAGGAGCTCTGAAACCATAGATCGGATCACGTCACTCCTACTTCAGCTCCCCTGACGGTTTCCTGTCGGACTCAGGATGAACCGCAGACGCAGACTCCCGGCTTCTGGCGGCCAGCGGGGCCCAGCGTGGTCCGGGCCCACCTCCCTCTCAGATCTCCTCCCCTCCCAGGGTGGTCCGGGCCCACCTCCCTCTCAGAGCTCCTCCCCTCCCAGCGTGGTCCGGGCCCACCTCCCTCTCAGATCTCCTCCCCTCCCAGGGTGGTCCGGGCCCACCTCCCTCTCAGATCTCCTCCCCTCCCAGGGTGGTCCGGGCCCACCTCCCTCTCAGAGCTCCTCCCCTCCCAGCGTGGTCCGGGCCCACCTCCCTCTCAGATCTCCTCCCCTCCCAGGGTGGTCCGGGCCCACCTCCCTCTCAGAGCTCCTCCCCTCCCAGCGTGGTCCGGGCCCACCTCCCTCTCAGATCTCACCCCCTCCCAGGGTGGTCCGGGCCCACCTCCCTCTCAGATCTCACCCCCTCCCAGCGTGGTCCGGGCCCACCTCCCTCTCAGATCTCACCCCCTCCCAGCGTGGTCCGGGCCCACCTCCCTCTCAGACCTCACCCCCTCCCAGGGTGATCCGGGCCCACCTCCCTCTCAGATCTCACCCCCTCCCAGGGTGGTCCGGGCCCACCTCCCTCTCAGATCTCCTCCCCTCCCAGGGTGGTCCGGGCCCACCTCCCTCTCAGATCTCCTCCCCTCCCAGGGTGGTCCGGGCCCACCTCCCTCTCAGAGCTCCTCCCCTCCCAGCGTGGTCCGGGCCCACCTCCCTCTCAGATCTCCTCCCCTCCCAGGGTGGTCCGGGCCCACCTCCCTCTCAGATCTCACCCCCTCCCAGGGTGGTCCGGGCCCACCTCCCTCTCAGACCTCACCCCCTCCCAGGGTGGTCCGGGCCCACCTCCCTCTCAGATCTCACCCCCTCCCAGGGTGGTCCGGGCCCACCTCCCTCTCAGATCTCACCCCCTCCCAGCGTGGTCCGGGCCCACCTCCCTCTCAGATCTCACCCCCTCCCAGCGTGGTCCGGGCCCACCTCCCTCTCAGACCTCACCCCCTCCCAGGGTGGTCCGGGCCCACCTCCCTCTCAGATCTCACCCCCTCCCAGCGTGGTCCGGGCCCACCTCCCTCTCAGACCTCACCCCCTCCCAGGGTGGTCCGGGCCCACCTCCCTCTCAGATCTCACCCCCTCCCAGGGTGGTCCGGGCCCACCTCCCTCTCAGAGCTCCTCCCCTCCCAGCGTGGTCCGGGCCCACCTCCCTCTCAGAGCTCCTCCCCTCCCAGGGTGGTCCGGGCCCACCTCCCTCTCAGAGCTCCTCCCCTCCCAGCGTGGTCCGAGCCCACCTCCCTCTCAGACCTCATCCCCTCCTCTCCCCCCCGCTGTGTGGTGTACTGCCTCCAGCCCTGCCGGCCTTCTTTCTTGTCCCTGGAGGTCTTCAGGGTCTCTCTGCTGGCGCTCACGTGTTGTTTTCCTCCGCCTGGAATGTTCTCCCCGCCCCGGAGCTTCCCTGGGCCGGCTGATGCTTCTCATATTGATCTCGGCTCAAATATCAAATATGGTCTCTCAGACCAGTCTAAATATCCTCCCCCCCCCCTGCCTTACTGTCTCTCATATAATATATAGCTATACCGTATTTCCCCATGTGGAAGACGCACCATGCTTTGAAAAATTGGGAGTCTAAAAACTGGGTGCGTCTTATACAGTGGTTGTAGATTTTTTACTTGCATTTGACAGTGATGAGGAGTTGTATGAAGTTTATGATGAACAACACTTGAGTTTAATAACCTTATATGTACTTTTTTTTTTTTTTTTCAAATTTCGGCCCCAAAATTAAGGTTCCCGTCTTATACATGGGGAAATACGGTATATCCTGTTTAATTTCTTTATTACAATGATCTCTGTCTCTGAAATTGTGTGCTCTTCAATCTTCTGCCAGCTGTCACTAGTCATTAAGGCACCATGAGAACGAGAAGTTCTCCAGCACCCCGTGCCCTGCATGGCATAGGGTTTATGCTCCATAAAGGATGGCTAGGTAAATGATTGACTAAGTGAACAACAAATCAAGGGTGATCTATCCCCCAGCTCTGCTTTAGGACCTTCCAAATCCAGAGCTGCAAAAATATTCATTGCCCTTATGGCTTTAAATGTTTGCTAAGACACCGGGCATGTAAGTGTCATTCCCATTTGGCACAGGAAGAAGTTAAGGCTTAAAGAGGTTGCTTATTTGATTGGCCCACAATCACACAACAGGTAACCTGGGGACAGCCAGGAATGGAGACGAGACCCAGCTGATTGGGAAGTTCCTTGTTCTGTCACCATCTATTACAGGGGTCCTCAAACTACAACCAACGGGCCGCATGCGGCCCCCTGAGGCCATTTATCCGGCCTCCGCCGCACTTCCGAAAGGGGCACCTCTTTCATTGGCGGTCAGTGAGAGGAGCACTGTATGTGGCGGCGGCACAAAGCGCAGCATTGCTCACGTACAGTACTACTTCCGGTGACGTGGGACACACGCGTCACAGCTCCGGAAGCACGTCATATCACTTGTTACAGCTAGCAGTGACAAATATGGAACCACACATTGACCATCTCATTAGCCAAAAGCAGGCCCATAGTTCCCATTGAAATACTGGTCAGTTGGCCCTGGCCAGTTGGCTCAGTGGTAGAGCGTCGGCCTGGCGTGCGGGAGTCCCAGGTTCGATTCCCGGCCAGGGCACACAGGAGAAGCGCCCATCTGCTTCTCCACCCCTCCCCCTCTCCTTCCTCTCTGTCTCTCTCTTCCCCTCCTGCAGCCAAGGCTCCTTTGGAGCAAAGTTGGCCTGGGTGCTGAGCATGGCTCTGTGGTCTCTGCCTCAGGCGCTAGAGTGGCTCTGATTGTGGCAGAGCAACACCCCAAGATGGGCAGAGCATTGCCCCCTGGCAGGCATGCTGGGTGGATCCCGGTCGGGCGCATGCGGGAGTCTGTCTGACTGCCTCCCCGTTTCCAACTTCAGAAAAAGAAAAAAAAAAAAAGAAAAAGAAATACTGGTCAGTTTGTTGATTTAAAATTACTTGTTCTTTATTTTAAATATTGTATTTGTTCCCATTTTGTTTTTTTATTTTAAAATAAGGTATGTGCAGTGTACATAGGGATCTGTTTATAGTTTTCTTTATAGTCTGGCCCTCCAACGGTCTGAGGGACAGTGAACTGGCCCCCTGTGTAAAAAGTTTGGGGACCCCTGATCTAATACTTGGTGTTGTTTAGGGGGTGGCCAGGAAGGCTGCTTGGAAGAGGGGCAGAAGTAATTCCAGGAGAAAAGAATAGAATAGTAGGGAAAAATATGTGCTCTGGGACCACACTGCCCGGGGCCCAAGCCTGGCTCTTCTATAACTATGTGATCTGCCAGATTTCTTAACCTCACGGTGACTTGGTTCCTCCATCTGTAAAATGGACATATTGCTATCACCACCCTCACAGAGCTGTAAGGAGAATTAACTGAACGACTATATGCAACGTCCTTTGACCTGTGCCTGGCACAGCGAAGCACCATGTAATAAGTGTTTCCTTATTATGATACTCTTATCACCAGTACTGTCATCCTGCGGCTCACCTTGCGTGCTGCTGAATCCTCCCTGGGATCCTGAGAGCACTCAGGTCTCTTTGTAAGCTCCCAGTCCCCCTCTCTGCCTCTCGCTCTCTTTCTCAAGATCTGCCGGAGCTTTTATAAAGAAGGCATGTCTCTGTTGCCTGTGACTTCAGAGAAAGTGTATGTACAGCCTATGGTGCAGCAAAGAGCATAAACATGATATAGGCAGAGAAGGAGATGGCCATGTTAGTGACACGGGACTGTGGGCAAAGCCACCCCCTAAATTCCGTTTCTGAAAAGAACTGCAAGCGGTGTGGGAATAAATGACGTGGGGACGGCAGAGACATCAAGAAGCGGAGCCATAACGAGGCGCGGAGCCCCCCGTTACTTCTGGCATCGGGGAAAGCGTGCTTTTACTGTGTTTGGTTGTTTGGTTTTCTTTTTTCGTAAATGGTCTCAGTTTGCTCTTTGGTGTCGTTTCTTATTCACAACCGGTACACCCGATATTCTTGGACTCAGCACAGACTTTGGCCCAACAGCTGACCTGGTGGCCGGAAGTCCCTAGTTACAGAAAGGGACTTCCAGAGGCTTCCTTGGGAGCCATTTTACCTTAAACACGCTCCACTTGCAAAGGAGAAAACCAAAAGCCATAATGGAAAGGGACATTTAGTTATTCATTAATTCAGCAATGATTTATTGAGCAAATTTGCAAGGCCCCCCAAGTTGGACGCTGGAGAAAATCAAGAAGGCCCTCGCTTTCTGAGTAGAACACGCACAATGAACTCTCAGAAAAGACGTATTTAAGGGAGGCCACAGGCGCAGAGCCCGGGCCTGAGCGCGGCGGGTCCTGGGCTCCAGCCTGGAACGGCCGCTTTGCGTCTGGATTGAACTGATGTGCTGAGTTCAGTCCCGCGTCTCATCTGCAGTCTGGGGAAGGAAGAGTCTGGCCCGAGAGCCGCACTCGGGTTTTACGAGCGCCCGGAAAATCATAACGCGTGCGGATGCTTGATGGCCTGTAGAGCAATTTGTAGATGATGCTTTTGTTACTGGCAGGATGATAATTTGCAAGCAGGGAGTTGCAGCCGCTGGAAGAGGATAATGGAAAAATGAAAAGAGGCCATGGCGGAGGGCGGAGGGCAGAGGGGAGTCAGAGGTGGCCCCCCAGCCTTGGTTCTCAGGGGCTGTCCTTTGTGCTGTTTGGAGTAAGTGGGAAAGGAGCCCGCGAGGGGAAGTAGCTCGTTCAACCGGGCAGCGGTTGCCGCTCGCTGGTCTCTAAGCGTGTGGTAAGCGTGAGGATGGAAGATGCTGAGCCCGGGCATGGCCATCTGAGAGCTCAGGGTTCTGCAGGGGACTTGTAGTCAGACCCAGAAAGATACAGTGTTGAGCCCTGACAGGGCTCAGGACAGGGGAGCCCAGACCCACCTCGTTGGAGATGGGCCGACAAGCCCGGGGAGAGCCGACGGCTGGGCGGGGACTTGGAGACCACAGAGGGCTTCAGCGGTTGGGTTGTGCTGAGAACCACACGAGGACACAGTGATGCAAGTTTAAGAAACTGGCCATGGCTCCAGAGAGAGACCTCACGTGCAGGCGGGCCAGGTGGGAGGAAGAAGCATTTTGCAAAATCATGGGAGCGCCGGGCAGAACTTGAGGGGTTGAGGAGATGGTGTTGGTGGGAGCCGTCTTGCTGTGGATAGCGTGGTGCCGTCTGATCAGGAGTCTTCGTTCCCAACGTAATTTACAGTCAGAGTCTGTCTTCCCCTATTCTGGCTGGTCGTGGATGTCACCTACGGCTTTGTGAAATGTGCCACCCAGTTCTGTGTGAATGGTCTTGGGGGGGGGGAGATGCAGATAGCACCGGTCACCGTGGGGAGGCATGCACACAGCAGGGGGGCCGTGCACGTGAGAACCTCCCCAGGGAGCGGAATAGCAAGGCTTTGGGTCCACAGGAAGTCACTCAGCTCGTGAGGTGACCAAGATAACCAGCCCTTCCATCGCTCCATCCCTCTCCAGACTCCAGGAAGTAATGGAATCCCAAGGAAGTGGGAATTTCATCTCTAAGGAGGGCTACATGGGTTTTACCCCCAAGACATGCATCTCATCAGCTCCAGTGGTTTGCAGAATCAGCCATGTGCATGTGACAGCTGGGAGAGTCACAAAAGATGCCATGGGGCACCTTCGGGATGTCTCCACCTGGCTGTCACTCACAGATCTCAAACCCAGTGTGCCGAAATTCGAACTTGTCCTTTTTGCTCTCTCAAACACATTTACCCCTTCTTGGGGCAAACATCACCACCTGTTGCCCGAGTCAGACCCGGGGAGGTGCCCTCAACGCTTCCCTTCCTTGAAGCCCCAGCCCCACATCCCCCCAAATTCAGCCCGTGCTGCTTCCTTGCTGTTGCCCCAGGTGAGACCCTCAGCGCCCCACGCTGTGCAGTCTGACCTCCCTTCCTCCACCCAGGTTGGCTCCCCGGACTCCATCCTCCGCCGCCTGAACCCGCTCTGCAGGCTCCTCTGCCTGTCAGGACTTCCCTGGCTCATCTCTGCAGCAGCCAGGGGGTGCCTTCCGGGCGGGCGGCAGGCCGTGTGACGGGCACTGGAGGGGCGGAGGGGCTTGAGGCAGCACAGGACAGGACAGTGTCGGGCCACGTGGGGATGCTGTGCTCGGTGCTGCGGGCTCAGGAGGCGGAGGCCAGCGCTGCCCGGCGCCCAGGGGAGAAGGGAGAGGGCCTTCGGCTTATGCTTATCCCTGCCTGCTGTTCCTTCCCTACACTTAAAAAAGAAATACCAGGGAGTTGTTGGGGAAACCCTATGAAACTAAGGTTGGCATGACCTTGCAAACACAGAAAGCAGAGGCAGATAGCGGCTTGAGACTCCCCATCATCTCAGCCGCCGTCGAGCTACTAGTAACATTTTGTGTCCTTCCCAAACAAATGTTCTCATTCGCATTTATATTTTACGAAACTGGAGAGGCCTTCTTCGGGTGGGCTGCTCTGTCCACAGCTCTTTCCGCGAACAGATGCCGCAGCATTTAAAGAAACCAGCTCCGCCTGACCTGTGGTGGTGCAGTGGATAAAGTGTCGACCTGGAATGCTGAGGTTGCCAGTTCAAAACCCTGGGCTTGCCCGGTCAAGGCACATATGGGAGTTAAAGCTTGCTCCTCCTCCCCTTCTCTCTCTTTCTCTCTCTCTCTCTCTCTCTCCCCTCTAAAATGAATAAATAAATAAAAATAATTTAAAGAAACCAGCTCCGTTGTTCTTTCTTGTTCTAAGAGGAATACACAGCCCTTTCCAACAGATTTTCAGAATTAAAAAGACACGTAAAACAAAGATCACCGACTACTCCCGTACCTGTACGTTCTTCAGAGTTTTATGATTTTATACACAGTTGGATATAAATGTAAATATAGATACAGGTGTAGGTAGGCCTGATCTTTAACCTCATTTTCTACTTAGTATACAGAGTGGGGGGAAAGCAGGTTTACAGTTGTTTGTATGAAAAATAATAATAATTAGCCTGACCTGGGGTGGCGCAGTGGATAAAGCGTCGACCTGGAACATTCAGGTCGCCAGTTTAGAACCCCGGGCTTGCCAGGGTCAAGGCACGTACGGGAAGCAACTACTATGAGTTGATGCTTCCCACTCCTCCCCTCTCTTTCTCTCTTCTCTCTCTAAAGATCCATAAATTAAAAAAAAGAAAATAATAATTAATAATACAAGGATGAACTCTGTTGCTCATACTCAGAACTGTAAACCTGCTTTCCCCCATCCCATATTATAACTTTCTTTTAATTAAATATATTTTGATCATTTGTGTTCTTTTTGATACCACTATAGGATATGACTTATACAATATAACATCTGTATGACTTTAAGTTAATCAAAGGGAGGTTACCTTGAGCGATACTCCATGTAGATACATCGTAAATTATGTAGAACTAATCTCATACTTGTGGGTAGTTAAGTTGCCTCTGTGTTTTCATTCCAGGTAGCAGAATGATGAAGAGGCTGGTGTGAGCATACATTTATTTCCTTGGAGTAAAGTTCTGGAAGTGAAATCGCTATGACAAAAGTTATGAACATTTTACATCTGGGTCCATATATGTCAAGCGCCCAAACTACGGCCTGCAGGCCTCATACAGCCCCCTGAGGCCATTTATCCGGCCCCGCCGCACTTCCGGAAGGGGCACATCTTTCTTTGGTGGTCAGTGAGAGGAGCACTGTATGTGGCGGCCCTCCAACGGTCTGAGGGACACTGAACTGGCCCCTGTGTAAAAAGTTTGGAGACCCCTGAGTATGTGGTTGGCAGAATTATCAGATGACCTCTGTTGACAACCTTTGTCTTTGCATAATGAACTCCCCTTGAGTGTGGGTGGGGCCTGTGATTGCTTCTAACCAATAGATTGTGGAAAAAGCTGATGAGACTGTCACAGCTGTGGTTGTTACATTATGGAGCAAACGTGAGGGGATGTAATTTGCAGACATAATTAAGATCTCTAATCAGTTGACTTGGAGTTAATCAAAAGGCAGTTTACTATTAGAGAGCCTGACCCAAACGGGGTGGTCTTTAAGAGAAGGTCTAGAAATCCAAGACCGTCTGGCCTGGAAGAAGCAAGCCAGCCACGAGTCTGCAGTTGCGATGAGATGAATTCTGCCAACAGCCTCATAAGCTGAATAGAGGACCCCAAACCTCAGCTGAGATGCCAGCCCTGGCTGACACCTTCATTGCAGCCTGTGGGTGATCACGAGTGGAGAACCCAGCTGAGCCCGCCTCGATTCCTGACCCACTAAAATTGTGAGATAATGAACGCATGCTATTCTAAGCTGATATATCTTTTTGGTGATTTATTACCTAGGGCAATAAAAAGCTAATACAATATAGCAAAACTGCCTCTGATAAATTATACATAAATATACACTGCCAACCAGTCCGGGAGCTCTCATTTCTGTGAGTTTTTGCCAATACCGGCTGTGGCCAGCCTTTTAAATCCTTGCCAGCCCAAGGGGTTAAAACAATCTGAAATTTCTGGTCCCCAATTACAAGGAAGGTTGCATATTTTTCACATTTTTATTTCCATCTTAAAAGTCATTTGTAGTATATCCTATCCTTAGTGATATGTTTTAGTCATCACACCCTTTGTCTACTGTTGCATTTTTTGTTGGTTTGTGAGAACTTTTTACATATGTGGAGGGGAGGAAAGAAGCAGAAATATATAGACCATTTTATCTGTTACAAATGGTGCAAGTACATTGTATTTCTCCAGCTTGACCATTTTGTTCTTGTTTTTTTTTTTTTAATTTCATGCATTTGTGGTGTTTGGTGAAGATGGTTATGGATGGTTTTCCTGTCGGTCGAGTTTTCGGAAAGGCCACTCTGGTGGTCTGTGTGGAGGAGGGATAGATGGTGCGAGCAGGGGCGAGGCGGTTGCATCAGTCCAGGTGAGATCGTGAAAATGGAGCCTGAACTACATTAGGAATTGCAGGGATGGAAAAGAAGACATCTTAGAAACCTGGTGTTCTCAAACTGACTTTCTACCGGATAGGGGATGCAGACAGAGAGGTGAGGTTCGTGGTGCGCTGTCCTGCCGGCATCAGCCGGTGGTACGAGGCGCACTGAGGAAGCTTCCCCCTCACGCAGCTACATCACCAGAACGACACCTTACAGATTCCCCGAGACCAGGCAGAACGTGCTTCCTGTGATCACAGCCCTGCCTTCTCTTTTAGTGGGTGCATGAATAAATCATTCCCGGAGGCTCCTCTTCCCACCCTGGAGATGAAAGCTTCCCTCTGTGTTGTGTTGCCTTTGAGTCCCCCTCCCCAGCCAGACCGGTGGTTTGGAAGCGGAGCAGATGCGCAGGGGCGTGTGCTCAAACGGACCCTCTGGGACCTGCGGGTGCAGGCTAGGGTTCCCCTCGACGCCGTAGAGCCTTGTCTCCGGGCAGCCGCGGGGCTGAGTGGGAGGAGACGCTCAGCCTGGCCGTGAGCAGCCTGCGGCGGGATGGTGGGCATCACGTGAACATGGCTGGCAAGGGCAGAGGAGGCAGCCTGCTCTGTCCTAGACTCACGTAGATTCCTCTAACCGTCGGGAATGAAGAAATGCTGCCATTGTCGGTAATGGCGGATGTGAGGATCTGTCATGCAGAGTATTGACACATGCTTGGGGTCCCCGCTGGCTGGAGCATAGGGGAGACCCTGGAGTGACAAAGCTGAGGTCCTGAAAGCCTCCTGGCTCCACTGAGCTCAGGTGTGGCTCATTCAGAACCTTACTTGGGTCCTTGGTTTGCTGAGTGCAGAGGTTCTCAAGTGGGGACTGTTCAGCTCCTACCCAGGGGACATTTGACAATATCTGGAGACATTTTTGGTTGTCACCGCTGAGAGGGGGCTTCTGCCATCTAATGGGTAGAGGCTAGAGATGCTTCTAGATATCCCATAATGCACAGGGGAGTTCCTGACAACAAAGAATTGTCTTTCCCTGAATGTCGATAGGGCTAAGGTTGAGCCGAGCAGGGGTGGTGTGAATGAATGATGTGTCCAGATTAGAGATGCATGCACCACCTCCCAAGCCCCACACCAGGCCCTGTGAATACCTGACTTCCCAGAACCTTTTCACTCTTTCCCTGCGGTCTCTGCTGGGTACTGCTTTTTCTTTTAAATTTATTTACTTTTAGAGAGAGGAAGGGAGAGAGGAAGAGACACAGAGAGAGACACATCGATTTGTTGTTCTACTTATTCATGCATTCATTGGTTGATTCCCGTAAGTGCCCTGAGCAGGAATAGAACTGGTGACCTCAGCATGTTGGGACAATGCTCTAACCATCTGAGCTACCCGGCCAGGGCTGCTGGGTACTGCTTGATACCGAGCGGGGGGGGGGGTGAGGACTCAACACTCTAAATTCACCCCCAGACTTCTGGCCACTGGCAGCTCTGCTCGTCCGAAAGCCGGAGAGGAGAGATGAAACAGCTAATGCGTTTCTGAAGTACAGCCGGGCCTGCCTCCCACACCTCTGGTCTAACGTTCATAAACACCCACTGCCGCTTGGCAAGGCTCCCGTGTCTTGTACCAGCCCACAGAGGACTGACATCAGCTTTGATTCCGGGGATGCAGTCACTTTACCCAGATGAAAGCAGGGGTCTGCCGGACGAGGCTCACCGTGGGAGGAGGGAGGAGGCTGGATTTCTGAAAGTCTGGAGGCAGAGACGTTTTATATGACTGCGCAGGAGCTGGCCACTGTATACGTGAGAGCTAAAACCGACTGTGTGCATTTTTAACTCCTGGGACAGCAGTCTTCTAAAGCAGTCTTCCAGAAGAAAGGTGTTCCCGAGGTAAATTAGCATGAAATTCTCTCCACGTCTCTTAAGCGTATCTGATTTCTCTGTCTCTGCATATCGGCATATATGCGCTATACCACAGGTCCTTGAATGATGTCTTTTCCTGCAACTTTGTTTCATTATAAGATTAATGAGATTTAAAAACAAAATTGATCCTGAGCCTCACCAGGCAGTGACGCAGTGGATAGAGCGTCGAACTGGGACATGGAGGACCCAGGTTCGAAATCCTGAGGTCACTGGCTTGAGCGTGGGCTCACCAGCTTGAGCACAGGGTCGCTGGCTTGAGTATGGGATTATAGACATGACCTCATGGTCACTGGCTTGAGCCCAAGGTCGCCGGCTTGAGCAAGGGGTCACTCGGCTCTGCTGGAGCACACCCGGTCAAAGCACATATGAGAAAGAAATCAATGAACAACTAAGGAGACTAAGGAGCTGCAACAAAGAATTGATGCTTCTCATTTCTCTCCCTTCCTGCATGTCTGTTCCTGTATCTCTCTCTGTCTGTCACACACACACACACACACACATTGATCCTGGGTCACTGTCTGTGTGGGGTTGGCATGTTCTCCCCATGTCTGCGTGGGTTTACCCGGGTCCTCCGGTTTCCTCCCACACTCCAAAGCTGTGCACATGAGGGCCATTGGCTCGTCTAGAGGGCCCCCGTCTGAGAGAACCTGGGTGAGCCTCCCTGCAACAGGAGGGCGTGCTTCCCAGAGTCGGGTCCCACCCAGCGCCCTGAGCTGCTGCCAGGGGGACCAGCCACACCCACACCCTTGAGCTGCAATAAGTGAGTTGGAAAGTCGTCATCTTGTTTATTCTTCTTTCTGAAATATATACATTATATAGCTCACATTGATGTCAATGTTTAACCTTAGAAGCGTTTGGGGTTTTTATTGACATTTAGTGATGTCTTGGTGGCCAGAAAATATGCCTGAGAACCTCGACTCCTGTTTAGTCGCTTAGCCTGTGGTCAGAGTGGTTTCTTCGTGTACCGTTTTGTCGTTTCGCTTGGAGTCTCAGTTTCCAAGAACGTGTTGACGATGTCAAGTAAGGATTTAGATGTTCATAGTTTAATTTTTAATTGAATACATTGGTTAGTAAAATTATATAGGTTTCAGGTGTACAGTTCTATCATCCATCATCGGTGTATCGTGTCATGTGTTCACCACCCAAGTCAAGTCCCCTTCCATCGCATTTATCCCCCTTGGCCCTCTTCACCTCCCCCTGCTCCCTCCCGTTCTTGCAGCCCCCACACTGTTGTCTGTGTCTATGAGTTTTTTCTGAGCTTAATCCCTTCACCTTTTTCATTCAGCCCCCTAACCCCCCTCCCCATCTGACAGCTGTCAGTTGGTTCTCTATTTTGTTTGTTAGTTTATTTTGGTCGTATGTTTCCACATATAAGTGAACCCGTATGGTACTTGTCTTCCTCTGACTGGCTCAGTTCACTGAGCATCATGTTCTCCAGGTCCCTCCATAAGAATTTTTATCAGGATTGACTCCAGAGGGAACGAGGTTTTTCTTTCTTTCTTTTTTTTTAATGTTTGTTGATGTTGGCAGCCTTCTTTTCTGTCCTGAGAGATAGAGAGAGAGAGCAAACATAACAGAGAATAAATATTGGCCCTAAATTGTCGCTCGTAAAGGATATCAGTCAAGGCCTGTGTTCTGTTTCCATGAACCAGTTTTAAGAAAGCAATGTTTTTCTGTGTCTCTGAACTGTGTCTGAGAAATAGTTTCTGTGGGACAGAACCGGGCTTCACAGCGGCAGACGGGACCTGCATGCCGGCAGCATCCCCAGTCAGCAATCCCGGGGGGGGGGGGGGGTTCTCATCTCGCCATTCTATTTTTCTTTATCCTAAATTGCCTTTTTAAATTGAGTTTATTGGGGCGTTATTGGTTAACAAAACCATAAAAGGTTCAGCCTGACCAGGGGGTGGTGCAGTGGATAGAGCATTGACCCAGAATGCTGAAGTCCCTGGTTCAAAACCTGAGGTCACCAGCTTGAGCACAGCGTCACTGGCTTGAGTGCAGGGCTGCCAGCCTGAGCATGGGGTCATCGACATGATCCCAAGGTCACTGGCTTGAGCAAAGGGTCACTGGTTCAGCTGGAGCCACCATCAAGGCACATATGAGAAGCAAGCAATGAACAAGTCAAGTGAAGTAACTACGAGTTGATGCTGCTCATCTCTCTCCTCCTTCGCTCTCCCCCTTCCTGTCTCTCTCTTTCTTCCTCTCTCTCTCTCTCTCTCTCTAAAAAAATATATATATATACATGTTCAAGTGTACAACTCAACAAAACATCACCTGCACACTGTGTTCCGTGCCCGTCGCACCAAGGAAAGTCTCTTCCCGCCCCGTTTCTCCCCTTTGCCGTCCCCCACACCTGCACCCCTCTTCCTTCGGCTAGCACCGTGCTGTTGTCTGTGTATGCATGAAATATGTACATATATACCCTTTTTACTTAACCCCTTTACCTTCTTTTCACCCAGCCCCCACAGCCCTCCCCTCTGATAGCTGTCAGTGTGTTCTGTGTATCCATGCTTCTGCTTCTATTTTGCTTGTACAATTATTTTGTTCATTAGATTCCACATATAAGTGAAATCACATGGTATTTGTCTTTCTCTGACTGGCTTACTTCACTTAGCATAATAATCTCCAGGTTCATCCATGCCGTCGCAAAAGGTAAGATTTCCTTATTTTTTAAGGCTGAGAAGTATTCCACTGTATAAATGTACCATAGCTTGTGTGTGTGTGTGTGTGTGTGTGTGTGTGTGTGTGTGTGACAAAGACAGAGAGAGACAGAGAGAGGGACAGACAGACAGGAAGGGAGAGAGATGAGAAGCATCAATTCTTCATTGATTGCTTTCTCATGTGCCTTGACCGTGAGGCTACAGCAGACCGAGTGACCCCTTGCTCAAGTCGGAGACCTTGGGCTCAAGCTGGTGAACCTTGCTCAAACCGGATGAGCCCGTGCTCAAGCCAGCAAGCTTGGGGTCTCGAACCTGGGTCCTCCACATCCCAGTCCGACACTTTATCCACTGCACCGCCGCCTGGTCAGGCGTACCATAACTGTTTTATCCACTCATCTACTGATGGGCATTTGGGCTGTCTCATTTTTTCTGTTGTAAATAACACTGCAGTGAACAGAGGGGGAGTGTATATTCTTTCAGATGAGTGTTTTGGGTTTCTTCGGAAATGTCCCCAGAAGTGGAATTGCTGGGTCAAAGGCACTTCCATTTTTAATGTACTGAGAACACTCCACACTGCTTCCCACAGTGGCATCCTTGTCCTTCTTAATGCCACTTGGCAGGAGCAGCCTCTTTCCTCTCACTCCCCTCCCTTAACGTTGATCTCCTGATGCTCTTACTTAGGCTGTTTTGACTGTTTCCCTGTTGGCTTGTTCTCTGGGATCCCTGCCCCCTTCCACTGAACTCCTGCCTCTATTGGGTGAATTTCACTAATTCCCAGGGCTTCAACCAGCTGACTCCACAGGTTACTCCTCAGCCCCGCCCCAGCCTGTACCTCCCTGAGTGGCAGACCTGCGGGCCAATGAGGCGAAGGCACATTTATAAGGCTCAACTCCTTCCCTCCCACTGTCTCCTGCCTCTAGCAAAAGAGCCCTCTCCTTCCCATGAATGTGAAAAATGCGAAGTGGTTCTTGACTTATTTGACCCCCACAGGTTAGGAAACAACCTCAGGGTAACCTATAACGTGACCCTTCCTCCTACTGCTGAAGAGGTAACTGGAGCCTTCGTGTCATCACTGCCACCATCATGAAGAGGAGAGTTGTCACCCGTCTTCATTATTACCTCAACATGGTTCCCAGTGGCAACCTCCCCTACTCTGTGAAGGCTGACGTGTGTCAGCAAACACGCAGTAGTGTCTTCCTCCAAATCTCGTGTTCCCACGTTAGATGAGCCATCCGCGGTCCTAAACTGCAGACAGTAAGCTATGTGACATCCCCGCTGCGCCACCCCCTGCACGTGGCACAGCCCCTAACACAGCTGTTGAGATGATGAAATAGCGTTATCAGACAGTGACAGGGAGGGTGGACAGGGCAGGCAGGCTTCTCTGGAGAGGTGACGCTGGAGTTGGTGTCGGAATGGTGAGTTTAACCTCTGTTCCCGATAATCAGAGGAGTGTCACCTGGAGGCTGCCGGAGGCTGGGAAAGGAGGGTGTGCAGGGGGTGTTTCTCTCCAATGGGGACGAGAGAGGCAGCTTTGCAGGCCCTTGTGCTGGTCATTCTGGCATCCTATGGCCTGCTGTCGCCGAGACCTGGGTCAGCAAAGATCCTCGCGCCGGAAGCTGCGGTTCCGCGTCTTCCTCCGCCTATTGGTGCGTTCACTGCACCGTCCCATAGTCCAAGCCGCCCTGTCTCTATGTTCTGATCCATCAATGACCTAACTGACCCCGTAGGCTTCCCTCAGCCGAGTTTTTCACATGCAGGAAGTTCATCTACCTGGAAATGGAAGAAACGTGTGGGATGTTACTCAACATCATGTTGATTCCCAAAGATACAGAAAATGCCTAGATGCTGCCTGTCAAACCCTTGATTTAGAGTGGCAAGGACTGTAGGCATGGTTAGGCGGGGTCTCCAGAAGCCTCACGGTGGAAACCAGGGAGCTCACACCGACCGGCTGGCACCCCCAGTGCCAGCTCTATGAAGTCGGGCAGAGGGCAAACACCAGGGGCGCGTCTTCCAAGCCTGCTGCGCCTCCACATCTCTTTTTGCCACCTTGCTCTGAGAATACCTGATCCACTTAATCCTCCCCGGCTTCTCTGGATTAAGGGAGGAGTGAGGCATGCAAACCCAGCTTTACCGGCTTCGTGCCTCTCCGCCTGAGATCACAGGAGCGTGCCCTGTGACCGGTAGCCTTGGGGAGCGCCTTACTTGCATGATCTTTGCTTGTGTCTTTGGTCACACGTTCTATTCATCTGTGCAGTGTGGCTTAAAGGCAGGAAGCGAAGAGCAGGAAGAAATGGCTTCTCCTCTGGGCAGAGACAGGCAAATGAAGATTGCCTAGGAGGCTAGTCAGGGGCCCCGCCTGCCTGTTCATCGTGATGGATTTCCTAGCACGGTAACCACAACAATAATGGTGGCGGCCACAGAGCGTGGTGACCAGGCTTCCAGAGCTAGAGAGCCTGGCAGGGGCTGTATCGCCTTTTATGCCTTAGCTTTGGAAACCACACTGAGGCGCGTCCACCGTGTTTTATGGTTTGAGGCCGTCTCGAAAGTCCAGCTAGTTTCAAGAGGAGAGGATGCAAAACCCTCCTTCTTAACAGGCAGTGGCAAACTCAAATTGTAGATGTGAAATAAGCGGTACAGTAATGAGAATCTTTGAAAAATATAATCTGCTACAGTGCTGCATGCATGTTTGTCAAATATTGAATATTTGTAAACCTGATTTAAGATCACCGGGAGGTTACATGCTGGGGCCAGACTTGACCCAAGACTCCTGACCGACCAGCAGAACAGCAAGTACCTGAAATGAATGGGCTCCCTACTCACCCAGGCTGGGTGGGAAGCCAACTTGCGGGACTCCCAGGAGAGCTTCTCTCGTTTAGAGAGCCGTTTCGGGAGCTGTGTGAGGATTCTTGCAGTCACGTCGGGAAAGCATTTTGAGCTCTTGATCGTAAAGTTCCCCTCTCCCATTCAAAGCACTGGGTTATTAGAGTTTGTTTTCCCTTCTCTACTTTCTGAAGTAAGTGCTTTGAACAAGATGGATGTAGGAGAGGCGACACAATAAGTTTTTCTGCTGAAAGGTAGGCTTTTGGCTCAAATGGAAGGTGCTGTGTTTATGACGGGCGCACACGTTGAAGAACTGAACTTACTTTTTGAACAATTGGGTTTATTATTTGTGCTCTCAGAGATGCCTCTCCCCAGTGGAGAGAGCTGAGAGGGCTTTGGGAATTGTCCTCCTGGATTCTGCCAGGGAAAGGTAGAGTGTATGAGCAATGTGAGAGATCAGACGAGAGAACTTCCCACCCCTGCCGGGTCTTGACCAATCCGATGGGCAGTGAGGTGCCTGCTACTGGGGGAGGGGGAGGGGGCTCAGGGAAGGGTGTCGCTGCTGGTGGCATCTGAATGACAGCATTTAACTGTCCAGTACAAGTGTCTGCCCTGGGAGGTGACCCGTTTGCAGGAAGGCAGCCTACATCAGAGTGAGACCTCCTTTAATGAACGTGGCGGTTACTGTAGAATGCAGGTTCTGCATCCACATTCTGGGTGGAAATCCTGGTTCTGTCCATGCCCAGTGCTGTCCCTGGGGCACGTGGCTTCGCTTCTCCCCGCCTCTGTCGCTCCGGCTCAGTCACTCCCAGGCCGAGGGCTGGGTCCGAGCCCAAGGTCAGCACTCGGGATAAATTTGGGGTCCGGGGCTGTGTTCTGACCTGGATCGTGACTCACTGTGAGGCGGAAATCTGGGTCCAGTCTCTTTAAGGGTCAGAGTTGAGGGTCTACCCAGGGTCAGGATTTGATTTGTGGCTGAGTCAAAGTTTGTTGTTTGATCTGAAGCTGAGGTCAGGGCTCTGCGTTGAGTCAAGGTCTAAGCCCATTTGATGTCCAAGGAGCAGAGTGTGGTACAAACAGCAAACTCACTAGAGTTTACGCCTGTAAGGTTGACCCTGTGGACCTGACTGGAGGAATATGCTATGAAGACAGGCAGAGTTAGGAAAAACAATTAGAGATAGCCAGGCGCCCTGGGGCGAAAGCCCTGAGCAGACACGAGGCCAGAGGCCTCTCTGACCCATCCTGGAAACAACGTGTGCCAGAACCTGCAAAACAGCAGGATAAGATTCAGCAACACAGAATATGGTTAGGATCTCAGAACAGAGATTAGGAGTCAGCATGTTCCTTGTCCTTTACTTCACCCCCTGAAAACTCCTGCTGTTTCCTGAGTGAGTGAGGCTGGGGACAGGGCTCAGTCCTTCGGCCCGCTGTCTGGGGCTGCGGCCTCCCCTCAGACCCTCGGAGCATGTCATCTGGACCCCGGGTAGCTCATTTGTCGCTGTGACGCCTGACCACATGCCTGGCAATGCCTTTGGAAACGTCAGGACATTGTCCTTTTCCCGCCTTTCTTGTGGAAGCATGTGACCGAGGCTGCCAGGGCTACAGTGCGCACACCGGTTTGGGGGTCCAGCTGCAGTGAGGGGGTGGGAGTTAGCAGGAGTGGTACCTTCCTGGAGGCAGTTAGGAGCACACAATGGCCAGACGCCTCCACCACGTCCACCCTGATGGGATCAGGACCCGTGAAAGTAGATTCCGGCAGCCTCGTTACACAGAGTGGTGACGGTGAGCCCGCAGGTCCTGGGCAGGCAGAGCTTACAGGGACTTGGCCACTGTGGCTGGACCGTGGGGTGGGTCAGGGCATTTGGGGAGCCCAGGACCCCACCTGCCTGCCACTCACTCCTGAGGATTGAGCTGAGTGGGCGGCACCACCAGCGGGGGCCTGGAAGGTTCTGTTTGTTAGCGTAAGTCAGGTGTCAGGCAGCGGGCCACGAGGGGTCACCTCTGGCACCGGTTATGTAAGTGATGGTATAGCCATCCAGCAAAATATTATTCACCTGTAGAAACTAATGAAGAACAACTTTCTAGTAAATTTTTAGCATCAAAAAGCAAGATAGGGCCTGACCAGGTGGTGGCGCAGTGAATAGAGCATCGGACTGGGATGCCGAGGACCCAGGTTTGAGACCCCAAGGTCGCCAGCCTGAGCGTGGGCTCATCTGGTTTGAGCAAAAGCTCACTAGCTTGGACCCAAGGTCAAGCAAGGGGTACTCAGTCTGCTGAAGGCCTGCGGTCAAGGCACATATGAGAAAGCAATCAATGAACAACTAAGGTGTCGCAATGCGCAACGAGAAACTAATGATTGATGCTTCTCATCTCTCTGTTCCTGTCTGTCTGTCCCTGTGTATCCCTTTCTCTCTCTCTATCTGTCTCGGTAAAAAAAAAAAAAAAAAAAAAAAAAAAAAGCAAGGTAGGAACAGGATGTGTAGTATGCTCTCTTTTGTGTAAGAAAACCTGGAAATGAGAATATAAATGTGAATGTCAAAGTATGTATGAAATGCTACTAAAAGGAGTTATCATTGCACAGAAGTTGACAAGGAAAAGTCTTAGAGCTCTGTCCAGGGACCAAACAGTGGAGTCTGGGGTAGCTTCTAGAATGCTGAGAGCTGGGGGGAGGGGGGCAACAAGCTCCTCATCGCTGCCAGCTGCCTCTCGAGGTCCACATCCTCATCCGAGCATGGCAGGGAAGGGGGAAGGGAGCGCGCATCACACGCGGGAGGGACCCCACCTTTGGGAGCCCGGTGACCTACTAAGAAGCAGTTGCCATGTGGTTTTTTCCCCACAGCGGGATGGAAATGTGCTTTGGGAACCTGACCATAAACAGCCTGCTTATTAGTTTGAACTGAAGTCAAAACGATTTGGCAAGAGAAACTAGAGCAGTAGAAAGCGATAGCACTAAGCATCCATACGCTGTCGCCGTCTCCTCTGGGGTAGAGGAGGCCCGCTCGTGTGGTGGCTGCGAAAGGTCTGAAGCCAGCTGTCTGTGAAAAACTAGCGTGCGTTCAGGACGCAGGTTAGGAGCGCTTCTGTTTCTGTTTGACAGATACATATTTCATGAGAACAACATCGAACGTGTACTCAATCAGGATTTGTAGGGACTCGCTCGTAATCCTTTGATGTTTCTTCTTCACATTTTCTAGATTATAAATTTGCTTCACTGCCCCTACCACAGAATGATTAAACAACTGAAAAGATTGGCAGTGCAGTTGAACTGAAAATCAGCAAACACTGCACAGGCGTGTGGCTGTGTGTGTTCGTGTGTGTTGTGTACGCAAATATATATTACAATATGTTGACGATGTGTTAACAGTATAATTTTAATTCAGTGGGAGAGGGATAGATTACTCAATAAACACTCTCAGAGCACTTGGGAACTATTTGGGAAAAAATAATCATGTCCTCGCCTTATGATAAACTCCAAAACAAACACACAGAAAACAACTCCATGAATTACTGTCTTTAAATAGTAATCACAAATATTAAAACTGAAATCCTAAAGCAATTTGAACAACGCATAGGGAAATACACATACTTAGTCTTGTGTGGGGAATTATTTCACAGCTACCTGCCTTGGTTTCTCCATCTGTACAACGAGATAACATTGTCTATTTTATAGGGTTTCCGTGGGGATGAAATGAGTAACATATGTAAAGCCTTTAGAAAAGCTCGCGGCATGTGGTAGGCGCTATATAAGCGTTAACTATTACGACTGTTTCTAAATGTGACACCAAATAGAGAAACTAACATAAAGTGATAAACGTGACCCCATGGAATTGCAGAATTTCTGAACGTCCAAAAGTAACATACACAAAACTGAATACAAATGACGCATTAAAATTCGACCTAGAAGGCAGAAAATAAAGGGGGGGGGGGTAAATATTCTGTGCGTAGCTATTTCAAATCAGTAAGAGAATTGACTTCTTAAGGGAAGCGTGAACCGAAGCTTCCATAGGCCAGTTGTAAAAGAGGACGTTCACAATGATCTGTTCTTTCAACAGATGTTTACCAGGTGCCCGCTCTGTACTGGGCTCCCCGGACGCTGGGGGACAGTGGGGAGCAGAACCAAGCGCTTGCTCTCAAGGAATTTATATGCTAGCGGCCAGTAAATATGTGGACAGGAGCCCAGTTCATGAGGAATCAGAAATGCACAGTTGAACCAAGAGTACCTTTTTTTTTTTTTTTTTTTTGGTATCATGTACCCAAGTAGCAAATAGTTTGTAGTGATTTTATCCTATATCAGTGATGGGCCAACAAAATTTGCACTCTGACAGCAAAAGTCAGTTCAGCGCAGCCGGCGGTTTTGTCAGAAAGCGCTAAGAGATTGTGAACAATGTGAGTCCTGCACCTCGACAGTTTAACATACAAGGGAGGTACTATGAGGAATCATCAGAAAAGCGTAGAAAGATTTCCATCCAAGAAATGGACTCAAGGGATGTTTACAGAAATATATGTATTTGTTAATTGATTCACTCACATGTAAGTCTTTACTGATCACTGCCCCGTGCTGGGTACTGTTGGGGATGCAACAGTGATTAAAGCAGGGAGTGTGTCCGGGGGCAGTTTACACTGTAGTATATGCGTTTGCTTGTTTGTTTTTTGTTTTGGGTTTTTGTTTGTTTTTGTTTTTGTTTTTGCAGAGAGAGAGAGAGTCAGAGAGAGGGATAGATAGGGACAGACAGACAGGAATGGAGAGAGATGAGAAGCATCAATTATCAGTTTTTCATTGTGACACCTTAGTTGTTCATTGATGCCTTGACCGTGGGCCTTCAGCAGACCAAGTAACCCCTTGCTCGAGCCAGCAACCTTGGGTCCAAGCTGGTGAGCTTTTTGCTCAAACCAGATGAGCCCATGCTCAAGCTGGCGACCTCGGGGTCTCGAACCTGGGTCCTCCGCATCCCAGTCCGACGCTCTATCCACTGCGCCACCACCTGGTCAGGCATGTATATGTGTTTTTGTGGGAAAGAGATGGAGAGCAGACAGACAATAAACACACCCACACAGAGCCAGTTCAAAGAGAGAGAGAGAGAGGTAATATCAGATTGTGAAATATACACATCCATCAGATTTTGAAAGTACAATACTATGAAGAAAAATAAAGTAGGGTAAGGAGGCTAGGTGAGTCTCCTAGTTCCCCATGGGTGCTGAAGAGGGAAAATTCCCTGGGGTTCCATCTGGCTGACACTGGGTTTGAGGCTAATTCTCTGTTTATTTTTTACCGTGGGGGCCTTCAGCACCCCCACACTGAGCCTGCAAGAGCCCCTCCCCACCCCAGCACAGGGGGCCATGCAGACAGGACCCAGCCAGGTGCCCTCTGCCTCCCCTCCCTCTGCGGAACGGACCACATCGCTACGCGTCTGTGGGGGCTGGTGAGGGAGGACCGTGCCCACACTCCCAGCAAAGCCCCTGTTATTGTGGTCACCCCTTAGTTCGTAGCAAGTAACCTAGAGTGCTGGGCTCCCTGGGGAGAATCAGAGCCGAGATCTCAGTCGCCTTGTTGTGTTCCTGCACTCTTGTGCCTTCATTGCAGTTATTCCTTTAGAGCGGAACTTAGGTTGTCTATGGATCTGGGCTGTGAAATGGCCCATCATGCTCCAAGCAGGAGCCCGGACAGCAGTGAGAATTCCCTGACCACTAGCAGCGCCTGCCTCAGCCTGAGTTATTTCCAGGGGCAGTGATGATGTTCCTAAGTGCCACTGCTTTGAGGTATCCTTACTTTTCTATTTAAAGACAACACAATTTGCCCTCCTGAAAGCCTTTCCTAGTCTCATTTTTTTCTTTCTCCCTCCCTCCCTCCCTCCCTCCCTCTTTCTCTCTCTCTCTCTCTCTCTCTTTCTTTCTTCTATCTAATTAAGTGAAAGGTGGGAGGCAGGAAGGCAGAGACAGACTCCTGCAGGCCCCAACTGGCAAGCCCCCTACAGGGCGATGCTCTGTCCATATGGGGCCGCTGCTCCATTGCTTGGCAACTGAGCTATTTCAGCACCTGAGGCGAGGCCATGGAGACATCTTCAGCACCTGGGTCCAAATTGCTCAAACCATTCTTGCTATGGCTGCAGGAGGGGAAGAAAGAGAGAGAGAGAGAGAGAGAGAGAGAGAGAGAGAGAGAGAGAAGGGAGAGGGGGAGGGGTGGAGAAGCAGATGGGCGCTTCTCCTGTGTGTCCTGACGGGATCAAACCCGAGACTTCCACATGCTGGGCCGACACTCTACTGCTGAGCCGACTGGCCAGGGCCCCCAACCTCATTTCAAGTTTGGTTTCCTCCTCTATACAAGCTCCTTTGTTAAGGTCACATGTTCAGCCCCACCCATTAAAGAATTGGGCCTGGGTCCGGATAAAATATGACTGTGATTTAGCAACCTGTCCTGCAACCTTAGGCCTTTGTCTTCTGTGGTCGCCAGTCAGAGAGACCATCCAATTCAATAAATATTTACTGAGCTCTCGGGGTCAACCAGTCCTGTCAGTCATTGAGATACGTTGGTAAACAAAACAGACAATTCGTGCCTTCCTGTTGCTTATGGTCTCAAAGGACAGAAAATAAGCCACAAGCATATACAGGTCAAGTTCATGGTATATGGGAAGGTATCAGTCCTTTAAGGAAGGCTGCCGCAGAGTGAGGGAGATGGCTTGCAGTAGAAAGTGGTTTGCACTTTCAAAGAGGGTGGCTAACCTCGGCCTCATTGAGGATGTGATCCCTCAACAGACTTGAAGGAGGCAAGAAAGGGTTAGACAAATGGATCTTGAAGAGTGGGGGGGGGGGGGGAGAAGGGAAGACTTGGTAGTGTAGGGACAGCCAGTGCAAAGTCCCTGAGGCAGGAGCATGCTTCCTATGTTCAAAGAGCCACAAGGAGGCCAGGGAGCCTGGAGCTGAGCATGTGAGGGGGAGGGTGGGAGGAGAGGACGGGAGGGAGGTCACTGAAGACTGGACCTCACAAGGCCTCCCAGGCCACTGGAGAGGTGTCAGCTTTTGCCGTGTGTGAAATGGGAGCTGTGGGAGGATTTGGAGCAGGAGAGTGAGATGGATTGCCAGCATGGATAAAGGACAGCTCGGGCTACCGAGCTGAGAATAACCTGGAGGGGCCCCTGGCAGGGGCCCCAGGACAGAGAAGACGGTGACATCTGCCAGGGAGGAGCTGCTGGAACTGACTGGATTTCGGACGTGTTTCGAAGATCCAGCGGTGGACCTGCTGGTGGGTGGGGGTGGAAGAGGAAGGAAGGAGAGAGAGAACAGGCGAGAGGAGGGGGAGGCCGGCTACGGCGGCCATTGAATCACTGCCCGCTGCCGGGGGGAGGATGTGGGCAGAGCAGGTGCACCCGGGCAACTGGCGGTTCTGTTTGGACGTGTTCAGTGGAATGTCCCTGGGTACCTGTTAGGCAGCACGAGAACGTGGACAAGAGGCTTTGGGGCCAAGCAGGCCTTCTCTGAAGACACCTCTCCGTCACGGGTTTGCTCTGAGGTCCTCAGCAAAGGACGGACATCTCTGAGTGTCAGACCTAGTCCTCCTGACGCGTAGGTGACTGTCTCCGTGTACCCCGCCCCGGGGGCTAACGGGGATCAGAGGACAGAGCAGCTGTGCCGCGGAAGCAGGGGGAGCTGCAGAGGTGAGTCCCTGCTGGTCAGGGCCCAGAAAGGCCGGGGTCCATTGCAGTCCTGCCCTGTGGACTCTCTGGTAACTCACCTCCCCCACCCTGGCCTCCGCTTTCTCACCGCTGAGCAAGAGTCAACATGACTAACCTTTCAGGATGTTCTGGCATCAAGATTGCACAAGTGTGAAGACCTCCGGGCGAGAGGGGCTCTGAACTGCGGCTGGCTAGCGTCCTGCCTCCTACTGGGAATTCACACGTGTGTGCATGCGTGTACACACACACACACACACACACACACACACACACACACACAGCCCAGCCCTGCAGGTTTCTCATGTTTGGAAAGATCCCATCTCCCTGGGCCTCCCGTGACCACATCTGGCCAATCCTTTTAAATTTGTGGTGCACAGCCTGACCAGGCGGTGGCGCAGTGGATAGAGCGTTGGACTGGGATGCGGAGGACCCAGGTTCGAGACCCCGAGGTCGCCGGCTGGAGTGCGGGCTCATCTGGTTTGAGTAAGGCTCACCGGCTTGAGCCCAAGGTCGCTGGCTTGAGCAAGGAGGTCACTCGCTCTGCTGTAGTGGTCAAGGCACATCTGAGAAAGCAATCAATGTACAACTAAGATGCCGCAATGAAGAATTGATGCTTTTCATCTCTCTCTCTTTCTGTCTGTCTGTCCCTATCTATCCCTCTCTTTCTCTCTGTCTTTGTCACAAAAAAAATTCGTGGTACACAGAACTCTGTGTTATTGACCACCTTCATCTCTGGCCCACCATCTGCCAGCCTGGCCCTTCCTAGTGGGCAAACACCAGACAGAGAGAGCAGTGCAGGCATCAGCAGGTCAACCGCACAGGAGGTAAAGTCACAAATCTGCAACCCCACTGTATTCACATGGAAAGCTTCCTGGGTCAGGAGGGAAACACCAGGTTGACATTGCTTCCCGTGTCCTCCGACCTGCATGCTTGCCCCCCCCAACCCCCCTGTCCCTCCCTTGGGGTGCCTGCACCACCTGGGTGGTCCTACCAGGCTGCCTCTTTCCCTATCCCATTAGTCTCTTTCATTCACTTCCTCTTGGGGAGGTGACTGTGACTGGCATCTGCATGGGTCCTTTTTGGGGACTGAATTCGCTTTAAAGTCCGTTCATTTCCTTGCAAACCACATACCTCTGTGGTCTAATTCTGCGGAGAGCCTGATGTTTCCTTTCTGCTCTGTTCTAACAGCGGTTGGTGTGAAACTGACCTATCTAACGTCATCATTTCTGTACTTGTCTCCATGTGGTGCTGGCCTGTTTTTCTTCAGACTATTAAGTCTGCTTGTTTCTAAAAAACTGCTTGACCCGAACATGCTCGTGTACTGTACTGTCAGCTTTGTTCTCACTCATTTTACTCCCAAGCATGGTCCCTGACCCCCCATTCATCACAGCGTTTACCTCACGCAGCCAGAATGGCCTGTCTCCCCCACCAGACGGGTAAAGCCCGAATCGGGTTCCATCCATCACTGTGAGGGCGGCGGCCAGTTCGGGGGCCAAAACCCATGGCAGCTCAGGGAACATCTGCAGAATGATCAAGAAGATGGAGGCATTAATAAATTAATAGTTATACAGAGGAAAAGATCGCAAATTCACTTACGCCCCTATCCAGGAAAACGTGCAAATGTGTCGATGCCTGTGTGTCTCTCCAAACCTTCATCAGTCTTGTAAAAGCTCAGAAAGTTCCGGAAGCCAGGTTATCTTCCTGACTGGGAGACCTCCTGGGTCAGAAAAGCACACCAGGTCACATGGGGGGGGGGGGACACAAAGCCGTCCTGACCAGGGCATGCCGTGCCACGGGAACCCATGCGCCGTCCTGTAGAAGGATGGCTGTTTGGATGTCCCCTGAGTCCCATCCTCCCGTCCCAAGAGAGTTCACTGGAGGGTCCAGAGGAGGCTCTCGGCGCGACTCGGGACACAGCGATGGCTGCCCGGGGAAAGTGAGGTCTGAAGTGGGAGCAGTCAAAGTGCAGGCGGGAAGGGGCGGTGTGATGGAGAGACACAGGGTCCTCGCCAGGCCCCGGGGAGATCACCTCGTGGCCCAGAGGCGCTGGGGATGCACTGGCTGGGTTACCGACGGTGAATGGGAGGGACTGGTGGGCCGGTAGGAGTGTAGATCTCACTGGGAAAGTCACGGGGGCCCTGGGGAGCGTTACACCAAGAAGGGATGTGATCGGAGCTGCGTCTGAGGATGCTCACTCTGCTGCTGGAGGGGGGGGGGACTGTCGGGGACAAACAGGAATCGGAACATTCAAGGAGGTGGCCATGCGGTCATCCAGGCAAGAAAGGCTGCCCCGGCGGGGCTGGCGAGGGGGCTGAGGACCGGGGCAGATTCGAGAGATGTTTAGAGGGCAGAGCGGACAGGCCTTGCGGCTTGTGAGGCGGGGCCGCCCGTGACAGCCTGTGGACAGAGTCTGCCTAGCGCCGTGCTTGTCCAGTGTCCCCGGAGCGCGCTGACCCAGTGGTAGAGTTGGATGTTAGCAGCAGGGGCCCTCTAGCCCAGTGGTCCCAACCTTTTTTGGGCCACAGACTGGTTTAATGTCAGAAAATACTTTCACGGACCAGCCTTTAGGGTGGGACAGATAAATGCACAAAATAAAATTATGCGACTGGCGTAAAAACTGTGGTATTTTTTTTTTTAACTGTGGTATTTTTAAATATAATTGTCAAACTTAATTGTCAAACTTACGATATTTATTGGGCTAAGTTAAAGGAGGAACGAGCATGTCCTCATTATTCAGGCTATATTTAAATTTGTTATTCTGACAATGTTTCATGTTATTTATTCTTTCTCTGCGGACCGGTACGGCCCACGGCTCAGGGGTTGGGGACCACTGCTCTAGCCTACAGAGTGTAAGATGTGTGCTAGCTGGTTCCGTACAGAACACACGTGTCAGCCCTGTTTAGCTATGAGGCACTGGGGGCGGGGGGGAGAGGAGGGGTCTGAGGGGCACGCCAGCTTTTAAGAGGCAAATCCAGGGAGTGAAAAAGGGAGTTGTCTCGGTCTTCCGGGCCTTGCTTCCGCCGGGCTCCTTAACTGCGTCCTGGCTTAGCCGGGCCCTTCCCAGCCTCCTCCCCGGGAACACTGGGCTTCCTCTTCCCGTCTCTGTCTAGCTGGCCCTCGGCTGGGTTTGACTGTTCTTCCAACGCCATGACCTTGGTTTCACTGGAGCACGGGAAACCCTGCTGCCCCCGTCCACCTCGGCCAAAGGTCAGGTGCCCATAGTCCTGGGATTTTCCATGCGCTTGTAACCCCCATCTGGGGCCGCCTTCAGCAGGGCCACCCAAGTCCTGGCAGCCTGTGCGTCCACCTGAGCCAGTGACCCACGAGTCACCGGGGCTGGCGCTGCCTTCCTTCACTCCCTCGGCTCCAGCAGTGCCAACCTGCAGGGACACGGGCTGCACGGTCTCCCTCATGCAGGTCGCCTTTGGTGAGCGTGTAAATCCACTTTTCCGTTTGTCAGTGACATTTTCATGATGCCCGAAGCTATCAGTATTAAGTGGCACCTTTGAGAGCCCACATTTAACCAAAGCAGGGCAGGCTGGAAAGTGTCCATAGTGATAACGCACGGTATGTCCGCGGTACCCTTTGGGTTGAACACTTGATGGAAACGGTGTGACCCGCGGAGCCCTTTGCAAGGAATTGCCAGTGGAAGATTCAGTTCAGACATACTGGTTTTTCACCATGAACCCTGAGTGTGTGTCTTCAGTAAAATCCGGCCGGCACAGCCCTGCTACTGACGGGGGAATGTCGAAGGCTCAGCCTGGGATGCCCTGACAGCTCCCAGCCCCCCGCCCGCATGTGCAGGCTCAAGGATGTCCCGCCTCAGAGCCCAGACCGCCCTCAGTCATTGGCTGCCAGGGAGAGAGGCGGGGCGAGCAGAAGGAGCCAGACATTCTTCACCCGGGAGAGGGAAGGGGAGCGGGGTTGGGCAGGGTGCTGGCCGCTGACCTGGAAAGAAGTGGGTGACCTTCCCGGGGCTTGGGGTCCTCTTGGTGAAGCATCTCCCAGGATGCCCCACAGCCTCTAGGAAAGCAGTTTGGCAACTTCTGGCAAGAGTTTTCAGAACAGTCACTCCCTCTGGCCCAGAAATTCTCCACTTCTGGGAATCTGTCCTAATAGAAATCTGAACTATAGAAACAATTTCGCTTACAAGGATGTTTCTAGTAGTTATTTATTGCTGCTGTAACACATGACCACAAACTTGGTGGCTTAAAGCGACACAGAATTATTACCTAGAAGTTCTGGAGGTCAGAAGTTTGACCAGTATTCAACTGGGCTGAAATCAAGGTGTCAGCAGAGATGCGTACCTTCAGGGCTCTCTAGAGGAGAATCAATTCCCTTGCCTCTTCCAACTTCTGGGGGCCTCCTACATTCCTTGGCTCTGGGGGCCTCCTACATTCCTTGGCCTGTGGCCCCATCCTTTATCTTCAAAGCCTACAGTGTAGCATCATCAACTCTTGTGCTTTCCTCCCCTCCTCCCTCTCCCCCCTCCTCCCTTCTGTATGGATATTATTTTACATTTATCCCGTTCCCCACCTTCTTTAGTTCTCTCTCCCTCCCTCTTGACTATCTTTTACTTATAAAGACCCTTGTGATTGTATTTGGTTCACCTAGCTCAGTGGTCCCCAACCCCCAGGCCGCGGACCGGTACCGGTCCGTGGGCCACTTGGTACTGGTCCGCAGAGAAAGAATAAATAACTTACATTATTTCTGTTTTATTTATATTTAAGTCTGAACAATGTTTTATTTTTAAAAAATGACCAGATTCCCTCTGTTACATCCGTCTAAGACTCAATCTTGACACTTGTCTCGGTCACGTGATATATTTATCTGTCCCACCCTAAAGGCCGGTCCGTGAAAATATTTTCTGACGTTAAACCGGTCTGGTCCATGGCCCAAAAAAGGTTGGGGACCACTGACCTAGATAATCCAGGCTAATCTCCCCATCTCAATATTCTTAACTTAATCACTTAATTAACTTAATTGACTTAAAATGCAGAATCCCTTTGGCAGTGTAAGGTGCCTTATTTATAGGCTTCTGGGAATTTGCTGTAACAATGAAAGGTTACAAACACCTAGGGGTCACAGAAGAAGAGGGCTCAGTAACACCTTCCCCCTCATCGCTGCTGCCGCTATTAAAATGTTTGTGAAGAACTGCTTCTGACACAGACCCTGTGGATGCTGTGACATGCAGTAGGGATGGCACATTTTAATAGAAGTATTATGTGTTAAACAAACAAACAAAAAAAGGTTTTACTTCCATGGCTGAAAGTCTTTTTTAATAAAGAAAGGGTTTATTGGTCAATGACTCGCAAAAAAAGACCAGTCTTGGGCATGGAGTTGGAATGGTCAGCCGTGTGGCTAGGTAACAGAGACAACATGTCCATCATCCTGGAGTCTGGCAAGAGGTTTTATACATCAGAGGGTGGGGAGAGAGATGCCAGCTGTTCTGAAAGCAGGTGCACTCCCTGTCAGCAAAGGGGAGTGGGAAGAGGCTGGTTCTGGGACAGGCTCCGGAGAGCCTGCAAGCAACAGCGTGTGTGCCCGTGGCTGCTTCCTGTGGGCAGCAGACCGGAGAGCTCACACGTACATAGGACTGAGGGCTGCTGGTTTCCACAGCACCTGGCTCTCCTCTCCATGGAAATAACCCACCTGGACATTAATCTTAGACCTCAGCAGATATCCAGGAATATGGTCGGTCCACAGCTGTCAACAGGCTAACTGCTCAGTGTCTTTCTCTCACTCTCTGGCCTCTGTCATTTTAATTTAGAACATCTCAGTATTTTTTCTTGTCATATGCTTTGCATAATGTAGAAAAACAGTTGAATAATTATTAGCAAATAGGATTGCCATGGAATAATGATTCACATTTGTTAAACCTGGTGGTTGAATCATGTGCATTTATTTGTTAATTTCTAACTTTTCTGCATTTCCCTAATTTTTCTGTAAGAAACACAATGATTTTTAAAAAATTATTAGCCTTAGCAAAAGAAATAAAAAGAAAAGAAAAAAGAAGGATGGGAGGAAGGAAGGAAGGAAGGGGGGAAGAAAGGAAGGAGGAAAAGGAGGGAGGGAGGAAGGAGGGAAGGAAGGAAGGAGGGAGAGAAGGGAGGGAGGGAGGAAGGAGGGAAGGAAGGAAGGAGGGAGGGAGGGAGGAAGGAGGGAAGGAAGGAAGGAGGGAGGGAGGGAGGGAGGGAGGGAGGGAGGAAGGGAAGGAAGGGGAGGGAGGGAGGGAGGAAGGGAGGGAGGGAAGGAAGGGAAGGAAGAGGAGGGAGGGAGGGAGGAAGGGAGGGAGGGAAGGAAGGGAAGGAAGGGGAGGGAGGGAAGGAGGGAGGGAGGGAGGGAGGGAAGGAAGGGAAGGAAGGGGAGGGAGGGAAGGAGGGAGGGAGGGAGGGAGGGAAGGAAGGGAAGGAAGGGGAGGAAGGGGAGGGAGGGAAGGAGGGAGGGAGGGAGGGAGGGAGGGATGGAGGGGAGATAGCCTGGAATGGGCACAGATTGAGAAGAATTAGGGAAGTTTCTCAGGAGTCTCTAGACCCAAACTGATGGATGATCCAAGGCTCTGATGAGTCCGTCTTAACTCCCCATTCACCTGTTGAAGTCAAGGTGTTAGTCATTTGTCACTACTGTGTGGGGGTAGGGGTGAGGGTGATAGACAAAGGACGTTGTTTGGCTTGCTAAAGATGACATTCCTTAGTTGTCTGATCAGATTGCTACCCAAAGCTAACAGAGTTTGTCCAGGTGTGGTCTGAGACCTGCACTTAGCTCCCTATCTTCCCACTCAGCACGGACGACCTTGCTTGGAACCACTTGGAACTTGCTCAACCACATGGCCGAGCATGACATACAAGTGGCCGTCGTTAGAACTATGCCTCGTTAGTATACAGTAACTCAATCCATTCATGTTCCTTTCTACATGCAGTTAAAGCTCTATTTATTAGTAACCCACAAAGACACCTGGTTTTTAGGGGAAATGAAAATCTGCATTCTTGAACTAAGGTTAATTCATTAGTAGAGCTTTGAGGATCTAAGTCATTACTCCATTAAAACTGTTGGCTGCCCGGCTGCCACCAACGCTCAGACCTAAAAAAAGTACGAGTGGATATTCACACTTACAAATAGTGGCGATCGCCCCAATTTCTGTAAAGGACATTTTGTTATATGTCCTAACCATGATCTCGGATTAGTTGAAATTTTCAGTAACTCTTTTTTCTTGCATTAATATAACTACAGAATGACTGTTAGGTTTTAATTTTATTCTGTGTCATTGCTGCATTCTTACAATTTTGAACATTCTGTCCACGTCCGATTTTAATATCTCCCCGAGTTCATTGCCAGTTAGAAAGTGAGACAGGGAAAATCAGATACACTGTGGGGGTATTTTTTTTTTTTTTTTTTACAGAGACAGAGAGAGTCAGAGAGAGGGATAGATAGGGACAGAGAGACAGGAACGGAGAGAGATGAGAAGCATCAATCATCAGTTTTTCATTGCGACACCTTAGTTGTTCCTTGATTGCTTTCTCATCTGTGCCTTGACGGGGGAGGGGGGGGGCTACAGCGAACCAAGTAATCCCTTGCTCGAGCCAGCGACCTTGGGTCCCAGCTGGTGAGCTTTGCTCAAACCAGATGAGCCCGCGCTCAAGCTGGCGACCTCGGGGTCTCGAACCTGGGTCCTCCGCATCCCTGTCCGACACTCTATCCACTGCGCCACCACCTGGTCAGGCCACTGTGGGGTCTTTCACCTTGCCTGTTCAACTTAGCCGCAGGCAGAAAAGTTTGGAAACCACTGAGACGGGTGACTGACAGGGGCAGCAGGAGGTGCAGGGTAAGATGGCAAATAATGTGAGTTTCCTTGGAAAATCTTTGGTGACATTTCCTGGAAACATCTAAATGTCGGAGTAAATGGTGTATTAATTACGAGGCTCTCACCTTGGTAATTAAGCAATAAAAGCCCATCAGGCAGTGCGTTCGTGGGCGATTAGAGCTGTATTTGGTGGAGTCGGAAATTTGCAGCTGAAGATTAAGTGGTCTTCACCACCTGAGAGGGACATTAATCACCCAGGGCTCGCCCTACCTTGTGGATTTGGTTGCTTATTTGGGATGGCATTTATGCATTAAAGTGAGGAATATCCGTGCGTGCTGAGAGAGCTCCCGAGTTGAGGATAGTTACTCAGCAAGGACAAGCAGGGCTTCTCAGTGTAATACCCTGACTCAGTAGAGCAGCTGCCCACGGGTCACCTCTGTGCTACTTTCGGGAGGTACAGATGGAAGAGATGCCCCAAACGCTGATGACACTGGCTGGATGTCCTGCCAGGTGTAAATGAGCCTTTCAAAGGATAAAGGACGCATCTGTTTTTTTAGAGACAGACAGCAGCTCTGAGTGTAAACATTAGCATCTGCCCTTCCCGGGAAATCCTCGCCAGTGAATCTTGCTGACCTTCAGGTTCCTCTTCTGCAATATGGGCGCGTTAACTCGTGTGAGTCAGCTATTCCCGCGTAAGAAGTCAAGCACACAATAGCAGAGGCGTGTCACGAGGAGCCATTTTTTTATTGGAGTTTAAAAATTTTCATTTTATTTTTCAATTACAGCTGATATACAGTATTATGTATGTTTCAGGTGTACGACCTAGGGACTATAGTCAATAATATTGTAATAACCGTGTAAGGTGTCAGGTGGGTACAAGACTGACTGCGTGATCCCTTTATAAGATATATAAAGATTTTTGCTCCTGCATCTGCCGGCTACAGGACCCCAGCTGAGTTTGTCTGCATACCTGCAGGTTGCCGGGGGAGGGGGGGGGCGGTCAGCCAGGCTAGGAGGCTGGGCTGGCCCTGTGTTTTGAGGTAGTCCTGCTCACCTGCACCTGCCCTTTCTCCTCTCCGCACCTGTCAGCTAGCCAGGGCTCGCCTTCTCATAAAGGTGAATGGGAACACCCGAGGTCTCTGAAGACGTGAGTCAACACTGACACCCAATCAGTTCTGCCTTTTTCTGTCAGCCAAGTCAAGTCACCAGGTCCAGCCCCGAGGCCATTCCTCCATTGGGAAGAACTGGAAAGTCACGAGACAGAGGTCCCCGATAAAGGGAGGGTGAACGTTTTGAGCCGACGGCGTAGTCTACCGCAGATTGCTTCTATACAACTTCTGTTCTTATTGGAGAGGGACATGTTTTATGTGTGCTGGGCAGAGAGTTCTGAACAAGGCACCTTCGTGCCATTTGGAGATTAGTGAGCGTGTCAGACATTAAGCAGATAATCATGTACATGCGCAACAGTTAATGGCAGTTGTCATAAATATCACAAAGGGAAAGGAAGGGCTGCTAATAGGGACTCATAACAGGGGGCTGCAAGGTAAAGTCTCGAGCAGAGGGCCCGGCCCGAGGTAGGTGTGCAGTAGGGCCAGGCCCTGTGTGCAGCTGTGCAGGGCACGCATTGCAGAGAGACTCCCCACCGGGGTGGGCGTTGGCCGTGTGCTCTGCTCACCCAGGTTTGCTTGTGCGTGTGGGGTGGGGGGTGGGGCTGTGAGGCAGCCCGGCAGTAAAGACTGGGGCCCTTCCTCTGCAGCCCCAGACATCTCCCTCAGTTTATGGTGTGCCCTTTGTAGAAAGCTCACACTAGGCAGATAGCTTGGGTCTCGTAACAGCCCAAACTAGAATTCAGGATCTGAATGGTCTGCTGAACTGGTCATCTTGTGCCCTGCCGTCCCAGGTATCTGATATCAGGAGCTGACACACACAGAGGGCAAGGGGTCCTGCAAGAGGAGGGGGACAGGGATGTCTGTAGGACAGACAGGGGGCTCTGGCTCATGGACCGTGGCAGCTGTCTCAGGGCCAGGTGGTAAGGTGTGACACGCATTGGGAGGAGAACCCACCCCCACTGGCATCACAGAGATCCAGCTCCTGGGTGCCCTGGGAGAGTGTGTAGAATGTGACGCCCCCCCTGGGAGAGTGTGTAGAATGTGACACCCCCCCTGGGAGAGGGCTGTAGAATGTGACACCCCCCCTGGGAGAGGGCTGTAGAATGTGACGCCCCCCCTGGGAGAGGGCTGTAGAATGTGACGCCCCCCCCTGGGAGAGTGTGTAGAATGTGACGCCCCCCCTGGGAGAGGGCTGTAGAATGTGACGCCCCCCCTGGGAGAGTGCTGTAGAATGTGACGCCCCCCCTGGGAGAGTGCTGTAGAATGTGACACCCCCCCTGGGAGAGGGCTGTAGAATGTGACGCCCCCCCCTGGGAGAGTGTGTAGAATGTGACGCCCCCCCGGGAGAGTGTGTAGAATGTGACACCCCCCCTGGGAGAGTGTGTAGAATGTGACGCCCCCCCCCCCGGGAGAGTGCTGTAGAATGTGACACCCCCCTGGGAGAGTGTGTAGAATGTGACACCCCCCCTGGGAGAGTGCTGTAGAATGTGACGCCCCCCCTGGGAGAGTGCTGTAGAATGTGACACCCCCCTGGGAGAGTGTGTGGAATGTGACGCCCCCCCTGGGAGAGTGTGTAGAATGTGACGCCCCCCCTGGGAGAGTGTGTAGAATGTGACACCCCCCCTGGGAGAGTGCTGTAGAATGTGATGCCCCCCCTGGGAGAGTGTGTAGAATGTGACGCCCCCCCTGGGAGAGGGCTGTAGAATGTGACGCCCCGTGGGGAGGCGCAGGCAGAGTGGGGCCAGAGACAGGCTGCAAGCTCAGGTAGTCAGGTGATGGCCCAAATCCATAGGTGTCTCACCTAGGGCCTTGCTCGGCTGCTGGTGTCCCCACGTTTTCTGTGACTTAGATCATCTCATGTCTTTATTTGGCAACTATATATTTATTGACCACCTACTGTATGCAGGAGTGTGATGGCTACTTTAGATACAGAGATGAACAAGGCAGGGACTGTCCCTGCCCTTGAGTGGCTTGCAATCTATTGGAAAAGAAGGCACTGGATATCTTAACTGCTGAGGATAAATACCCTTTTAATTTATTAACAGCCATTTTTAGCTTATATACATCCCCGAGACCCACCTTTCTCATCTCCTCCTGAGGTTGTTCTAAGGGATTGAGGGGCTCTGTGCTGACCTCTTCTTATTCCCAGATGACTCCAGGACACTTGAAGGATCCTGGGTTTAGCAGCTCAGACATCACTCTCTGGGTTGGGCAGGGGAGGGGGACCCCGAGTCCCCGTTTCAACAACTGGACTTCGGTTTACAGCAGTTTGTCCGAGTGTTGGCGTTTCGCTTTATTTGAGGTCCAGCTCAGAGGGGCACGGAAGAAATTGGATTTCTTTTTATGACAGATCTTCATGGAGACTGACCATCAATCATACGTCAAGAGGCTGTTTCAGAAGGAAGTGGGTTATAGGTGGACGTCGGACCAAGCTCCGCTGACAGAGTGAGCGGAGGTAAAGACAGGCGACTGTCTGGGAGGTAAAGACACGGCTCATTCTCTGGGCTCCTCCGTTTCCTCACCTGTAACGTGGAGGGTAACGATACCAACCTCCGGGCACTCTGCTGGGATTCCACGGACTAGTAGGTGTGAGCGCCCCCAGCAGTGCTTGCCTGGTGTCCAGGGGCCCTCGGCGAATGGAAGCGCCTACCTTTACTGCCTTTGGGTGTTCCACGGGGAGGCATTGAATGGACTACTGAGGCCATGTGTGCCACGTTCATGCTAATTAAGAGGATCACAATAATGAGTCCAAAGACCATCTATCAGCGCAGACACTGCAGGCCCCCAGAAAAATATATCACAACCGTAAAGCAGCCCTGGTGTTCAATAAACGCTCTGCACGTAATTAATCATCTCCTACATCTGTGCTGTATCTCAGAGTTAATGAATCGGCTTCCGTCTGCTTGGTGTAGTCACCGTTCGCAGCAAATCGGCGCGGTTGGCGTCACCTCTCTGGACGAAGGTCCCCGAGCACCGAGAGGAGTGTCACCGCGGTGACGGAGAGAGACCAGGCTCCTGACTCAAAGGAGACTCCGGGCTGGTTTGGGAAGCGGGCCAGTCTCCTCGTGTCTTCTGTTGAGTGTGATAGGAGGAGGAGGTGAACAGCGGAGAGTACCTCACCCCCCGGGATCCCCGAGAACTTCGTAACGGAGCACATGGTAGATCCGAGTCTTGAAATCTGACCCGGGCTTTTCTAGGTGAAGAGAACTGCTTTGGGTGTAAGGTAGGCTAGACTGCAGTAACCGATAGACCCAGACTTGGAATGGCTGAATACATTTGAAGGGTTTTTTAAAATTGTTTTTAATCGATTTTTGATTTTGGAGTATGTTTTGGTTTCTAGAAAGTCGCAGGGGTGGCGGCACGGCGAGCTCAGTCTGCTCCCCACCCCAGTCTCTGTGATGTCATGATGTCACATTTCCATGCTGCGCTTGTCAACACGAGGCCATGACCACGGGGAGGCTGGCAGTAACAAAACACCAGATTTTATTTGGGTGTTCGGTGGTTCCTTCTAAAGTGCGTCTAGGTGCAGGGTCCACTCCAGGACACCACGTTGCATTTAGTAATGCTTGTTTACTTTCTGCTCACTCTGGACAGGTGGACAGGATGAACGGTCCTCCACATGGTCACTCAGGGACAGAGGTGCACGGAGACCTCGAGATGCTCAACGCGTGATTTCTTAGGCTGTGCTGGCCGTCTCCACCCCAGCCAGGGGGGAAGGGCGTGGAGGGGTGCACGCGGGCGCGTGACGGCTTAGTGATGTCCTGTCCATCTCCTGCTCGTATTTCATTGGTGAAAATTAGTCTCGAGGTTCTGTACCTTCTGTTCAGTTTTGCTGGGACCCTGAAACTGCTCTGAAAACATAAGGTCTATTAAGAAAACAACTGGCCTGACCAGGCCGTGGCACAGTGGATGGAACATCAGCCTGGGATGCTGAGGACCCAGGTTCCAAACCCCGAGGTCGCCGGTTTAAATGTGGGTTCATCTGGCTTGACCGTGGGCTCGCCAGCTTGATTGCAAGGTCACCACCGGCTTGAGCATAGGATCTTAGACATGACCTTATGGTCACTGGCTTGAGCGCAGAGGTCACTGGCATGAAGCCCAAGGTTGCTGGCTTGAGCCCAAAGGTCACTGGCTTGAAGCCCAAGGTTGCTGGCTTGAGCCCAAAGGTCACTGGCGTGAAGCCCAAGGTTGCTGGCTTGAGCCCAAAGGTCACTGGCTTGAAGCCTAAGGTTGCTGGCTTGAGCCCAAAGGTCACTGGCTTGAGCAAGGAAGGGGTCACTGGCTTGAGCAAGGGGTCACTGGTTTGGCTGGAGCCCCGCTCATCGGTCAAGCAAGGCACATATGAGAGTAATCAATGAACAACTAAGGTACCACAACTATGAGTTGATGCCTCTTGTCTTTTTCCCTTCCTGTCTGTTTGTCCCTGTCTGTCCCTCTCTAAAACAAAACAAAACAAAACAACAAAAAGCTAGTCTTGAGGCCACTCTCAGCCAACATGGCGAGTGGGAAATAAGTTCCCCAGCTGAGTCGCTGCTTCCCACATCAGGCGTACGGCGTGGGAGGGGAGAGGGAGTGTGGTGGAGAGCTGGTGGCGGGCACAGCAGGAGGATATGGGGATGCATCTGAAGCAGAAGAAGTTGCATTAATGAAAGCAGGAAAGGGCAGGTGCTCCGACTGCCACTTTATAGGCGGGAAGGCCGCGGGACTCAGCCCAGACGGCACAGCGGTTGAGCGTCCAGCCGGAGCTCGGCTCCGGGTCTGCTTGGCATGCTAGACCAACCCGCACTCACCCCCTGACCCAGGCGGCCTTCGGACAGGCAGGCTGACCGGCCAGATGGGCCACAGGGATACGTTTCTATCTCACATGTTTCTGTGAGGGCATTTTATCTGAAGTTTTACAACTGTTCGATCGATGTAGGAGGAAGGCTCACCACCACCCCTCCCAATTCTTTCATCATCCCAGAAATGAGCCAGTGATGGGAGCGTGTCCGAGAGGCACTCTAACAGCCCCAAATTGGTGCATTAGAGGCAGCGTGTCTGCCTGTCATCTCGTGTGTGATGCCCGTGCCTGTTTGTTTCTGGCTGGATGGAATATAATTGCTCCGCGGGCTGACAGTGACAAATGGTGGTGTGGGGAGTGCGGTCCTCTGAGTGATGGGATGGGCTGGTGCACCTACGCTGACAAAAACAAGCCCTGTCAGAAAGCCGCAGGGGGGCTTGCTGCTCAGCTGGAGGCCCCACCGGCGCGGGGAGCGTTCCAGACGTGTGGGCTCTGAGCCACGGCAGGAGTCGGTGTCTGTCTCGAGATGTGAGGGGCAGCTTAGGGACGTCCTGGGCATGGGCCACACCCATTCCGGACAGGAGGGCCCCAGGGCCCCCAGGACACAAGTTGAGGCTTGATCCCCATTGGAGGACTGTGCCTAATTCTTCTCCGTGGCTGTCAGAATGTAAATGGTTTTATTGGGCTTTTCCTTCCTCGCTTTAAAAATAATCCCCGTCCCTCGGGGGAGTTCAGGCACTGCGTCAGAGTGGATGCAGAAAGCAAAGTGGAGTGCTCGTGCTTCCAGCCAGGTTGGAACTTTTGTCTGTTTCCTTATATGAACGAGATTGGCTAGCTGGTGGGCATACCCACCCCTTGCGGCTAGGGGTGGTTGATTTTAGCCGGTGGTGTGTGGGCAGAAATGGCGCGCCACCTCCAGGTCTGGCCCTTAAAATGCTCTGCACCCACTGTTTCTTCCCTCTTTTGATGTCCGGATGCAGAGGACCCAGTGGAGGACTTCAGGACTCTGGGAGACAGCAGAGCCACTGCTATAAGAAACCAGGGCTCTTTCATGACCAAGTGAAGCAGGACCTCTCTGCAGACCTGTCTACGACCATGATGGGGGGAGGGGGAAAAATAAACAACTAAATCTTTGTTGGTGTTCATCCTCAGGTTACAGACGCTAGCCCACCTGACACTTGCTGTGGGCCCCTGCCTGCGTGTGCACACACATGCACCTGTAAAATAATGCAATTCTGTCTTTAACTGTGTTTTTGCAGCCTGCTCTGGACTCTCAGATGCAATGGCAACACCTGTGGATGATAGAGATGGGTTTGCCCAGTCACTTTAAGGTCTGCATATTATTCCATTATTTGCACATACCATCATCTGTGTAACCGCTGCCCCGTTCCTGGACCCTCGGTCACTCCCAACGTGTAAATTCTGTAAGCGCTTCTGTCATGAACAGGCTGGAACGTGTCTGTGCACGTTTCCCGCTATTTCCTTAGGACATGCCCCTAGAAATTTTATTACTTGACTCTATTTAAATGGTTTTTGCTCATCATAGGAATGTCTTCTTGGAAAAGAGACATTGATTTATAATTCCATCAGGAGTACAGGAGAGATCTAATTTCCCCAAACTGTCAACTATCTGAACACTAAGCTGATAAGTGAAAAATAATAGCTTGTTTTAATATGTTGTTCTTTGTTTATTGATGGTTTTGAGCAACCTTTTCATGTTTATTGGACCTTTATTTTACCAACTGCCTCTTCTTGATGCATTTTTTTTTGTTGAGGTTTTACATAGTTCCTATTATTTCTAAGAGCCCTTTGCCTGTTAAGGATAATATACTACTAATATGTCTTTCAGTTTTATGTAGTTTTAAATATTTATGTCCTTTATATTCTTTCTATAAATAAGTTTTTAATTGTTAGTTCAGATTTTCTTCCTTGCTTTTAGCGTTATTATACTTTGGGGGCACTAATGTCAGAATATGAAAATATTTTTGTGGATTTTCTAGCATTTTTATGATTCTGTGTTTTGTGCCTTCCAGCCTTTTTAGACTTTTTAGAATGTATTTGCATATAGAGGTGATATAGTCATCCGGCTTTAATTTACTTGGGAGACCAGGAAGGGAGACAGAACCAGGCGTGTTCAAAGCACTACAAGAGGCTTGGCTGGCCGGCCCGGTACCCTGGACTTGCCCGTGTGGCACTGAGGCTGCCAGATTGTCAAGGCCAGGTCATGAGGGTGATGGACACAGAGGACAACATGCTGATTCCAGGTGCCCAGGGGACACCCAGGAATGCTGGTCGGGGACTCAGGTGTAGGATGAAATTGATGGTCAGCTCTCTGAGACCAGACCTTGGCATAGACTCAAGAGAATTGAGTGCAGTTGTCCAGAAGAATGCTCAGAATAGCTTGACTCATAATCGCCCCAAACTGGAAACAGCCCAAATGGCCATCAACAGGAGAATGGATAAATAAATCGTGGTACTCTGTCTACACAGTGCAATGCTCCTCAGCAACAGGAAGGGACAAACTATTGGCACGCTCACCAGTGTGGATTAACCTCGAAACCTTTCTGTTGAGCAAAGCTAGACACAAAAAGAGTACATACTATGTGACAGTATATGATTTCCAAGAATAGGCAAAACTGCCTTGATGCCGATAAAAGTCCGAATAGTTACCTACGGGGGGTGCGTTATTACCCAGAACGGGGAACGAGGGTATTTCTGATGCGATGGCAATAAATGTCCTTATGTCAGTTTGGGTGACACGTATATGAATGTAGACAGGTACAGGAATTCATCAAATAGCACACTTAAGATTTGTGTATTTTACTGAATATAAATTATTATATCTCAAAAGAAAAAAAATCTTGGGAACGGATAAAAACATTCCACCTCATTTTAGAGATGAAGCCACTGAAGTCCAGAGAGTTGATGTGATGTGCTGTGAGCTGGTGCTTCTAACAGGGCTGTCTGATTTCAAGGCTGGAGCCAAGGGATGATAGAGTTGTGACTTCCTAGAGAAGACCTGAGGGGTCTGCAGGGGGACCACAGCCAGTGTCAGCACCTCAGTCGATGAGGCTGCAGTCCCCATAGGAATCTGGCATGTTAAGTAGAGACACTGAGACATGAGTGCATGTTCATGTTGGCATGAGCTGTAAACATGCATACTGGCGTCATAGGAATATCCTAGGGGCAGAGTTCCCTGACCCCCCCATTCTCACGGTTCTTCCAGCTTGGCTAGAGGCGGGAGAGACAAGACTTGGCAAGAAACGATCGGAGAAGTACGTGCCGTTCCAGAACTGAAGCCATGCACGCGTCTAAATAGACCCTAGAGAAACTTACACCTGGCTTCCCTGGTGCACACCTGTGGGCTCATTCACAGCAGTCTTTGTCTTTTTTTTTTTTTTTTTGTATTTTTCTGAAACTAGAAACAGGGAGAGACAGTCAGACAGACTCCCGCATGCGCCCGGCCGGGATCCACCCGGCATGCCCACAGGGGGCGATGCTCTGCCCACCAGGGGGTGATGCTCTGCCCCTCCGGGGCATTGCTCTGCCACCACCAGAGCCACTCTAGCGCCTGGGGCAGAGGCCAAGGAGCCATCCCCAGCACCCGGGCCATCTTTGCTCCAATGGAGCCTCTGCTGCGGGAGGGGAAGAAAGAGACAGAGAGGAAGGAGAAGGGGAGGGGTGGAGAAGCAGATGGGCGCTTCTCCTGTGTGCCCTGGCTGGGAATCGAACCCGGGACCTCTGCATGCCAGGCCGACGCTCTACCGCTGAGCCAACCGGCCAGGGCACAGCAGTCTTTGTCTTAAGCTGGCCTGCACGGGACACTGATAGTGACACTAGGACAGCCTTGTAGAATCTAAATACTCACTCGAAGCAGATCAGGCCAGCACACCTTCCTGTTGCCCGCTGGGGGCCCGGCCCAGCCCGGCCTGGCCTCCAGTCCTCAGCCTGGGCCCTCTGCGGGGACTTCGGCTCAGAGGCCGGGACTGCAGACCTGTGCTTTCCTCTTGAGTTTGCAGGAAGAGGCCGGTACCTCGTCACAGAGCTCGCTAAGGAAACCAGCACACGCGTTTACCGATTCAAGAGTAGTTCACCTCTGAGGTGACACTTCCGTGGAAGAAAAAGCAATTGTTGGGGCCCTGATAGGAAGGCAAAGGGAGACCTCATTTAGAAGTGATTGCTGCATCCTGGGGACCAGCAGCCTTTGCCGCCAGCTACAGGTTAACCACGGGGTGCTGGTGCCAATTTGGAAGCCTCCCAGGTGCCCTGGAGGAAATAGCCAGAGATCGTGATGAGTCATTATAAAAAGAAACCGGAGAGAGGGTGGGGCTGCGTGCCTACATTCTTCCCCTGAGGAGCAGGCGGGGAAAGAGGCTTTCACTAAAGCCGCTGGGATTCCAGTTAGACACCTAGAAACAGTCCGTGGGGCTGGGGAGGGCGTATCCCAAGTGAGAGGGCTCCAGTCCCTGCCCTCTAGAAGCCCAAGTCTGCTGGGAGACACAGCATATCCTCAGTTGCTCACAAGGAGAGTCCAGGTTGCGGTGCACGGACTCGGACACACATGTGCCCCGGGGTCCCAGGTGCATGCAGACGGTGTGCTCCGTGGGCTGGCCGAGGAGTTCAGTGAGGGGTGGTCTAGAAAGAGGAGAGCAGTGATTCTCAGCTGGGAGCGGTTTTGCCTACCAGGAAACCCCAACAACGTCTGGGGACGTCTTTGGTCACATTTTGGTCAGAACTTGGGAAGGATGCAAGTGTCATTAGGGAATGAAGACCAGGCAGGCTGGGAAATAGCCAACACTACACAAGACACCCCCCCCCACACACACACACACAACAAAGAATTACTCAGCCCCAATGCCAGTGGAACCGAGGTTGAAAACCCCAGCTGTAGAACCCCAGCGGAACCAAGGTTGAGAACCCCAGTTGGAACCCCAGTGGAACCGAGGTTGAGAACCCCAGCTGGAACCCCAGTGGAACCGAGGTTGAGAACCCCAGCTGTAGAACCCCAGTGGAACCGAGGCTGAGAACCCCAGTGGAACCGAGGTTGAGAACCCCAGCTGGAACCCCAGTGGAACCGAGGTTGAAAACCGCAGCTGGAACCGAGATTGAGAACCCCAGCTGTAGAACCCCAGCTGGAACCCCAGTGGAACCGAGGTTGAGAACCCCAGCTGTAGAACCCCAGCTGGAACCCCAGTGGAACCGAGGTTGAGAACCGCAGCTGTGGAACCCCAGTGGAACCGAGGTTGAGAACCCCAGGTGTAGAACCCCAGTGGAACCGAGGCTGAGAACCCCAGTGGAACCGAAGTTGAGAACCCCAGCTGGAACCCCAGTGGAACCGAGGTTGAAAACCGCAGCTGGAACCGAGGTTGAGAACCCCAGCTGTAGAACCCCAGCTGGAACCCCAGTGGAACCGAGGTTGAGAACCCCAGCTGTAGAACCCCAGCTGGAACCCCAGTGGAACCGAGGTTGAGAACCGCAGCTGTGGAACCCCAGTGGAACCGAGGTTGAGAACCGCAGCTGGAACCCCAGTGGAACCGAGGTTGAGAACCGCAGCTGTGGAACCCCAGTGGAACCGAGGTTGAGAACCGCAGCTGGAACCCCAGTGGAACCGAGGTTGAGAACCCCAGTGGAACCGAAGTTGAGAACCCCAGCTGGAACCCCAGTGGAACCGAGGTTGAGAACCCCAGCTGTAGAACCCCAGCTGGAACCCCAGTGGAACCGAGGTTGAGAACCGCAGCTGTGGAACCCCAGTGGAACCGAGGTTGAGAACCGCAGCTGGAACCCCAGTGGAACCGAGGTTGAGAACCCCAGCTGTAGAACCCCAGTGGAACCGAGGTTGAGAACCCCAGCTGGAACCCCAGTGGAACCGAGGTTGAGAACCCCAGGTGTAGAACCCCAGTGGAACCGAGGCTGAGAACCCCAGTGGAACCGAGGTTGAGAACCCCAGCTGGAACCCCAGTGGAACCCCAGTGGAACCGAGGTTGAGAACCCCAGCTGTAGAACCCCAGCTGGAACCCCAGTGGAACCGAGGTTGAGAACCGCAGCTGTGGAACCCCAGTGGAACCGAGGTTGAGAACCCCAGGTGTAGAACCCCAGTGGAACCGAGGCTGAGAACCCCAGTGGAACCGAAGTTGAGAACCCCAGCTGGAACCCCAGTGGAACCGAGGTTGAAAACCGCAGCTGGAACCGAGGTTGAGAACCCCAGCTGTAGAACCCCAGCTGGAACCCCAGTGGAACCGAGGTTGAGAACCCCAGCTGTAGAACCCCAGCTGGAACCCCAGTGGAACCGAGGTTGAGAACCGCAGCTGTGGAACCCCAGTGGAACCGAGGTTGAGAACCGCAGCTGGAACCCCAGTGGAACCGAGGTTGAGAACCCCAGTGGAACCGAAGTTGAGAACCCCAGCTGGAACCCCAGTGGAACCGAGGTTGAGAACCCCAGCTGTAGAACCCCAGCTGGAACCCCAGTGGAACCGAGGTTGAGAACTGCAGCTGTGGAACCCCAGTGGAACCGAGGTTGAGAACCGCAGCTGGAACCCCAGTGGAACCGAGGTTGAGAACCCCAGCTGGAACCCCAGTGGAACCGAGGTTGAGAACCGCAGCTGGAACCCCAGTGGAACCGAGGTTGAGAACCCCAGCTGGAACCCCAGTGGAACCGAGGTTGAGAACCGCAGCTGGAACCGAGGTTGAGAACCCCAGCTGTAGAACCCCAGCTGGAACCCCAGTGGAACCGAGGTTGAGAACCGCAGCTGGTTTGGTCACTGTCCAAACCAGGAAGAACGGTTGCTCCCACTCCTCCTTCGTCCTGTCTTCTCATCCCCTGCCTGCGTCTCCTATTGGCTGAGCCCACTCAGGACCTGTAGAAGTTAAGTTCCCTAGTACTGGTGTCAGTGCCAGTATCTGTGACTAAGGCAAGGGGGCCAGACCCAGCCCGTGGCTCCAGGTGAGCTCTGGTCCTGCTCGGGTAGCAGGCCAGGTCCAGGCATCACTGTGCTGTCCTCTCTGTTTCGGTCTTTGCTCCTGTTGGTGCTCGTTCCGCGTCTGCCTCCGGAGCGAGAGCAGGCCTTGGGGTGGGAGCTTCCTCTGGGCTTGGGGAAGGCAGGGTGCAGGGTGCAGGGTGCTGGGCGGGGGGGGGGGGGGCTCCGAAATGCTGCCGAGATGCCTCGTGTGGCTTTTCACGCAGCACACCAACTTCTCACCTCCCACCCAGCTCGGAAGAGAAAGTAAGAACTAAGGAGCGGCAACATTTTTCTACCACAATGATCTTTAAAAATGGAATTGCTGTGTGAAGCGGTGGCTGATGTTTCAGTAAACAGGCTAAGTACAATTGCATTCTGGCTATTTCAGCTTTGACACTTCTGTGCATTCAGAATGGCATCAGCGGGGCTGGTTGGAGACCAAGTTGTTCTTTCTCCTGGGCACCCAGTTTCTTCGGGTCAGGGGCCAAAGAGTGTCAGTGGAAGGGACTGTCATGCCATGCCCTCCAGCCTCTAGGCATCGCTGCATTCTCTTTGTGGTGACACGCTGCCGTCCCTTGGTAATAGCTGCATGCTTTTAGACGCCATGAGGCAGAAAACAAGAACATGTTGGAAAGGAATGCATTGAAAAAAAGATTGACACGGAGCAAGGAGACATAAGCTTGTTGCTCAGCTGGCGGGTGCCCGGCACGTCGCTAAGGGCTTCCAGAGGTCATCTCTGTTGCCAGGACCAGGCGCTTACTCCATACGCCCTCACTTCCCTGTCGCTGTGGCCTCTAGGGTCACGCAAAGAAAGGTGGTGAAGACAATACCCGGGGTGGCCTTCAGAGCCGCAGGGGACTCACACAGCTTGGAAGCCTTGCACACATCACGGAGCAGGCAACGTGGCGTGAAACATGAAGTCCTCCTCGAGAGGCATCGTTTGGCCAAGATGTTACTTAGATGAAGTTCTCTCCCATCCTGCTACCATTTTCCCCAATCCCTCCGACTTCCTACCCCGCAACCAGCTCCCTCTGCATCCGCCAGACTAGCACTGAGGGGCACTTTGAGGGGAATGGACATGCCGGGCTGTGGGTGGTTACATGACGTCATGATTCATAAGGAGCATCGCTCCCATCAGGGAATGAGAAGTAACTCCAGGAGGGTGTGGTGAGTTTCACGTTAGTGGACCTCCAGCTCCCAGTGGAGCTCCTTGTGTCAGGCACACTGCCTGCAGTCGGCCTTCTTCCCAAGAGCTAGTGAGTGGATCCCAGCCCCTTCCCTCGGTTCCGTGTGAGCACGTGTCCCTCTTTATGGGTTTGTCAAACACCAACAGTGACAGCACTAACCACCTGGCAGTTCAACTCATGATGCATTTAACCGGCAGGGGCTTGCGTCTGTAATGTTTGCATGAGTTGGCCCTGCGCAAGGCCTGGTGGGTCAGAGGCAGGCCTGCTCCCGCCATCCCGAGCACCCTTTCCTGGGCATTGCAGGTGCGCTGGCCCCTGGGGTGCGTCCAGGAGAGGGAAGGAGTGAGGCAGGACATTTCCCATTCTTCGCTGTAGCAGCTCAACCACTTTCTTTGTATGACTTCTTTTAATTTAACAATTTTATACAGCTAAAAATTGCTGCTCACAATGACCCTTCTGTGCCCTAGCAATTGATTGTCTGGATCTATTGGCTCTTCCAATCACCAGGAAACAGACACTGAGTGGTGAAGCTGGCTGATGGGTTGACCTCCGGTGGCAGGGCTGTCCGGGGCCGGCTGTCCGGGGCCGGCTGTCCGGTGGCAGGGCTGTCCGGGGCCGGCTGTCCGGGGCCGGCTGTCCGGGGCCGGCTGTCCGGTGGCAGGGCTGTCCGGGGCTGGCTGTCCGGGGCCGGCTGTCCGGTGGCAGGGCTGTCCGGGGCCGGCTGTCCGGGGCCGGCTGTCCGGGGCTGGCTGCCCGAGGCTGGTTGTGTTATGAGAGGGGGGCTGGTGCGTGGCAGAGGGGTGGAGGCTCCAGGGTGGATTGCATTCCTTCCCCCTCCCTGCTGCTGTGCTCCCGCCCTGTGCTCTGTCTGGTGGACTGTTCTGTTGGTTGCAGAAGTCCCCTTTACAGAGCAAGGGATAAGGTCTGAGTGACCAGCTTTTGCATTCAGAAGGAAACAGTTCTGAGGATTTGTGGGTATTTTTTTTGGCGAGCAGGGGCTGACTACTTGTTCATTGCTTTATGCCCAGGGTCTGGCATAATAACTGATACATAGTAGGCACTCGGTATACAGCTGAATAAGTGAATGAATCAATGAATGAGTTATGGGGAGAATATGCCGTGCAAGCCTTGGAAGTCACGAGGCCGTAGCTTTTCCGTGGAAGAGCCGAGCTTCCGGCCCTGATGTCCCCGTCTCTGCCACGCTGGACTGCCATGCCTGTTTACAGGGTGCTTGGCTCTCCCACGTAGGGAAGAGGTTCAGCAGGACAGAGGTGCAGGGGAGAGGGACACGCATTCCTTGTCACGTGGCTTGTGGTGGTCTCGGATCCTGGTGGGGGTAGTTCTACGTGAATGAAGACGCACCGTGACATGTGGTTTGTTTGTGCACACCTACCTGGGCATCTGCAGCTTCTTTACCCCATCGCCAACTTAGAGGTGAACTGATTAAGCAATAATGGTCAGTGAGCTTCTTCAAACTGGTCACAAGTATCTCTAGTAGCCAACAGCCACTGGGCTCTTCTTTGTGTAAACCTATGTTGACAGCAGGGCTCCATGCTGCCCACAAATCCTCGAGTGAGAAAAAAAAAGCTTTGGTTCTAATCTTTCTCTTTCTGAGCTGTGAGACCTCCTGAGAGCCACTCCATACCTCCGAGCTCCCATTCCCTCATCAGTAGACTAGGAAGGACAGACCCACTCTCATCTCTGCAGTGAGGCTTGAGTCATCAAATATATAAAAATTCTAGTGATGCAGTGATCTTCCCGGATTCAGAAAAGCAGGGTATATACCATCAACGTTCACTGACTTCCTGAGTGGTTTTAAGGAAATTACTGAGCTCCCAGCCTTGGCTTTCTCATCTGTAAATGGGAGGTGAGGATATCTATTCACAATCCTGTCGTGCCCCGTGGGATTACTGCCAAAGTTGAGGGAGATGGGAAGGATGAGGAGGAGATGGGAGAATGCAACTATATATATAGTCAGGGATGCTTGCCCTCAGTTGTAGGAGAGGCCCATGTGCCTCATGTAACTTGGGGGCTGGTTTGACTGTTAGAGACCTGTTGCTTTAGGATCCCACAGAGAGAGAGAGAGAGGCTAGGATACACAACAGACCAGGATGGAGAAGCGTCGTGACAATGGGACTTCTGTGATCTGAGCGGGACAGGTCCCTGCCTGAGAGGGCAGTGTGAACCAACCCGGGCAGAAGGGCTTCCCATCCAGTCTTCACCCCTTAACAGACGTGTGACCTCGCAGTTACATCACTTCTCTGAGCCCGAGTTTCATAATCTGCTCCCCTTCTGATCTTTGCTTAAATGGCACCTTTTCAAAAGGTTTTCTCTATTAATCGGTTTTATTGTGATAACAACAACAACAAAAAAGATATTGGCTTACACAACAGACATGCAGACATGTTTTTCTTGCTCAGATTTCCCCAGATGTGGCCTGCTGGAGGCTGTGGCTCTGCACCAACCTGTTTCTTCATTCGAGAACAGGCGGGAGTGCCAGCCCTAGCCTGGGATGTTCAGTTTTCACGGCCGAGGTTAAAGAAGAAACCGAGCTCAACACGCAGTGCATTCAAGGCTTCCTGGTGGGTGTGGTGTTGTGTCACATCTACTCACGTCTTATTGGCCAAAGCAAGTCACATGACAAGCCTCATCTCTTGGGTCAGAGAGGTATCTCTACCATCCAGCAGGGAAGGAATACAGGTCACATGGCAGGAGCAGGATATACCATCCCCTTGGAGGGGAGGGAGTAATAGATTCTGAACAACAGACCTTAACCTCTCCAACTATCCTATTTAAAGTTGCAGTTGTCCCCCATGCCAGCATGCCTACCCTGATCTGTTTTATTTTGATGTTATATTATGCTCTATCATCATTCTATGTCCTTTATTTCGTTTTTAAATCGTCTTATCTATATCTGACCACCCTAGAGAGTCAGATCTGTGAGGGCAGCAGTTTTTATCTGTGTCTCCCCAGATGTGCCCTCAGAGTCTGGGACAGTCGCATAAATACTTTGAACTAATTACTCAATCCGTTGTGTGAAGGTGACAATGGATGATGTGTAGCAAGTGCCCGTTGGAGCATTAAACCTCATCTTCCAGGCCAAGTGTGTTCTGACCTGGATTAGATTTACCTCTGTCCCCAGGTGTGCGAGTGGCAGCACCCAGAGTGATTCTGAAGGTCACACCTGCGGGCCTGTCTCCCACAATCTTGTCTGCTGCCACGCGCTCACCTCTCTGCGTAGATGAAATATTAGGGTGAGCGATTGGGACAGACAGTCCCCGCCCCCGGAAGCAGTGCTTTCCTGAGCATGTGTTTCACAGTCCAATGTGCAGTGTTAGAACAGGAGTGTTTTTCCTTTTCTGGAAGGAGAGTGAGGAGGCCTGTTTTAAGAAATCTAAAAATAATAATCCTCCAACTACTCTCCCCTTTACCATAAAAGCTTCAGTGTTCCATTTCCTGCTTTTAATACAGCTTTAATTTTGTTCTTTTCGTTGACAATTGAGCGCACATCTGACCAGTTTATTATGTCCAATGAGCATGCAATTGGAGCTAAAAAATTTACCGCTTCCAACGCTGTTTAATGATTCTCATCATGGCCCCGGGCTGAGGGGACCGCGCTTCTCATCACACACAAAAGCGTTTCCCTGGTTCTGTCCCAGTGTTTTTTTTTCACGGAATAGTGATGAGTGACAGCGTCGAAAAGAGATTTCAAATACTCATCCCACATCTATTTCCTGCATACCTACTAAGTGGTTGCCACTGTAGCAAGCAGTGGGGACCCGTGGTGAGCAGTGAGAACAGCCCTCCCCAGCCGTCTCGTGGAGATGGCCAGCCCTCTGGAGGATTGATCGCATCAATCATACTGTGCAGAGCAGAGATGCAGGCGGCATTTAACGGGGCGATGGCAGAAGTCACCATCATGCGACAGCTCTATTTTTTTTTTAATCTGTTAATGCACAGAGCTTAAGTTTTGCAGAGAAGAGGTTTTTTTTTATTATTATTTGTTTATTTTTTACAGAGACAGAGAATGAGTCAGAGAGAGGGATAGACAGTGACAGACAGACAGGAATGGAGAGAGATGAGAAGCATCAATCATTAGTTTTTCATTGCGTGTTGCAACACCTTAGTTGTTCATATGTGCCTTGACCGCGGGCCTTTAGCAGACCGAGTAACCCCTTGCTCGAGCCAGCGACCTTGGGTCCAAGCTGGTGAGCTTTTGCTCAAACCAGATGAGCCCACGCTCAAGCTGGTGACCTCGGGGTCTCGAACCTGGGTCGTCCGCATCCCAGTCCGACACTCTATCCACTGCGCCACCGCCTGGTCAGTCGAGAAGAGGTTTTGAAGGATGTTCCCAAAGCATCTACCAGAGGGACAATTATTCAAAGTTGAACAAACAAATCTCCAGGACCTCCAGTGTGTAATTACGAATTCTTTCTGTTCTTCCAAGAGCCTTCTCTGTCTAAAAATACCACAGGTCTTTTCTTACCTTAAAGTGACTCCAGGAGCAAGGAACGCCCGGAGCTGCTCCTTCTCCCACTTTCTGTGACTCTTGTGGCATTTTCTACTCCGTCGCCCCAGCCAGAAACCTGGACCTCACCCTAGATTCTGCCCTCCATCCGCCCACATCAATGCACTTACTCCATCCGGTCAGTTCCACCTGCAATGTCTCCCATCGCCGCAGCTCCACCCCTCCCCCCCGCCCGCCCCCGCAGCTGTGCTCAGTGGGAAGAACTCAGCTCTGTCGGGGAACGTGGCAGCGACCTCCCGGCTTGAGATCTCAGCCCAACCCTGGCTTCCGGCCGCTCTGCCAAACTCTGCCCCGGCCACTGCCCGCTGCCTCAAACCCTGAGAGGGAGAGAGGGCGAGTGGGTGTCTAGAGAGGGGAAAATGGGAAGTGTGCCATAAAGTAAAAGTAAACGTTTGTGACAGAGAAAGACAAAGTCTAGGAGGGGACAGAGAGTGAGGGGGGTGGGGGTGAACGGGTGCGAGAGGGAGAAAATCAGCTGGGTTGAGAGACAGACAAGATGCGTTTGGGGGCGGGGGTGGGCTGGAGGGAGAGAGACCGAGTGTTCTGTGAGGGGGGAAAACACGTGAGCGGGGGAGACAGAACCAAGGGAAGGATGCACCGTGGGGAGAAGCTGCAGCTCTAACGATGGGAGAGAAAGGGAGAGGCAGTGTGAGTGGAGAAAAGAGACCATAGAGAGACAGAGGGCGTCACAGCCCAGGGCCACGTGTGGCTGGAGCCCTCTCCACCGTGTTCGGCAAAGGTAGCGGGTCTCCTTTTCATAAGGTGACCGCCTTTTTTACCATGAAGAGGAGGACAAAAATAAATCGAAGATAACAGTATCGTAAATAAAAGAAACATTTTACTCATTGCAACAATAATACATTATCATATGATAAATGCATAATAAAAACATTTGTAATGTTTTATATTGTAATGATGCTTACCTGCCTATTAATTTTTAATAGTAATTGTAAGAAGAAAAGTACTCATTTAGATACAAATATGTCACATCATGCACAGTGCATCGACTCCGCATCGATCGAATACGGACATTTACAGATTAGTCTTCCAATATCAGAAAGGAGGACATGGAGGACAGTTTCCGAGGGAGGACGGAACTTACAAAAGAAGGACTGTCCTCCCTAAAGGAGGACGATTGGTCACCTTGCTTTTCTGCTTCATCTGGTTTCTTCCCAGGTTCCTGTTTTCCGGGAAACGGAGACCCGACTCTCACAGTATCAGAGAGAAGCAGGTGTGGGGGCACCTGCCACTGTGTCCTGCGGAGGCTCTGGCAGGTCAGATGGAAAGCCTCCACACGTGGGATTAGGGGACAGAGGTCAAGGGCGTTATTTAGAGGTTGCTGGAAGATACCAAGATGGGTAATCTTAGAGGGAAACAGGGGAGAGGGGTTCCAGCCAAACCACGTTTGACTTAAAACCCACATCTCTTAAGCCGGAGACACCAGTTAGGTTTCTATTTCGCGTCTGCCCCAATTCAGCTTCACGTGCACACGGAGTTGATGGTTGGAGTCTGGGCACGCATACAAGAGGCCCTGGCACGAGCAGACGTGCAAAGTATGCACCTGAACAGCTTGCTCTTCTGCATGTTAGTTCACTTCTGTCTGCCTCCTAGTGCTGCCGACTGGCTGCAGACGGAAGGTGGAGGGTACGGGTAAGTCGTTCTTTAGGGACAAGAGCAAGTAGGAATGTCCAAGCAGAAGGGTCGTGTTTAAACGTACGCCGCAGAAAGAAACCGTCTCAAACTGGGCTTACTAAGGAATGCCTAAATAGAATGCATTGCATTAATTTAAGGCACAAGCATTTTGGTTATTTTGAAGAAAAATATTATTTGGTGTTTCAGGCTTGTCAGTCCTCGAGAATATATTAAAAAATAAAGAAGCCGGATTGATTAAGAGCGGTTTGTGGTCTTATGCATAGGGGTTTCTGTACGTAGAATATAATGTTTCCTATGACTTATCACTGGCTTGTGCATGGTAATGTTTAATCAGTGTCAAGTTGTTTCCAAGTCAGGAGTCCGTCCCCCCCCCCCCCCCCCCCCCCCCCCCGCTTCCTTTCTCCCTTTGACAAACATTTTCTAAGGACCTGCTCTGCAGTGAGCTAACTGTTGGGCACAGAGACACCGGAAAGAATTCATGTATGTGGTCCCTTAGCTTTGGTGCATGTACAGGCTAGTGAGAGATTCTGACATATCACTGGAGTCTTCCCAAAGTACTTCCACATCCTTTGACTGTCTCCAAAAGCCATGGAGTGTCCTCCATTCTGTAGTGTAGGTCTTAATTCCTGCTCATTCAAAACATGACAGGCAGAAACATCTTACTCCAGCCAGGCCCAATTGTCTGTGACTTTCTCTGACTTGCTCTGAAATATCTGTTGGACTTGTCCCTTCAGTCTGTCTGCCCCATCACCACCCCTTCCACCCTGGGTATCAGTCACCCCCGGCTCTTACTTTAGACATGGCTCCGAACACGCCTGGCTCTCCCTCTCTCAATACTTCCGACCCGACTTGTGTGTTCTTCAGCCAGAATAGTAATTTTCTCTCGGTTTTATAAACGCAAGGCATTTCCTATGGAATAACTGGGAAAGGTTTAAAGAAGCAAATGACTTAGCGATTCTGCCACTCAGGGTTAATCCTGGAAAGGATGCATTCTGCCTCTTACCTATTTCTTCTGCAATGTGTATAAAGTATGTCCTTCCCAAATTGAGATCATGGTGTGCAGAGTTCTCAGTACACTATTTTTATAGTTAGAATGGATCAAAAATAGTTCTTTATGTTGTGAATATTCTTCCAAAGCATCGTATTTAGTGGTGGGTGGAACAGTATTCTACTTCATAGATAACCTATAATTGACCTAATTAATTCCCAAATATGTTTTATTATTATTTTCCCAGGTTTTTACTATTGTTCAATATATGATCTAAGGCATCTTTGCCTTACATTGTTCAATTATGAAGATAAAGTCCAAAAAAATTGAATTCTTCAGTCAAATTATTTGGAATCAAGCTACCACTGGATTTTATCCTTTTTATTTATTTTTTTATCTTGGCCAATAACAAGAACAAAATGGATTTTTTTTGTTTACAGTTTTTTCTTAGTTAATAATCATGCTGCATACGTACCATCAATCATTTTAATGTTTTCTCTAAATATAGACAATCTGTTTATGTCCTTTTCCCATTTTTAAAAACTTCCCTGATTGTATTGTATGTATTGATCTGAAGAAATCTTTATCTATAAAATAGAAGCGTGCCGTTATAAATATTATTTCTGCTTTTCCTTTTCCTGCACTTTAGATATGCAGAAGAATTTAATTATAATGTTTATTACTAAATATTCTAATCACAAAAGTAAATACACATCCAAGCCAGAGAATTCAGAAAGAAATGGAAAGGCAGAAAGGCAGAAAAAAGCAAGCAGAGCTAAGCAATTTTGTGTTTATATTCAATATTTTTTTATATTATGCAAACATGCTATTATACGGTTATGTGCACTTCTGTAGCTCTCTGTATGTCTTTCATGATGATAGCAAATACTCTTACAGTAATTTTTTATTACCGAATAGGATATTCTACATAGGTCTTCATTTCACAAACATAATAGTCCACTAATTGCCAAGCACCGTGCTTGCTCCTGGCGGTACAGTTGTGAACAAAACCAGCACATTCTCTGTGGTCGGACAGGGAGGTGCCGGAGAGCTGGGTGTTACTTACAGACTACGGAGTAGACATTTAAGAGGCCAACTGAAATTGTCTTGGGGACCGTGGAAAGCTGTGAAGGAGGGGGACTAGTCAGTGTTCTCTGGAGAAACAAAACCAACAGTAAATACAGAGACAGTTATAGAGCTCTAACTATGGTTACAGACATAGAGACAGAGCTAAAGAGGCAATCTGGCGTTCCCTCCTGGGCGAGGATGGCCGTTTCAGTGACCACTTTCTCTGTGTCAGACGCTAACCCAGGACCTTGACATAAATCACCTCATTTTTATCTCCACCAGCCTGAGAGGTGGACGCAGTTATTGCCCCATTTTATGGGTGAAGACACCGAGGCACAGAGAGGTTGTCGTTAGCAGAAGGTCCCCGTCAGTAGCAGAGGAGAATAAGGAGCCCAGGTTGCCTGTCTCCCGTGCCCCTTGCGTGAGACCTGACTGTGCCGTCCTGACCCGTCCCTCCCACCGGCGCCGCACAGTTGAATGCAGCGGGTCTCAAACACTGATGTGCGTCACAGTGTCCTGGAAGGCTTGTTAAAAACTAAATATTTCTAGGCTTCACCCCCAGAATGTTTGATTCATTCGAGCTGGAGTGGAGTCTAAGCATCTGCATTTCTAGCAAATTCCCAGAGTAATGCTCATGATGCTCGTCCAGAGACCCCACTTCTAGAAGCACTGGTCTAGAGAAACAATAGGAAAAGGTCTAACATGACAACATGTGAAGAGAAGTTAAGGAGAAGTAACAAGGCTAGGGTACTAGCCATTTCAGGAGACAAGGGGCAGGGTATGTAGGACGTGGCTGAGGTCGCCGGTGCGCCCAGGACCAGAGAGTGAACCTTGCGTTGAGGGCCAGAAGCTGTTGGTGACTTTCGTGATTCCATTAGAATGCAGGGATTAAATTCAGATGGATATGGGTTTGGGGCAAAGTGGGACACAGTGAGGAAGTGGAAATACATTTAAGGAACTCCTGGGAGGAAAAGATTTTATTTGAGCTCACGCCTATCATTGAATTTTTATGTTATTTCCAATTTCCATTATTATACCATTTCAGGGAGCACCATTATACATGCGTCAGTGCAGACGCATACGATTCTTTCAGATAAATTCCAAGAGAGTGTCTGAGTCAAAAGTTATTCACATTTTTGAGGTTTTAGCTTATATAGCTCTAGATTATAGCAAACTGTCCTCTAAAATTGACCATGCCGCTAGTCCAGGGAATTCTTGGTCGTCCTGTTCCCTCACCAATACCTGGCCTTATTTTTACATTTTAATCTAGAACAATACCATCTATCAAAAGTATCATTTTAATTTCTAATTGTTTGATGCTTGCGGTGGGACCATTTTTCAATGTTGAGTGGCTACCTGTATTTCTCCGACTGTAAGTTACAAATTCAACTCATACGTTTGTCATTGGAGGCGCACATCTTTTCCATTGATTTCTAAGAGCACCTCATGTATTAGCACCATCAATCTTGGTTGGTTCTGTGTATGGCAAATATTTTCACATCTAGGTCTGTACTTTTGAATGTATAAATGGTCTTTGATAATGAGGAAAACATTACCTTTAATGTGATTAAATTTATCTGTTGATAATGGTTTTATCTTTTGCCAGCTTCCCATACGAACAGAGTTCATAAACATTTACCTAAATTGTGGTGCCTTTTTTTGTTTGTTTGCTTGCTTGCTTGCTTTTGTACTACAGATGAGAGTTTTATTCCCTCTGGCACTTATTTGGGGACAAGGTTAGATATTTTTCATATATTTAACCAACAATGCCAATACTTTTTGAGTTATTCAGCATTATCCTGCTGCTCTGAAATGCTACCTTTAGATTCTGAATTTGTATCTGTTTTTGCGTTTGCTTCTGGACAGTCTGCTCTGCTCTGTAGCTGTGTCTTCTCTGGCCACAGCCGCCACCCCCCCCCCCCCCCACCCCCCGAGGGTTAAAGGGACATTGTTTTCCTACACCTGATTCCTCAGGGGTCTGAAACTTCTCAAGAAGCCGGTCTCATCTTTATTACGAATCCAGCAAAAGACCTTGAGACGTCTTCAGGCTCTTGCAGGGTTCCCCATATTTATTGCCTTAAACATTTCCATGAAGAACAGAGACTTTATTGAAAAGAACGGTCCAAACATTAGAAAAGAGTTACGCACAGCAGTGCTGAAGTTTCAAGTTAGTACTGATACATGTGCAGGCGGTGATGAAGGTTTGAGACCAATCAGATTACCCAGGAATGGCATGTGGCCAAATAATAGAATAGGATTAAGAATGAGACCTTGGGAAACCTGAGAAGTCCTTATTGGGAAGGCCATACAAACAAGAAGGACTCAAAAGATATGGGTATAGCAGTCAGACCAGTGTTCACCTAGGAAAGCCAATGGAAGAGAGGGTTTGCAGAAGGCGGACCTAGGTGACCAGCTCCCTGTTCACTGACTAAGGCAATGGAAGGTTTCCTCAGTGAGTTCAAGAGCAAGCTGTCAGTCAACAAAGGAGAAATGGCCCATGCATAATTTGAGTTCAGAGTTTCAAATTTCTTTATGTCATAGATACGGTCAAGAACACCAAAAGTTAGTTTTGTTATACTAGATAAGCATTGACTAACGCGTTTTACATGAGGGGAAAATGCACTTTAGTCAAACAAACAAACAAAAATCTCTGTTTAGCCATCCATTTCAAATTTTTATAGAAAATTGTGTAGGCCGCATCAGTTATGCTTGGGCAAATTTAGACTAATTAATGGGTTGACTAAGATAATTATTGAAATTTGTCTGTGGATGAAAAGAGGAAAGATGAACCATATAAATTGCTTTTTGTGTGTGCCTGGTGACCATTTCTAAAAGAACGAGCCCCCCTGGGAAGTGTCTGAAGTGGGAGGGCCCAGCTCTGTGCACGGCCTGGTGGTAGAGTCACAAGGCAGATGCTTTAACCAGCACGCCAGGACTGATGCCTTCAAAAGTCTCATGTGCAGAATAGGTACATATGACATGGACCTTATTCAGAGAGACATATAATTTACTGGGAGTCAGCAATGTACAAGAATTCCTCCAGATGTTTTATGTCTGTTAATACCTTTCATCTTTAAAAAAAAATAACCCCATGAAGAAGTTATCACCATCCCCAGTTTACAAACAAGGCTCCTGCAATCTGGAGACATTATTAGATAGGTTACTGATTCACACACAGTGAAGGAGGAACTGAGTCTGATTTCAGGGCTCACACCTGGTGAGCTCCTAGCTCTGCAAAGACGCCTCGCTGGGTGGTGTGTCACTTGCTGCAATGAGGAGCCCATTGCTCAAGCCAGACTTGGACTCGCTGAGAAATGCCTTTACTACCGAGTTTGACTCAAAGGTTGTGTCTTCCTTCCTTCCTTCCTTCCTTCCTTCCTTCCTTCCTTCCTTCCTTCCTTCCTTCCTTCCTTCCCTCCCTCCCTCCCTCCCTCCTTCCCTTCCTCTCTCCCTCCCTCCCTCCCTCCCTCCTTCCCCCTCCATCCCTCCTCCATCTCCCCTCCTTTCTTCCTTCCTTCCTTCCTTCCTTCCTTCCTTCCTTCCTTCCTTCCTTCCTTCCTTCCCTCCCTCCCTCCCTCCCTCCCTCCCTCCCTCCCTCCCTCCCTCTCCCTCCATCCCCCCTCCATCTCCCCTCCCTCCCTCCTTCCTTCCTTCCTTCCTTCCTTCCTTCCTTCCTTCCTTCCCTCCCTCTCTCCCTCCCTCCCTCCCTCCTCCCTTCCCCCTCCCCCCTCCACCCCCTTCCATCCCCCCTCCATCTCCCCTCCCTCCTTCCTTCCTTCCTTCCTTCCTTCCTTCCTTCCTTCCTTCCTTCCTTCCTTCCTTCCTTCCTTCCTTCCTTCCTTCCTTCCAGGCACACCAAAATTTTGAAAAATATATTTTGGCTTTTCTTTTTCCATTCCACAGACCTCAGCTTGGGCAATTCCTAAAAACTTGATCTGTCGAGAACGGGTGGAGCTTGGCTCCCTGTGAAAGCAGTTCTGGGTGGATTGTCCAGCACGCTGGGCTTGAGGCGGTGCCTCTGAGCCTTTCTGAGTCCGTGCCTGGACAGGAGACAGCGCGGTCCAGTAGGGCGTGTCTCAGCTGTGTATCAGAAAGACACCTGGCTCTACCACTTCCTGGCTGTGCGATTGTGGACCGGCCATCTGGTCTTTTGATACAGCTGATAGAAACTCAACTCAGAACCCTTTAGCCAGAACGATGACTTGATGCCCAACGCCACTGGAAAGCGGAGGGGTGTAACTTGCCTTCTGTCCCTTCCGGTTTCTCCCTCTGCCCTCTTCCATTCTCAGTCTCACTCATCTTGTTGCTTCTCTCTTTACCTTCCTTTGCCGGGGGACCCCCTTCAAGGTATTGGAGAGGTGGTCAGGAGATACCTCCAACCTTTCGGGGCAGACTCTCACGGCCCGTGGTGAGGTCACGTGCTGGCCCCTGTGTCAGGAAAGTTGGGAAGGTCAGCAGCAGCCCAGCCGGAGAGCACAGAGGAGCATCACAGTTCATAAAAGCAAGGGGCCTGCAGAGGTCCAGACAATAGAGAATTACTCACGAGGGGGCCCTCCTTCCATCGCCAACAAGACGGACTTGAGAGTAATCTTGTAAGCTTGGTGGTAGGTTCCCAGGACAGTAAATGGGGAGTGCTCGTCACATAGTAGTTATTCAATAAAGGCCTCCCATTGTCACTTAATTTTGAGCCAGCCCACTAGGTCCCCCCCAAAAAAACAAACAAACGAAGAAAAACAGATACAGCAGAATCTCAAAGCATTCACAGTTCATGCTCCCATTTTTTAATTTGAAGCCGTCTGGTCTTTGTTGAAGCTCTTTGGGCTAAGTTGAAAATTATGCATTTAATGGATTATTGAGTTAGGTCCTTAAAATAGAAATGACTCCGGGTGGGCTGCTGCCCTTGAGCCTGTCTGAATGGAGTGGCCCGACTTTTCCCGGCCGACTTTTCCTGGTGGCGTTGAGATCTCCTGGGAATGCCTGATCGATGGGAGGGCGGGCAGCGGTCACAGCTGGCTATTGGAAATGGCGCGTGACATCGCCTACAAGCTTCCCCTCCCCTCCCCTCCCGCGGCTGTGGTGAGGGGCTGCGACTGAGGGGCATGTCTGTAGACGGGGCTTCAGGCAGATGGCTAAGTGATGCCCCTTCACACGGGTAGTTTTACAAAATTAATTCAATATTTCGTAGCGGAAAGATGAAACGGACTTGACTTCCAACCTCCCTCCCGTGCAAGTATTGAGTTAGCGCTATACCTTCATTCATGCCTTCCTATCACACTGGTCTGCAAAAGTCCCCTCTCTTAATGTCATTTCTTGAGTCACTCCCATCTATCCCCGATCTTCCTTTCCATTTCCCTCCCCACCCCGAATGTATTTAATTGACATTCCTCTGTGTTCTAGAAAAATGCACTCTTTGTATTTTTGAGTGTTTTACATTTACACAAATGAATCTTTAATAACTCATTCTTTTCCCATCTTTTTTTTTTCCCCCACTCAGCACTATATATTTTGAAGTTCCATCTGGGTTCCTATATGTACATTTCACCCGTTATTGCTAATTCTCACATTCTGTTCTATAGTTTTCCTGTCTCTTCCCGCAGAATGGATGCCTGGGTCGCCTCCACGTCACCCTCACCACATGTGACATCCTGACGCCTGTCACTCAGGAAGCTCTGTGCATGGTCCTTTGGACTCTCTGTATCAGAATTTGGGTTTCTTGAGCTCTAGGTTCTATTAGTTGGACTAAGTAACTGATGATTGTTTTCATCTTTTTAAAAATTATTTATTCATTTTTAAAGAGAGGAGAGAGAGAGAGAGAGAGAGAGAGAGAAGAGAAGGGGGGGAGGAGCAGGAAGCATCAACTCCCATATGTGCCTTGACCAGGCAAGCCCGGGGTTTCAAACCGGCGACCTCAGCGTTCCAGGTTGATGCTTTATCCACTGCGCCACCACAGGTCAGGCCTGACGATCGTTTTTCAAGATGGCTGCGCCAGTCTCCACTCCCAGAGTTGAGACTGAGTGCTCTCTGACCCCCACCTCTCCGCCAGTCTAGCGCTATCAGGCTTTCTTACAGGTTTGCCAGTCCATTGATTCATCCTTGCCAGGGACTCAGAAGGACGGGCAGGTGGGAGGTTGGCGTGGTGACGGCTCCCACGGCAGGGACGGTGTGGTGGCAGGCTCACATGCCAGGAGGGTCGGGCACACACAGCTTGCCTGGCTCCTTTCCGTGGCCCTTACCGTCAGTCGCCGGCCTGAAGGGAAGGAAGGCGGACCCTCGTCTACCCCCTTCTGTTTGTCGGGAGGGTCTGGCCCACTTTCTCCAGCCTGCTCCCCCCACCCCCAGGGCGGGCGACCGTGTCCTCCGTTAGTGCTCTGTGCAGATCTCTGTGGAGACGTGGTCAGAGAGGGCAGCCAGCGGGCAGTGTCCGCAAGGCTGGCCGCCTGTGTCGGGAGCCTGCCGGGCTTCAGCAGGTGCCCGGACGGCAGGAGGCGGCTCCCGCTTGTGGGCCATCTCAGCGCTCCGTCCTGGGCGCCTTCCCTCGGCTCACCCGCTGGAAAGCCACTGTCCTCCGTTTGCAGATGGAACTGAGGCTGACAGAGGCCGCGTGCGTGCCCCTGTGTACGCAGGAAAGCCGGGGCAATGGCAGCAAGCCCACAGAGAGCGTTCTCCGGGACCCCAGCGTTCCTCAGGCCCCTTATATAGTAGCCCTATAACTACTATAAACATCCCCATTTTATAGATGAGGCGACAGAGGCACCCGGAGGTAACCCGCCCAAGGTGACACAGGTAGGAACAGCAGAGCCGGGCTGCCACCCAGACTTCGTTCTCGTAAGTAAGCCTGATGCTTGCTAACCTGTATCCCAGGCAGAGGCACACCCAAAGCCAGGCACGCTGCCCCTCGTGTCGTGACCCCCGCCTGGGCCCGGTGGACAGGTGGACAGGAGACTGAAAGGGGCCAGGGCTTTGTCGGCTCCCCGGGTGGCTCTGTAGGAGACCAGGGGGGCTGGGAGCTGGCAGGACACCCGCGTCTGGTTACGCAGTCCTGCAACGGAACTGCGTCTGGGGAGCAGCCCAGCCTGAATTCCTCTGCTGGATTCTCTGGAATCAAATTAGACTGGAGAATAGGCCGGTGGTGGCGTTTCCATCCATTTCTCCGCCTTCCCTTGGAACTGAGCCTGGTTTCCTCGGCCCCCCCACAATGCTGCCTGCTGTTGACCGAGCACGCCAGCCCCCGGAACCAACCCCGTGTTAGCAATGCAGCAGGGCAGCGCGGTGGAGGGAAGATTACAGGTATTAGAGGCCATTTAGGATCGTTTAGAATCGAGCTGTTTTCTGAGCAGGCAATTAATCCCGTTGCATTAAAGGGAGCTTCTGGGGCTCCCGCACCTCTCCTGTACGAAGGGGGGGGTTTGGGAGGCTTCTGGCAAGTGACTTTGTAGGTAGCTCTGGGGCTCAGTGGAGCATCTTTTTTTTTTTTTTATGTGGGGAGGGTGTTAGGGGCCTCTTCTCCCCCACCCCAGAGCTCAAGGTCTACTTTCAGAAGGAGGAGGAGTCCGTGATGGAAGGGTCGGGTTTGTACCTGGAGCCCATGGCTGGCCAATAGGAAGCCTCTCCCAGGGTCTCACGACGGAAGTTGGGAGGATAGTGTCAGGTCTGGGGAGAAGGCCTGGGGCCCAAAGTAAGAAATACACTTCCTGGGGGCCTTCTCTTTCTTTTAAGATGGAACTGGACACAGATGGGTGTGAACGGATCCCTGAAGGACTCTAGAATCATGCCAGTCGCTGAGAGCCTCCCACGTGCTGAGCGCGTGCGCACCATTTTATCAGCCTCAAAAACAATCCTAGCAGGTGGGGACTACAGAAAGGAAGCTGGGGCTCAAAGAACTTCATGAACGTGGGACTTGAGCCCACAAACTAATGGTGGCTGACCCTGCACCCCAAGCTATACTGATATCCATGGGTCTCTATCCTGGAGGCTTCACTCCCATCCCAAGCATGGAACAGGCAGAGGGTCGCACAGCATGGCCTCTCCTCTTTCCTGCAGCTTTGCCTGTCCCCAAACCAAGTTAATGCGCCTGCAACTCGATCACCACTTACCCCCCTGCAATATGTTGTTCATTTGGACATCTGCCTCCCCAAGCTCCCCTGAGGGTGAGGGTCCCACCATGCCTGTCATTCTAGCTCCAGCATCTGGCAGAGAGGAAAAAAGTTCTGGTACTCAGATAACATATGCCTGGTTGAGTCTATCCCCCCCACCTTTTTTTTTTCTATTTTGATTTTTCTTTCCACAAAATTAGAGGGCTACACTGCATGCTGAGGTCTGGGGTGTTCCCCACGTCTGATGAAGCTGTGCATCTGTAGGAGTGTGGGAGGGTAGCCAACATCCATCCGAAGTGAAAACTGTCTCATCTCAGAGTGAGGGGGCACTCCCCCCGGGGTGCTGGGCGTCCTTGCTCCTACAGTTTGTCTCTTGCTTGTGTCGTTATTCCTGAGCCTCTACCCACAGTCTGGGTTCCACTGACAGCTCCTTGCTCTCTTGGCTGGCTCTGTTCCAAAATGAACGTGCCAGGAGCAGGAAACAAGAGGGCCCAGGAGCCAAGAGGCATACAATGCGCATTTACTAAATCAGTGCTTGGTAATCGCTGTTCAATTTCTTATGAAGTTCCCCCACAGTGAGTCAGGCGCATCTACTACCCCCAAAAGTAAAAACAATAATCAGTAAGATGGTAATCAATTCATAGAGCTCTTTCCCAATTTCTGGTGCTGCCCTTTGAACTGGTTATAATCCCTTTTAACAAAGTAGCTATGCCATCCTTTGTTCACTGCCACCCGTAGGTCAACTTGCAATTTTCTATTATCCTTGTACACTAATTGCAAAGGGCTGATACCGTTCCAGAGCATTTTAGCCTAGCTTACACAGAGAAAGCTCAACCCCTGAAGAAAACCCCTGTCAGCACTTCAGCATACTTTCAGATTTTAAAATACCAGCTTTCCTAGATTCCAAGATGGTACGTACTTCCAACCCCAAAGTGGGTCAAACCTATGTGCCACCAACAGGTGGCGCTAGGAGTTATACTTGGTCAGTTTCGTCCTCACGATGAAGTAGTTTGCTTCTCTAGCAAGTGTTTCTTGTGTATTGTGTTAGGTTTGAAGGCGCCGGGACCCTGTGTCGTAGGGATGATTCTAGGGTCGCGTTTTTCCAAATACGTTTCAGGGATCATGGGTATCCGATGTAGCTCATGTTTTAGTTTAAAAATAAAGAATGTGGGCGCTACCTCAGCGCCACCAAACCAGAAGCAGTGTTTCTGGATGCCTGACTTATGTTACTGCTAATTGGAATGACTGAATCCTATCCTTCATTCCCTATCCAGTTGGCCTCGGCTGATAGCTTGGGCTGATGGTTGGACAAGCCAGTGGGTCAGAAAGAAGCCTTGGTCCACAGGGAGAGCACAGGCATTCTCACAAACAGAACGGGGAAGACGAGACAGCTCCGCACTTGGGGCCTCCCTTCCCTGTCCCAGATCGGCCTGGTTAACTCCTCTTCTCCCCATAAGTCTGATCCCAGAATTTACCCTCTCTCCAAAGCCTTCCTCGAGATCTCCAGGCTAAGCTAACGGCTCCCTCTTCCATGCTTGCTTAGCGGTTTACACCTCCATCAATACAGTAGTTAACGTATCTGTCACGTGTGATTACCTGCGTGGGCTCTCCCCCTGGACTCCATGCTCCCTATGGGTGGGAGCCATGTTGCTTGCAGCAGGCATGTGGAATCTGAGGAGTGGATGGCTGGAGGAGTGAGAGAGGGTGGGTAGGAGTGCTTGGTTGGCTCCCGTGTTCTGTGTAAAAGAAAGTGACCCTGAAACATGTGACATGATCTGGTCTTGCTTCAGTGGACCCTTTCTAATTTTTCACTGAATCTGTGAAAACCGCCTCATCAGCCTATGTTCAAGCTCTTTCTTTTCTCAAGATAGATGAAATCAGTTAATAGCCAGAGGGAGCAAACAGCAAGTCTGCAGCCTTAGAAACTCACCCGGTATCAACCTGGATCAATCTCACACACAGTCTCGATTTGCTCATGGACCATGAAGACTTCCAGCCCGTATCGGGTGGGGAGATGGAGTGACAGGCCAGAAGGAAGCCTTGATAACCCAGAGCCAAGGAAGGGAGTCAGCGGTGGGGGGGGGGGGGGGCAAAATAAACCACTTCACAGTAGCTCAAATACTAATAATTCAATGAAAAAGTCCATTCCTTGCCTAAATGGCACATCCATTAAGTTATCTTTTGGATCTAATGAAATGAGTTGCTCAGGAGTACAGGTGATTTTTTTTTTTCTTCAAGATTTTGAATTTTACTTGGAGCTGGGCCCCTACAGGGTATTTCCGAACTTGATAATAAGTAACGATCAACAGTACACTCTGCCTCCTCTCGTTCTCCCGGCCACAGCTGTGGGTGTCCCTGTTTGAAGGCCGTCAGCTCCTCTGATACGGGCCATGTCGGGGCGCTCTCTTCCACATTATCCCCCGAGGTATTCTAACCTCCAGATGCCCTTTCTTACCTCAGCCAGACAGGTCCTTAAACTAACATTCTTTTGGGAAGTTCTTCCCCTCCTTTTTTGAATCAGCAAGTATATCCCCTAAGCCCTTCCCGAGGACCCACAAAGCGCCATGCGCCATGCTCAGCGCTGATTGCACCTCACGGGTGAGGAACTGGACCAGGGTCACACAAGTAAACTGGAGCAGGTAAATTTAGAATAAAAAAGGTCCGTCCTTTTTACAGATGGGATTATAGGCTTATCTAGCTTCTTCCTACAGGAGCTAGGCCTGGCAAGAAGCATGCAGGATTCAGAAAGACCGTTGTGACAAACAGGTGAGTGACAGGACCATAAATGGATAGTGGCTGTGTTTTACTAAAAAAAAAAAAAAAAAAATTAGGACACGGCCGACGGCTGAGATGTACTAAGTGCAAGAGCCCAATTGTTCAAAAAATGAGACTATCCCAGAAAATTCCACAATATGTGGCCACAGTTCTGTCATGTTGAGGTAGAGACACAGCTAAGACTATATACAACTTTAAAATGCAATTGACTTTATGTCTGGGTATTTATGTTTTAGGGATTCCAAACTGTGTACCTATGAGAAATCAGATAATGCACTGATTTTAACGACCTCTCGGAGTTTGCCTGTGATAGTAATAAAGGGTACTTACAGCATCGGTCATCATGAGGATGAAACTGGGAGTTCTAGGTACCATACAGTATGATTGATCAGAGCCCCATGGCTGAGATAGTTGGCCAGGGGCATCAGGAATAGGAAGGGTTACGAACTGTCCTCGGTTCCAGGAAAGCGGGTTTGAGTTTAAGAGCTCTTGCCTCCAACACAAAATATTCAGTCATTCATTTGTTCATTCATTGGACGCATGCTCGCTGGCTATCTACTCCATGCTCGGCATTGTGACGGGCATTGGGCATAGAGTAGCGACCATTAATAAAGACAAGTTGATGCTATTAGAATGTATACAGCAGAGTTATGCGGCCTGTTTTGAGATCTGTGAGGGCTACTCAAAAAAAAAAAAAAAAAGGAATTTGGGCTGAGTAGGTATTAAAATGAAAAATGTGATGCAAAGGTATTCTAGGCCAAAGGAACGAAATATCTCAGAGGCCCCAGGGCTTGAAGAAGCATGACACCTTCCAGGAACAATAGGAAGACCAATCTGAATAATGGTTCAGAATCAGAGGGGCCGACAGAGCCAGATCAGCGGCCTGCCAGACTGGGTTAAAACATTTGTCTCTAACCTAAGAAGAAAGGGAAACCACTGAAGGATTTTAAGCGAGAGAGGGACATAGTTTTACATTTCAAAGTATGCTATGAACTACTACTAGCTAGAACCTGAAACTCATTTTTTTTTTTCTGTAGAAATAACTTAATAAATGGTAGTTCTGTGAAGCCAGAATAATGCTATTAGCACAGTGTATCCAGCTAAACAGCCTATTGAGAAGCTGGCCGTGGTTGCCAACTACCATTTATAACTTGGTTTCTACAGGAAAATGCATTCCAGACTCCAGACAACCTAATTACAAATGACATTTTGGGGGGACAGCCTATAATCTACTTAGACTTGTGAAAAGCCTCCAACATTTTCCATATCAGAGGTTGTTAAGAAAGGTGAGTAACAGACTTTTTGATTCTGAGATGGCAGAACAAAGATTCCCTGCCCCCTTCTGCTCTCAGACCTCACCCCACCCATGAAAAGGACGTGCCGGAAGGAGAGGAAGCCCAGGCGGTGTTGTAGAACGAGGGAGAGGACGTCGTGCTGGACAGTGACCGTGAGGAAGGCAGGGCTGCAGTGCGCGTGGCACATCGAGGGTGTGGTCAGGTGCTGGGTGGGGGAGGGCGTCCGTGGCTGCAGACCTCGAACAATGTCGGCGGGACAGCTGATGAGATTGGTAGGAGAGTCACCTAAGAGGCAAAAGCCAAAAAGCCCTTTGATGTCAGTATCAAGAACAGAGTCCCTAGGGGAAGGACAGTCCCTGGATGCAGTTAGGTACCATGAAGAATCAGTGAAAGAAGAGCTGGATCAAGAACCGGGAAGGCAGCCTGTTCATGCAGCAGGGTCGCAGAGATGGGACCTTGAGACACTGACCTCAACTAGGTAAAATAATTAGTGTGCACACCCAACACTTTGTGCCACAAGGAATTTTCATGTGTATTAGGGAGGATTCCTACTCACTTAGTACATGGCCCAGCCCCCCCCCCCCCCATCCAATACAACCTTCGATGAACGGCTGATGCAAGTAAAACTCAACTCAATCAAAGATTGGAGATTGTACTTATTTTAAAAGGAACTGGTACAGATTCTATACAAAGATAATGCAATGAAACTGAGGAGAGGAATAGAAGGAAGTCAAGCAAACACACACACACACACACACACACACACACACACACACCACATACACATCACATACCACACACAGAGTTAGAAAATGTAGCACTACAGATAAAATGAAAATTAGGACCAAATGTACTACCATTAATTTAAAAAGAAAATTAAGCAATTACCTTTTATACCAAAGTCAATACAGAGGAGAATCAAGCAGGGGATAAGGCGTGATCTTGCTTACATTAGGAACGAGGTCGCGGAGCACAGTACAACCATGGCAGAAATGAAGGAAGCCCCGCTGAAGCATTAGAAAGGAAAGTGAGCAGTCCTAAACACACCAAAGAGTGCGGGTCACAGTGGGGAAAGCAAAACGGAGACCCACAGAACACTGACAAGCATTCGAGGGAAGAAGAGAAACATGGAAGGGAAAGGAGGTCCAACATACACATAAGTGGTGCACGCCAAGGAAGTAAACTGAAGACATATGGTAGAAAAAACCTTCAAAATAGAAAACAAGAATATGGTCCAGGAATGACAGAAGAGTCAAATCTAGAAAGAAAGAGAGAGAGAGAGAGAGAAAGAAAGAAAGATCACACTATGTTGTGGGAAAACATTATCCAGATGATTCAAAACAAAGATGTATCCAAGTCTAAAATTAATGGATTTAAATTCCAAACAAAGAGCCATTTGTGGGTATAAGCCAAGATTTCAGGTGGACTAGGAAAGAAAAAGGCTTTTTTCATAGAATTGTTAAATGCTAAGTGACAGTAAGATGATATCTTTAAATCTTTCAAGGGGAATAATGTTTGATCCTCAAAATCTGTAAGCAGCCAAACTTCCATTTACATGTAGATGCCAGAGACAGATTAGTACTATTGAGCACACAG